>NC_092334.1:182260000-182868000 GCF_046630445.1 Rutidosis leptorrhynchoides | reverse complement strand
ATAGGAGAGTAGAAACCACAGTATTTTGATTGGTTTGCAGCTGGGAAAGAAAGAGATTGAACACGTGGGTTAGGGTTTTTGGGTTTTAATGGTGATGATCTAGAATAGAGTGAAAGAAGAGAGAAAAGAAGGTGGTGATGGTTTATGGCTGTTTTCGAACAGAAAAGCAACAGATTATGTACAGCAACCGTGCAGGAATGTGGTGGTGGCGATTGACCTGAAACAGAAGAACAATAAACAAAATTTTAGTGAGTGATGGTGATGGTTGTTTAAATAGTTTTTGGTGTTTTGCTCGGTTGATATAGGGAACAGACACAATGGGTTGGTGAGGTACTATGATGGGTTCAAGGTGGTGGTTCATGGTGTTTGTAGATGATGGTGGTGATGACTTAAAGTGGTGATTGTGGGAGGTGGTTGAACCAGCTGTGATTGTAGAAATAGATAATATTTAGCGAGAGAGAGAGAGAGAGAGAGAGAGAGAGAGAGAGGTGAGGGTGTTCGGTTATAGTTCGATGGATACATAGAACCCGCAAGATTAATGCTGATGGTGGTTTTTGAATATTTGAACCAAGAACAGGAGACGGCTCCTCTTTACTCTCTTTTCTGTTTTTAGATTTTTGTATTTTCCTTTGTGATTCACAGCAGCATATATCTTAATTTGAATTATGTAACAGTAGCAGAGTTGGATTGAGTGTTGTATGTATTATTGTATTTGGTCAACTAGTATCGTTCAGAACAAAGATAGGACAGGTAAAAAAATAAATAAATAAAAGGAGATTGCAACATCTAACTGAATTTGGACTTGTCCTTGTGATTAAGTAGTGATTTGTACCAATTTTACAAATCAATTACATTTTGAAAGCTACTAAAATAGATTCGTACGCTAATGGAAGATGTCAAATTTTGTTTATAGTGGATGGATTTTGATGTATAACAGACCAGAGACAAGAAAACAAAATTTAGTATAGTTTGATTGATTCTTCAACTGATTTCCTTCATTTATGCGATCTATCAATATATATTCAGTATAAATAATTAAGTAGATAAATAATAATAATATTAATAATATTAATAATTTCATAAATAATAAAAATATAATAATCGTTGATAATAATAATAATACTAATACAACTTAAACATATCAAATGTTATATATAAATATTTTAGATTAGAAGTTATAATATTGCTAATATGAATATTAATATTAACAACAATAATAATGAAAGTAATCATAATAATATTACTATAACAATTATTATTTATTATTAACTCTGTAATATTTATTAATCATATAATATATGTCCTTTATTGAATGTTTAATATTTATATTTATTAAAATATATATATATATATATATATATATATATATATATATATATATATATATATATATATATATATATATATATATATATATATATATATATGATCATCAATTATTCATAAAAATCATATTTACACAACCTATATATATTCATTTTAATAGTAGTTTAATTATTCTATATATTACTTTTACTTTTTAATTTCAAATAATTATATTGTATTTTATTATTTCTAATTGTTAGTTAAGCTTTATATTTATTTTTACAATATGCATATATATAAACAATTGTTCGTGAATCGTCGGGAATGGTCAAGGTCAAATGCATTCATGAAAATAGTTCAAACATTTTGAGACTCGGTTTAACAGAACTTTGCTTATCGTGCCGAAACCATATAAAGATTAAGCTTAAATTTGGTCGAAAATTTCCGGGTCATCACAGTTCCTACCCGTTAAAAAAATTTCATCCCGAAATTTGAGTAAGGTTGTCATGGATAACAATAAAAATGTTTTCATGATGAATATGAGCTGATAAATAGAGTTTTTATCATCGTTGAGTAATATGGATAAAACAATTCGATTACTCAAAGAGTACGAGTGAAGCTATCACAAAAGAGTGAAAAGTTTCGTCTTAACTTTTGACGTAGTCATGGTTGAATTTCGAAATTCAAGGAATTTAAAAGAAAATCTTGGAAATCTATAAGATCTGATTCTTCGGGATTAGGGAAATTAAGATCTCGATAATTAAATGCGATTATCTGTCTCGATTGCTTTGTATGGTATTTTCACTATAAATGAACTTTTTCCATTCCATTATTTTCACCACTCCAATACTTTCTTTCTCTATCCATACTTTCAATGATTGTGAATATGCTTAATCCAACTATGGTCCTTAACCTCATTCTGACTATCGCAACAATCATCCTTCTATTTCAACTCCCACCAGAGGAATCTATTTACTTCTACTTCGCTCTTGGGGTTATTGTGTTTATCACACTCCCGTGTCTTTATATTGCTATTCGTATTAATGTATACGGTTTGTGATTTCTGTGTGGTTGTCGGGTTTTATATCTTCCCTTATGTTTCGAAGCTCTTTGCCTTTTTATTCTCTTCTTGACCTCTAGTAAGCGAGTATCGGTCCAGAATTCGTAAGTATGAAGTTTTGAATGGACTTAATGTTCTAATCAAGAAAGAACGTAATAGCACGATTTGATTTGTCAAATTACCAGAGTCACTGAGAATAGAACTATCAAGAATATATTTTCTTGATATGTTCAGAGGTTAATTATAATGAAAGAGTTATGTAACATGGTTCATAATAAAGGTATGATATGTGATCCTTTATCACGTTTCATTAGAAATTCAGTATGACTTACTGTAATATAATCAAGTTGGCTGGACGTCATTATATTATACTAACCCATGCTTCAATTCCCAACACTTCTCCACAATTCATTCATAATTTATACTTAGATTTTACAGAAGTTTTCAATATAATGGAATACAACAAACACGAAGAGGTAGATAATTTTGAACAAGAATATTTATGAGAATATCCTTAGAAATATCGAAGATATTTATGATGATATTTTGGAGTTTCTAAATTCGGAGGTTGATGAAGAAAACTTTTCCACAAGATTTTAACATGATTTCGGAGCAAGATATTCTCTAAAGATTTCGGCGGATCCAGAATTACTTGGATTCTTTGAATATAGGGTTTGGTCCTTATATTTGTCCTTGGTCTCCTTCATGGTTAGTTCAATCCATTTTTCTGTACCAAATTTTCTATCGAGCATTCCCAACACTCCATTCTTTTTCATCAAACTCTTGGCCATTAAGACCATTTTCTACATGCTACTTCGTCAGCATTTTCAAAGTTAACGGATCTGGATCATTGGTTATCAAACCAATAGGTTTCAAGAGAATTGTCTTTTTAGATGATTAAACGCTGATTTCCGGTAATTGGTATGGCAATTCTCGTTACAAGGTGCGGATGAGTTCATGATAAGACTTCAATAGATAAATATAGTGATTTGTCGGAGAGATTTAATCCAAGGAGCAACGAAGTTACTGGTACATCTGCTAGTGATGTGGTGGAATATAAAAGGTTCTCCAATAACAATAAAAGAGCACGCATATATATCAAGGTTATAATAAGGTTATTTCGAATGAAAGGTCGAAGTTGACTTGCTGGAGCTGTGACAAAATTGGCTAATTTGAAAAGGGATTGCAAAGTTATATTTGGCAATAACAAATCCTAAAGGGTTAGCACATATACATTTTAAATATTTACTCAGGTTCTGAGTGTTTTCAGGTGCATAACTATATGCATCAATCTTTTTTTCCGTAGATGAAGTGCGGTTGGTTCTTCCTCTCGATTGAAGTGTTTTCAAGAATTATGAAATGTTTGAAAGTAGATTGGAATCGTCAAGATACAAATGAGGTTTAAGATGAAGTCAAGTGGCAGACTTGAAGAATTGTTTAGTTTCATATGTTATAATCAATATTTTAATTCATTTTAATTGTCCAATGTTTTCTTCATTATGCCACTTGTTGGATTCTGATAAGTCAAAATTCAAATACAAAATTGAGTGAAAATGGTTATTCTGTGGTGAACGGATACGTATATCTGTGAATGTAAGTAGGATAGTAAATGACTGTTGAATCTGACTTGAAGAATGTACAGTGTAACTTATTAATGTGAAATCTAAATATTCCTCGGGTATTACCTACCCGTTAAAATATTTTCACCATTAACAGTTTGTACAAAAGAATTTTTAATTATAATCTTTATGAAAACATATATACATATATATTTTCTTCAGATGTAATCTTGGATTTAATGAGTCAATATGATATTTATCTCATTTGCTTTTTGGTTTGAGCTAAAATAAGTAATCTCTAAAACTTTTAGAAACCACATATTCTTCGCAGAATATTTCTTCAATGAAGTTATGGATTAATACTTCATCGTTCATTGTTGTTGGTACTCTTTAGTATCTATGGTGTGTATGACGTTGATGCTCGTGGGACAGATTGTGATATTGGGGTGTGGGATGCGAATGTTGCTGTTGGTGGTGGTACTGTTGATATTGCTGATGGTAATACTGTTGCTGCCGGGGCTGTTGCTGGTGCTGGTAAGTTTTGCACCACATTTTCCAAATTGATTACTCGAACACGAAGTTTGTTGACTTCTTCTATTATTTCGGGATGATTGTCGGTCGGAATGAGCAGATGAATAAGATTTAGAATTGTGGATAGAATATAATCGTGATGAGCTACTCTAGAAATGAGGCTGAAAATGGTGTTTCTGATAGGTTCACCGGTAAGTGTTTCAGGTTCTTCACCAAGAGGTGAATTCGGTTGGTGGAAGGGATCGCCTTCTTCGAGTCTCATTGATTAAGTAGACTACGAACCCATCTCCAATTCATCCAGAATAAATGATGGCTGATTGGTTGATTCATTCCGGTGACGCTGCTTTCGGAGTTTAGGTGAGCATCCATGTCGGAATAGCTGTCAGATTCTGAAGAACTTGAACTAGTGGCGAGTTCCATTCCGTACGATTGAGTAAAGGGTTTTTCGATATGAAATGATTTTCAAATATCGGATGATATTCTAATTGCATAGAATACCTATACATAGTACAGAAGACCCCATAGATTACGGAGGGAATTAAGGAAACGTGTCAGATAAAATCTACAGCAACAGATACGCTAAGATATAAATTAGCAGATACGCTAAAATATGAATTTTGTCTGCACACTATTCATGCAATCAATGCAGTAAGATGTGTCTAGACTAAGAATGATAAGCAAATGATTCCCTAATAATGATAAGCAGGTAATTTTCGACACAAAATGATAAGCAAAACTTTTGACATGCAGACACGGTCAAAGTCCAGACCCACTAATGCATCTAAACAACTATCAGTTAGACACACTAATGCAAGACCTGGTTCGCTAAGACCACCGCTATGATACCAACTGTAGTGACCCGTCCTAATCCATCTGGACGAATACATTACATTTGGTTACATCGCGAGGTACTTGACCTCTATATGATACATTTTATAAACATTGCATTCGTTTTTAAAAGACAAACTTTCTTTACAATGAAAGTTGACAGCATGCATACCATTTCATAATACATCTAACTATAATTGACTTAATAATAATCTTGATGAACTCAATGACTCGAATGAAACGTCTTTTGAAATATGTCATGAAGGACTCCAAGTAATATCTCTAAAATGAGCAAATGCACAGCGAAAGATTTCTTTCATACCTGAGAATAAACATGCTTTAAAGTATCAACCAAAAGGTTGGTGAGTTCATTAGTTTATCATAATCATTCATTTTCATCATTTTAATAGACCACAAGATTTTTATTTTCATTTCTCATAAACATCATCTCATATCAGGCATTTCGCAAACTGCATAGAGATAAAAATCATTCATATGGTGAACGCTTGATAACCGAACTAACAGGATGCATATAGAATATCCCCATCACTCCGGGACTCTCATCGGACATGATAATCGAAGTACTAAAGCATTCGTAACCCGAATGGGACGTGTCTAGGTCCATAGATCTATCTTTAGGATTCGCGTCAATTAGGGGCCATTTCCCTAATTCTTAGGCTACCAAGCTAAAAAGGGGCATATTCGATTCGATAATCCAACCATAGAATGTAGTTTCGATTACTTGTGTCTATTTCATAAAACATTTATAAAAGCAGCGCATGTATTCTCAGTCCCAAAAATATATATTGCAAAAGCATTTAAAAAGGGAGCAAATGAAACTCACCATACTGTATTTTGTAGTAAAAATACATATGACGACATCGAACAAGTGTGGGGTTGGCCTCGGATTCACGAACCTATATTATTTGTATATTTATTAATACACATAATCGTAATCGAACAAATTTATTTATTATATCATAACTTATATATTATATATTTAATTTGTGCATATATTTAATATGATTAATATCTATATAGTTATATTAATATATTTATATACATTATTGTTTAGTGTTATATTAAAATTTAATAGTTTGTTATATGTACGTATTTAAATAAATAATATTAGTAAGTTTGATTTATATACTTATGTGAAATATTAATAATTATAGTATATGTAATAAGTATATTTTATGTACAAAATATTTATCTGTTTAAAATGATAGTTTTTGATAATAATAAAAATAAAAGTGATAATAATAGTAATAATAATAATAATAATAATAATAATAATAATAATAATAATAATAATAATAATAATAATAATAATAATAATAATAATAATAATAATAATAATAATAATAATAATGTTAGTAATGATAAAAAATAATAACACTTATAATGATAATGAAAATGATAATTTTAATAAAAATACTTTTGTTAGTAATAATAATTTCAAAAATGATAATTTTCAGCATAATACTAATAATAAAATGTTATATGTTAATACCTATAATAATAATAATAATAATAATAATAATAATAATAATAATAATAATAATAATAATAATAATAATAATAATAATAATAATAATAATAATAATTGAAATAAAAATTCATAAGTGTATACCCTTAAAAATCCTTTTTCTAAAAAAGAATTGCCACGAACGAGACTCGAACCCGTGACATCCCGATTACCCAACATGTGAAATGTCCCGTTCTTATTGATTAAAAACGTTCCATATTAATTGATTTCGTTGCGAGGTTTTGACCTCTATATGAGACGTTTTTCAAAGACTGCATTCATTTTAAAACAAACCATAACCTTTATTTCATCAATAAAGGTTTAAAAAGCTTTACGTAGATTATCAAATAATGATAATCTAAAATATCCTGTTTACACACGACCATTACATAATGGTTTACAATACAAATATGTTACAACAAAATAAGTTTCTTGAATGCAGTTTTTACACAATATCATACAAGCATGGACTCCAAATCTCGTCCTTATTTAAGTTTGCGACATCGGAAGCTCTTAATAATCACCTGAGAATAAACATGCTTAAAACGTCAACAAAAATATTGGTGAGTTATAGGTTTAACCTATATATATCAAATCATAATAATAGACCACAAGATTTCATATTTCAATACACATCCCATACATAGAGATAAAAAGCATTCATATGGTGAACACCTGGTAACCGACATTAACAAGATGCATATATAAGAATATCCCCATCATTCCGGGACACCCTTCGGATATGATATAAATTTCGAAGTACTAAAGCATTCGGTACTTTGGATGGGGTTTGTTAGGCCCAATTGATCTATCTTTAGGATTCGCGTCAATTAGGGTGTCTGTTCCCTAATTCTTAGATTACCAGACTTAATAAAAAGGGGCATATTCGATTTCGATAATTCAACCATAGAATTTAGTTTCACGTACTTGTGTCTATTTTGTAAATCATTTATAAAACCTGCATGTATTCTCATCCCAAAAATATTAGATTTTAAAAGTGGGACTATAACTCACTTTCACAGATTTTTACTTCGTCGGGAAGTAAGACTTGGCCACTGGTTGATTCACGAACCTATAACAATATATACATATATATCAAAGTATGTTCAAAATATATTTACAACACTTTTAATATATTTTGATGTTTTAAGTTTATTAAGTCAGCTGTCCTCGTTAGTAACCTACAACTAGTTGTCCACAGTTAGATGTACAGAAAAAAATCGATAAATATTATCTTGAATCAATCCACGACCCAGTGTATACGTATCTCAGTATTGATCACAACTCAAACTATATATATTTTGGAATCAACCTCAACCCTGTATAGCTAACTCCAACATTCACATATAGAGTGTCTATGGTTGTTCCGAAATATATATAGATGTGTCGACATGATTGGTCGAAACATTGTATACGTGTCTATGGTATCTCAAGATTACATAATATACAATACAAGTTGATTAAGTTATGGTTGGAATAGATTTGTTACCAATTTTCACGTAGCTAAAATGAGAAAAATTATGCAATCTTGTTTTACCCATAACTTCTTCATTTTAAATCCGTTTTGAGTGAATCAAATTGTTATGGTTTCATATTGAACTCTATTTTATGAATCTAAACAGAAAAATTATAGGTTTATAGTCGGAAAAATAAGTTACAAGTCGTTTTTGTAAAGGTAGTCATTTCAGTCGAAAGAACGACGTCTAGATGACCATTTTAGAAAACATACTTCCACTTTGAGTTTAACCATAATTTTTGGATATAGTTTCATGTTCATAATAAAAATCATTTTCTCAGAATAACAACTTTTAAATCATAGTTTATCATAGTTTTTAATTAACTAACCCAAAACAGCCCGCGGTGTTACTACGACGGCGTAAATCCGGTTTTACGGTGTTTTTCGTGTTTCCAGGTTTTAAATCATTAAGTTAGCATATCATATAGATATAGAACATGTGTTTAGTTGATTTTAAAAGTCAAGTTAGAAGGATTAACTTTTGTTTGCGAACAAGTTTAGAATTAACTAAACTATGTTCTAGTGATTACAAGTTTAAACCTTCGAATAAGATAGCTTTATATGTATGAATCGAATGATGTTATGAACATCATTACTACCTTAAGTTCCTTGGATAAACCTACTGGAAAAGAGAAAAATGGATCTAGCTTCAACGGATCCTTGGATGGCTCGAAGTTCTTGAAGCAGAATCATGACACGAAAACAAGTTCAAGTAAGATCATCACTTGAAATAAGATTGTTATAGTTATAGAAATTGAACCAAAGTTTGAATATGATTATTACCTTGTATTAGAATGATAACCTACTGTAAGAAACAAAGATTTCTTGAGGTTGGATGATCACCTTACAAGATTGGAAGTGAGCTAGCAAACTTGAAAGTATTCTTGATTTTATGTAACTAGAACTTGTAGAATATATGAAGAACACTTAGAACTTGAAGATAGAACTTGAGAGAGATCAATTAGATGAAGAAAATTTAAGAATGAAAGTGTTTGTAGGTGTTTTTGGTCGTTGGTGTATGGATTAGATATAAAGGATATGTAATTTTGTTTTCATGTAAATAAGTCATGAATGATTACTCATATTTTTGTAATTTTATGAGATATTTCATGATAGTTGCCAAATGATGGTTCCCACATGTGTTAGGTGACTCACATGGACTGCTAAGAGCTGATCATTGGAGTGTATATACCAATAGTACATACATCTAAAAGCTGTGTATTGTACGAGTACGAATACGGGTGCATACGAGTAGAATTGTTGATGAAACTGAACGAGGATGTAATTGTAAGCATTTTTGTTAAGTAGAAGTATTTTGATAAGTGTATTGAAGTCTTTCAAAAGTGTATAAATACATATTAAAACACTACATGTATATACATTTTAACTGAGTCGTTAAGTCATCGTTAGTCGTTACATGTAAGTGTTGTTTTTAAACCTTTAGGTTAACGGTCTTGTTAAATGTTGTTAACCCAATGTTTATAATATCAAATGAGATTTTAAATTATTATATTATCATGATATTATCATGTATGAATATCTCTTAATATGATGTATATACATTAAATGTCTTTACAACGATAATCGTTACATATATGTCTCGTTTAAAAATCATTAAGTTAGTAGTCTTGTTTTTACATATGTAGTTCATTGTTAATATACTTAATGATATGTTTACTTATCATAGTATCATGTTAACTATATATATATCCATATATATGTCATCATATAGTTTTTACAAGTTTTAACGTTCGTGAATCACCGGTCAACTTGGGTGGTCAATTGTCTATATGAAACATATTTCAATTAATCAAGTCTTAACAACTTTGATTGATTAACATGTTGGAAACATTTAATCATGTAAATATAAATCTCAATTAATATATATAAACATGAAAAAGTTCGGGTCACTACAACATGCACACTAACCATCACGCTGCTATTTACTTCTCTGATTCATTAATACGTTTAATTCTTTTATCTCGTACTATCGTCATCTTATCATACCCATTTTAATGAAGCCCAAAATTAATAGTCCATTTGAGTGATTAATATGATCCACGAGAAACCCACTAGCACTAAGTAACAAGAAGGCTTGATAATAGCCTGGATAGTTCGGTGATATGCAGGAAAAAAAAAATAGAAACGTGTTTTGCAGCAATAAAGCGAATGGTAAGACAGCTGTAACCACTATACGTTATTATCCTAACAAAAACATCTTTATCTTCTTCTTCTTCGCTAGTTATTTTCCCTATTCAACTTCTTTATTCTCGTTGTAATATTTTCAACGTCTCTTGTTAAAACAGATATAGGAGAGTAGCAACCACAGTATTTTGATCGGTTTGCAGCTGGGACAGAAAGAGATTGAACACGTGGGTTAGGGTTTTTGGGTTTTAATGGTGATGATCTAGAATAGAGTGAAAGAAGAGAGAAAAGAAGGTGGTGATGGTTTACGGCTGTTTTCGAACAGAAAAGCAACAGATTATGTGCAGCAACCGTGCAGGCATGTGGTGGTGGCGATTGAGCTGAAACAGAAGAACAACAAACAAAATTTTAGTGAGTGATGGTGATGGTTGTTTAAATAGTTTTCGGTGTTTTGCTCGGTTGATATAGGAAACAGACACAGTGGGTTGGTGAGGTACTATAATGGGTTCAAGGTGGTGGTTCATGGTGTTTGTAGATGATGGTCGTGATGACTTAAAGTGGTGATTGTGGTAGGGTGGTTGAACCTGCTGTGATTGTAGAAATAGATCATATTTAGCGAGAGAGAGAGAGAGAGAGAGAGAGAGAGAGAGGTGAGGGTTTTCGGTTCTAGTTCGATGGATACATAGAACACTCAAGATTAATGCTGATGGTGGTTTTTGAATATTTGAACCAAGAAAAGGAGACGGCTCCTCTTTACTCTCTTTTATGTTTTTAGATTTTTGTATTTTCCTTTATGATTCACAGCAACATATATCTTTATTTGAATTATGTAACAGTAGCAGAGTTGGATTGAGTGTTGTATGTATTATTGTATTTGGTCAACTAGTATCGTTCAGAACAAAGAGAGGACAGGTAAAAAAAATAAATAAATAAATAAAAGGAGATTGCAACATCTAACTGAATTTGGACTTGTCCTTGTGATTAAGTAGTGATTTGTACCAATTTTACAAATCAATTACAGTTTGAAAGCTACTAAAGCAGATTCGTACGCTAATGGAAGCTGTCAAATTTTGTTTATAGTGAATGGATTTTGATGTATAACATACCAGAGACAAGAAAACAAAATTTAGAATAGTTTGATTGATTCTTGAACTGATTTCCTTCATTTATGCTATCTATCAATATATATTCAGTATAAATAATTAAGTAGATAAATAATAATAATATTAATAATTTTATAAATAATAAAAATATAATAATCGTTAATACTGATAATAATAATAATACTAATACAACTTAAACATATCATTTGTTATATATAAATATTTTAGATTAGAAGTTATAATATTGCAAATATGAATATTAATATTAACAACAATAATAATGAAAGTAATCATAATAATATTACTATAACAATTATTATTTATTATTAACTCTGTAATATTTATTAATCATATAATATATATCCTTTATTGAATGTTTAATATTTATATTTATTACAATATATATATATGATCATCAATTATTTATAAAAATCATATTTACACAAACTATATATATTCATTTTAATAGTAGTTTAATTATTCTATATATTACTTTTACATTTTAATTTCAAATAATTATATTGTATTTTATTATTTCTAATTGTTAGTTAAGCTTTATATTTATTTTTACAATATGCATATATACAAACAATTGTTCGTGAATCGTCGGGAATGGTCAAGGTCAAATGCATTCATGAAAATAGTTCAAACATTTTGAGACTCGGTTTAATAGAACTTTGCTTATTGTGCCGAAACCGTATAAAGATTAAATTTAAATTTGGTCGGAAATTTCCGGATCATCACAGGTTAATATTTGTATTAGTATTTTACTAATAACAATATCAATATTATTATTAATATTACTATAAATATTATCATTAATAATCATTATTATCAATAATGTTATTATTTATTTGTTATTTTTATTAACAAAATCATTATTAGTATTATTAATTATTAATTATCAATTACTATAATTATTGATAGTGTTAATTATTAGTATAAATTTTATTATTATTATTATTCTTTATATATTTATTATTAGTATCAATATTACTAATAATACATGTATACATTCATTAAAATAGATAATAATCTGTTACATGTACATATATATATATATTTATATTTATACAACATACAGTACGAATATATATCAATTACCTATACAGATATATTATTTAAATGAATACTGTATATACATATACAAATATAAATAAAAACGTATCTTTACTCAAGGAAATCAGATTCAGTTTCCAGTTGCTATCACTCTATATCTAATTTTGTTTCATGTCTCCTAAATTGATAAACACCCTGATTAATCGTACAATTGAGTTGATATGGTAATTTGTTTTTATCTTAAATTTTCTTGAACGAATATTTTCTATGGAGCCTATCAACTATAAAACAAACGCTAGATGAGTTAAATAAGATTTGATAATATCACTTAATCTTTATATAGCTGTCCGTTAACACAATTAGGATGAAAACATAGAAATTAAATTTCTTTTTTTTTAAAGGGCCGTCTGCCCTGTTTCTCTTCCATTTTTCAACCAAAATGATTTCGTAAACATTTTCAAAATGTGTTAATGTGGTTTTGTTAGGAATGTTTCAAATAATCTTTATGCAAAGTTTCAGCTATCAATTCGTGAAATCAGAGAGTAATTTGAAAGTCAAAGTTTATGTTTCAACAAGTCAACTTTTGTTCTGAGCCAAATTCGATTTCCTGTTTTCAATTTAGGTTCAATTGATGATGTAGAAAGTTTATATGAGTGATTTAGAATATTTTTCTTGTAGAAGTCGAGGATCAAAACGGCCTAAATCATAAAATCATGAATTCTTTTTTTTTCTTTTTCAGCGAGCTGCAGTAGCAGCATTTTCCATTTTTTTCGCTTGATGGATAAAAACACACAATATCTATCGATTTTGTTTCGTTTATAAATACAAAAATCCACAGGTTATAGTTTGATATATATAAGAATTCATTGATCGACTTTGGAAGTTGAGGTGAGGAAGAAAGGTTTAGAAACTGAGAAGTAAATATATAAATATAAGGTGGGTAATAAATCAGGAAATCATAAATGGTGCGATGGTTAAGGAGTGTTGAGGGTGCGCGGGTGGTTGCGAGTTCGAGTCCCGTTCGCAGCAGTTTTCTTTTTAAGACTTCTTTTGAGGTAGTTTTCATATTAAAATTATTATTGTTATTATTATTGTTACTATTGTTACTATTGTTATTACTATTATTATTGTTATTGCTATTGTTATTGTTATATTTATTAGTTATTGATATTATTAGGTTAACATTAATAATATGATTTATATTATTATCACTTTTATTATTAAGCAACCTCATTAAGTACTAATAGCGTTATCATTAGTAATATTAATATTGATATAGGTATTATTATGATTAGGATTATCATTATTATCATTACTGTAAACATAACACAAACTTTTTTTTTATTATTAATATTAGTATTAGTATTATTTTATAAATATTAAGGTTACTATAAGTAATATTATTAATATTAATATTATCATTATTATTACTTTTACCGTTATTAGTATTATTACAACCATATTATTATTACTATCAATATCATTATTTTAAAAACTAATATGATTACGAAAATAAAAGTTTTAAAGATGATGTTAAAATTTTAAATATGAAAAATATAAATACTAATACCAATGTTATTATGAAATTTATATGTAAGATTTAAAATAGATTATTATCATTATTATTATTACTATCACTATATTTATTATTGTTATTATTACAAATATAAAACTTTATATAAACACACATTACCATTACATTAATATTACTTAATACTATATTTTATCAATAAAATGTTAATAATTAAACTATATTAGAATTTAATATGAAAAGTATTAATTATATACAATGTATGAATTAAATATATTAAATATATCTATATAACATAATATAACAAATATATTATAAATAAAGTTGTTCGATTACGATTATATGTTTTAATATATATATATACAAATAATATAGGGTCGTGAATCCGAGGCCAACCCTACACTTGATCAATATTGTCATATATATTTTTACTACAAAATACATTAGGTGAGTTTCATTTGCCTTTTTACCCTTTATATTTTTGGGATGAGAATACATGCGCAATTTTTATAAATGTTTTATGAAATAGACACAAGTAATCGAAACTACATTATATGGTTGAATGATCGAAGCCGAATATGCCCCTTTTTACTTGGTAACCTAAGAATTAGTAAACTGATCTACTAATTGACGCGATTCTTAAAGATAGATCTATGGGCCCGACAAACCCCATCCAAAGTACCGGATGCTTTAGTACTTCGATGTTGTTTTATATCATGTGCGAAGGATTTCCCGGAATGATAGGGGATATTCTTATATGCATCTTGTTAATGTCGGTTACCAGGTGTTCAATCCATATGAATAATTATTTTTTGTCTCTATGCATGGGACGTATAATTATGAGAAATGAAAATCTTGTGGTCTATTAAAATGATGATAATGAATGTTTATGTTAAACTAATGATCTCACCAACCTTTTGGTTGACATTTGAAAGCATGTTTATTCTCAGGTATGAAAGAAATCTTCCGCTATGCATTTGCTTATAATAGAGATATTACTTGGAGTCATTCATGGTATATTTCAAAAGACGTTGCATTCGAGTCGTTGAGTTCATCAAGATTATTACTAAGTCAATTATAGTTGAATATATTATGAAATTGTATGCATGCCGTCAACTTTTTATGTAAAGCAAGTTTGTCTTTTAAAAACGAATGCAATGTTTGTAAAATGTATCATATAGAGGTCAACTACCTCGCGATGTAATCAACTATTGTGAATCGTTTATAATGTATATGAACGGGTCCTTTCAGTTGGTATCAGAGCGGTGGTCTTAGCGAACCAGGTCTGCATTAGTGTGTCTAACTGATAAGTCGTTAAGATGCATTAGTGAGTCTGGACTTCGACCGTGTCTGCATGTCAAAAGTTTTGCTTATCATTTCTAGTCGAAAATCATCTGCTTATCATCCTTAGGAAATTATCTGCTTATCATTATTAGTCTAGACACGTCTTGCTACATTAATTGCATGAGTAGTGTATAGACAAAATTCATATCTTAGCGTATCTGCTAAATCATATCTTATCGTATCTGTTACTTTAAACTTTGCCTGACATATCCCGCAAATTCCTCCGTAATCTATGAAATCTTTTGATCTATATATATAGATATCCTATGTAAATAGAATATCACCTGATAGCCATAAAATCATTTTATATCAAAAAATCCTTTATCCAATCGTACGAAATGGAATTTGTCATCAGTTCAAGTCATTCGGATTCCGAAATGGAATCTCACCCAAGCTCCGAAAGCAGTGTGACCGGAATGGATCAACCAATCAGTCATCACCTATTCTGGATGAATTGGGGATGGGTTCGTAGCCTCCTCAATCATTAGAGACAAGAAGAAGGCGATCCTTTCCATCCACCACATTGCCCTCTTTTGGCGAACCTGTCCGAAGCACCATTTTCTCTCTCATTTCCAGAGTATCTCGTCACGATTATATATTACATCAAATTTTAGATTTTATTTATCCGCTCGTCCAAACCAACAATCACCCCGGTGTAATAGAAGAAGTCAACGAGCTTCGTGCTCAAGTAGTGGCTTTGGAGAATATGGTGCAGAGATTACAAACTCCAGCAGCAGCACCAGTAGCATAACCAGTACCACCAACAACCCAAGTTTCAACATCACATGCCTCAACATAGCAATCTATACCTTGAGCATAATCTTCGTTCTACATCTTGTTCTACATCGGTTATCTTCGTTCTTCATGATGATTATGTAATCTCTGATGTTTTAGAGATTATATATTCTTGTTCTAACGGTAAATCAAATGAGTTTAATATTATATTCACTCATTAAATCCATGATTACATCTGAAGAAAATATATATGTATATATGTTTTCATAAAGATTGTAATTAAAAATTCTTTTGTACAAACTGTTAATGGTGAAAATATTTTAACGGGTAGGTAATACCCGAGGAAATAATTAACTTTCATATTAACATGTTATACTGTACATTATTCGAATCTGATTCAACAGTCATTTAATATCCTACTTACATCTACAGATATACGTATCCGTTTACTGCAGAATAACCATTTTCCTTCAATTTCATATTTGGATTTTGACCTATCAGAATCCAACGAGTGGCATAATGAAGAAAACATTTGACAAAATAAAATTTGTTAGAAACAAACAAATTAACTATGAAAAATTTTGTTAAGAATCCACGATAACTGTTCCTAGCTAACTGTTCCTAGCTAACTGATTACATTTTATTTATCGCAAATTTATATTCTCGCAATTTTATTTATCGTCATTTAATTTCTGTTATTTATTTTACGCACTTTATTTATCGTCATTTAAATACTATTATTTACGCATTTAAATATCGAGACACGTATACAAGGTTTTGACATATCATATCGACGCATCTATATATATTATTTGGAATAACCATAGACACTCTATATGCAGTAATACTGGAGTTAGCTATACACGGGTCACGATACGTATTAATTAATTCAAATATTATATATTAAGCTATATATGAATTATTGAACTGTTAAATGTAGACTATCAACTGTGGACTAATAATATTGGACAATTAAAATGAATTAAAATATTGATTATAACATATGAAACTAAACATTTCTTCAAATTTTCCACTTGATTTCATCTTAAACCTCATTTGTATCTTGACGATTACAATCTGCATTCAAACCTTTCATGATTCTTGAAAACACCTTAATCGAGAGGATGAACCAACCGCACTTCATCTACAGAAGGAAAGATTTATGCATATAGTTATGCACCTGAAAAACTCTCAAAAACTGAGTAAACGTTTAACATGTAGCTGTGCTAATTCCTTTAGTATTATTATTACCCAAAATAACTTTGCAGTTTATCTTCAAAATAGCCAATTTTGTCACAGCTCCAGCAAGACAACTTCGAATTTTCGTTCTAAACAACCTTAGTATAACCTTGATATATATATGCGTGCTCTTTTATTATTACCGGGGAACCTTTTATATTCCATCATATTACCAGCAGACGTACCAGCAACCTCGTTACTCCTTGATTTAAATCCCTCTGACAAATCACTATATTTATCTATTGAAGTCTCATTATGTACTCATCCACATCTTGTAACAAGAATTGCCATACCAATTACCGAGAATCAGCAAATCTGTATTGTGAGTCCCGCAACGTTGCCACATCAACAGTTATATGTATCCATATAACATTTATATCTTAGAATTATGATCTTTAATTCTGAAATTCTGAAAAGCACTCAGTCTACAAATCAATACTCTGAATGTTGAAAAAGATGAATGAAGCAACAGAAATCGTAGACAACCGAAAACGACCTTAATCATCGAAAGTTTAATGATAAAGAATATTATGTTGGAAAAGCTCAGAAAAGTTGGAACTGGAAAACGGATTGAGCTAACCACTAAGGAGACCAAGGACAAATACAAGGACCACACCCTATATTCAAAGAATCCAGGTAATTCTGGATCCATTGAAATCTTTAAAGAATATCTTGCTCCTAAGTCATGTTAAAATCTTGCGGAAAATTTTTCTTCATCAACCTTCGAACTTGGAAATTCCAAAATATCATCATAAATATCTTCGATATTTCTGAGGATATTTTCATAAATATTCTCGTCCGAAATTATATACCTCTTCGTGCTTCCTATGTTTCATTATATTGGAAACTTCTGTAAAATCTAAGTTTAATTTATGAATGAATTCTGGAGAAATGTAAAGAAATTTATGCATGAGTTAGTATAATATAATGACACTTGATCAATGTGATTATATTACAGTAAGTCATGCTGAGTTTCTAATAGAACATGATGATTCACATATCATAACGTCATCATGTGCCATGTTATATAACTCTTTCATTCTGCTTAATTTCTGAACATATCAAGAAAGTATATTCTTGAAAGTTCTGTTCTCCGTGATTCTGGTAATCTGACAAATCAAATCGTACGATTACGTTCTTTCTTGGTTAGAATATTAAGTTCATTCAAAAACTCTATACTTATGAATTTTGGACCGTTACTCACTTTACTAGAGGTCGAGAAGAGAATGAAAAGGCAAAGAGCTCCAAAATATAAGAGAAAATATAAAGCCTAATAACAACACGGAGATTACAAATCGTGGATATTAATACGAATAGCAATATAAAGACACGGTAGAATTAAGAATAGTATCACCCCAAGGTAATAGTATAAGTAAACAGATTTTCTGGTGGAAGATTGAAAAGAAGGATGACAGAAATAATAATTAGGAAAATATCAAGGATTAGAACTGGATTAAGCATTTTCATAATCTTTTGGATGTAAGAACTAAGAAAGAAAGTATAGGAATGGTGAAAATAATGGAACGGAAAAAGTTTAATTTATAATGGAAATATCAGACAAAGTAATCTAGGCAGATAACCGCATTTAATTAAAGAGATCTTAATTTCCTTATTCGCCGAAGAATCAAATCTTTTAGATTTCGAAGATTTTCTTTATATCCCTTGAATTCCAGAATTCAACCCTCTACGTCAAAAGCTAAGACGGCACCTTATTTTCTAAATTCCCCCGTGACTACGTCAAAAGTTAAATCTCTATCTCAATCTATTGTGACAGCTTCATTCGTACGTTTCACCAAATCGAATTGTTTTATCTATATTACTCAATGATGATAAAACTCTATTTATCAACTCATATTCGCTAGGAAAACATTTTTATTATTAGCCATGACGACCTCACTAAAATTTCGGGATGAAATTTCTTTAACGGGTAGGTATTGTGATGACTCGGGAATTTCCAACCAAATTTAAATTTAATCTTTATATGATTTCGATACGATAACCAATGTATATAATGGCGAGTCTTGAAAATTTTGAAACTATGTTCATATAATCATTTACCCTTTGACTCTGCCCGACGAATTCACGAATAGTTGTGTGTTAATAAAAATGTGTGTATATATATATATATATATATATATATATATATATATCTTAGAAATAATAATTAATCAATAAAAGTAATTATATGATATATTATATGAATAATGAATATTTCCTAAGTAATAATATATATATGTAATGCAAGTATAACTATAGTTGTTAAAATTATATTGTTATTACATTCATTATTATTATTAACATTAATGTTAGTATTATTAATATTATTAAAAGTATAATACTAAAATTTGATACATTTGAATTACTGTTATTATTGTTAATATTATCATTATACAACTAATGGTAAAGTTATAACGTTAGTTATCATGATTAATATTAGTCTTATTATTAAACACTATTATTTTGTGGTTAATATTTGTATTAGTATTTTACTAATAACAATATCAATACTATTATTAATATTACTATAAATATTATCATTAATAATCATTATTATCAATAATGTTATTATTTATTTGTTATTTTTATTAACAAAATCATTATTAGTATTATTAGTATTATTAATTATTAATTATCAATTACTATAATTATTGATAGTGTTAATTATTAGTATAAATTTTATTATTATTATTATTCTTTATATATTTATTATTAGTATCAATATTACTAATAATACATGTATACATTCATTAAAATAGATAATAATCTGTTACATGTACAGATACATATATTTATATTTATACAACATACAGTACGAATATATCAATTACCTATACATATATATTATTTAAATGAATACTGTATATATATATATACAAATATAAATAAAAATGTATCTTTACTCAAGGAAATCAGATTCAGTTTCCAGTTGCTATCACACTATATCTAATTTTGTTTCTTGTCTCCAAAATTGATAAACAACCTGATTAATCGTACAATTGAGTTGATATGGTAATTTGTTTTTATCTTAAATTTTCTTGAACGAATATTTTCTATGGAGCCTATCAACTATAAAACAAACTCTAGATGAGTCAAATAAGATTTGATAATATCACTTAATCTTTATATAGCTGTCTGTTAACACAATTGGGATGAAAACATAGAAATTAAATTTCTTTTTTTTAAAAAGGGCTGTCTGCCCTGTTTCTCTTCCATTTTTCAACCAAAATGATTTCGTAAACGTTTTCAAAATGTGTTAATGTGGTTTTGTTAGGAATGTTTTAAATAATTTTTATGCAAAGTTTCAGCTATCAATTCGCGAAATCAGAGAGTAATTTGTAAGTCAAAGTTTATGTTTCAAAAAGTCAACTTTTGTTCTTGAGCCAAATTCGATTTCCTATTTTCAATTCAGGTTCAATTGATGACGTAGAAAGTTTATATGAGTGATTTAGAATCTTTTTCATGTAGAAGTCGAGGATCAAAACGGCCTAAATCATAAAATCATGAATTCTTTTTTTTCTTTTTCAGCGAGCTGCAGTAGCAGCATTTTCCAATTTTTTTTTTGCTTGATGGATACAAACACCCAATATCTATCGATTTTGTTTCGTTTATAAATACAAAAATCCACAAGTCATAGTTTGATATATATTAGAATTCATTGATCGACTTTGGAAGTTGAGGTGAGGAAGAAAGGTTTAGAAACTGAGAAGAAAATATATAGATATAAGGTGGGTAATAAATCAGGAAATCATAAATGGTGCGATGGTTAAGTAGTGTTGAGGGTGCGCGGGTGGTTGCGAGTTCGAGTCCCGTTCGCGACGGTTTTCTTTTTAAGACTTCTTTTGAGGTAGTTTTCATATTAAAATTATTATTGTTATTATTATTGTTACTATTGTTACTATTGTTATTACTATTATTATTGTTATTGCTATTGTTATTGTTATATTTATTAGTTATTGATATCATTAGGTTAACATTAATAATATGATTTATATTATTATCACTTTTATTATTAAGCAACCTCATTAAGTACTAATAGCGTTATCATTAGTAATATTAATATTGATATAGGTATTATTATGATTAGGATTATCATTATTATCATTACTGTAAACATAACACAAACTTGTTTTATTATTATTAATATTAGTATTAGTATTATTTTATAAATATTAAGGTTACTATAAGTAATATTATTAATATTATCATTATTATTACTTTTACCATTATTAGTATTATTACAACCATATTATTATTACTATCAATATCATTATTTTAAAAACTAATATGATTACGAAAATAAAAGTTTTAAAGATGATGTTAAAATTATAAATATGAAAACTATAAATACGAATACCAATGTTATTATGAAATTTATATGTAAGATTTAAAATAGATTATTATCATTATTATTATTACTATCACTATATTTATTATTGTTATTATTACAAATATAAAACTTTATATAAACACACATTACCATTACATTAATATTACTTAATACTATATTTTATCAATAAAATGTTAATAATTAAACTATATTAGAATTTAATATGATAAATATTAATTATATACAATGTATGAATTAAATATATTAAATATATCTATATAACATAATATAACAAATATATTATAAATAAAGTTGTTCGATTACGATTATATATTTTAATATATATATACAAATAATATAGGTTCGTGAATCCGAGGCCAACCCTACACTTGATCAATATCGTCATATGTATTTTTACTACAAAATACATTAGGTGAGTTTCATTTGCCTTTTTACCCTTTATATTTTTGGGCTGAGAATACATGCGCAATTTTTATAAATGTTTTACGAAATAGACACAAGTAATTGAAACTACATTATATGGTTGAATGATCGAAGCCGAATATGTCCCTTTTTGCTTGGTAACCTAAGAATTAGTAAACCGATCTACTAATTGACGCGAATCCTAAAGATAGATGTATGGGCCCGACGAACCCCATCCAAAGTACTGGATGCTTTAGTACTTTGATGTTGTTTTTTATCATGTCCAAAGGATTTCCCGGAATGATAGGGGATATTCTTATATGCATCTTGTTAATGCTGGTTACCAGGTGTTCAATCCATATGAATGATTATTTTTTGTCTCTATGCATGGGACGTATAATTATGAGAAATGAAAATCTTGTGGTCTATTAAAATGATGATAATGAATGTTTATGTTAAACTTATAAACTCACCAACCTTTTGGTTGACATTTGAAAGCATGTTTATTCTCAGGTATGAAAGAAATCTTCTGCTGTGCATTTGCTCATATTAGAGATATTACTTGGAGTCATTCATGGCATATTTCAAAAGACGTTGCATTCGAGTCATTGAGTTCATCAAGATTATTACTAAGTCAATTATAGTTGAATATATTATGAAATGGTATGCATGCCGTCAACTTTCGATGTAAAGCAAGTTTGTCTTTTAAAAACGAATGCAATGTTTGTAAAATGTATCATATAGAGGTCAAGTACCTCGCGATGTAATCAACTATTGTGAATCGTTTATAATGTATATGAACGGGTCCTTTCAGTATTGTTGGGGCAGGACTTGGTACAGTAGCAGCAGCTCTTGCATCCTTCATGAAACCGGATGGTTGTCTCTGAGCCTGTTGCTTAGAACCTCCTTGAGATAACTTTTGAGACGAATCAAAGTGATGTTTCATTCTTTTCTCCTTCTTCTTGGGTTGTTCTGAAGTCATCGCTTCCTTCCCTTTCCTCTTTCTCTGAATCAAGCTGACATCATCTTCTGTCGCTTCATCATCACATTTGATAATCTCATCATCAACATTACCTCCTCCTTGAGCTTCACCAGTGGCTCATTGATTATCACCCTCACCTTACTTATCAGAAACTTCGTAGTCAGAGTCTGAATCCTCATTTCTCCACGCATTACCAGCCGAGCATCGATAGTTTTCTTTGATCAGATGACAAATAAGCTTTCTGTTAAAATCAGGCTTCAAATCTTCGTTTCTTGTCTCCTCCATCCTTCGAAAAGTAACCAGATTCATCGGTTTAAGGTGAATAATATCCTCTTCAAGCTTTGGTAACTCAGGTGCAGCATCATTAATGATTAATTGAAGAAAACGGGCATGGATCAGGTATCTCTGAGTAGAACTGAAAATATTTGCTTTGAAGTAGTAGTAAACAAATCCTGAGAAATCATATGGGGCTCTGAGAACAAGTGCCACAAACATGCTTTGCACTTTCTCATTCAACTTGTCAAACCCAGCTTTACGACCACTCAAACAATGCATGTTCACGTGAGCAATATATCTAAACTGTGGAGGCAGTAGAGTCTTCATCAGCTCAGATTTACCCGAGATATTGAAATGTCCCGTTCTTATTGATTAAAAACGTTCCATATTAATTGATTTCGTTGCGAGGTTTTGACCTCTATATGAGACGTTTTTCAAAGACTGCATTCAATTTAAAACAAACCATAACCTTTATTTCATCAATAAAGGTTTAAAAAGCTTTACGTAGATTATCAAATAATGATAATCTAAAATATCCTATTTACACACGACCATTACATAATGGTTTACAATACAAATATGTTACAACAAAATAAGTTTCTTGAATGCAGTTTTTACACAATATCATACAAGCATGGACTCCAAATCTCGTCCTTATTTAAGTATGCGACAGCAGAAGCTCTTAATAATCACCTGAGAATAAACATGCTTAAAACGTCAACAAAAATGTTGGTGATTTATAGGTTTAACCTATATATATCAAATCATAATAATAGACCACAAGATTTCATATTTCAATACACATCCCATACATAGAGATAAAAATCATTCATATGGTGAACACCTGGTAACCGACATTAACAAGATGCATATATAAGAATATCCCCATCATTCCGGGACACCCTTCGGATATGATATAAATTTCGAAGTACTAAAGCATCCGGTACTTTGGATGGGGCTTGTTGGGCCCGATAGATCTATCTTTAGGATTCGCGTCAATTAGGGTGTCTGTTCCCTAATTCTTAGATTACCAGACTTAATAGAAAGGGGCATATTCGATTTCGATAATTCAACCATAGAATGTAGTTTCACGTACTTGTGTCTATTTTGTAAATCATTTATAAAACCTGCATGTATTCTCATCCCAAAAATAATAGATTTTAAAAGTGGGACTATAACTCACTTTCACAGATTTTTACTTCGTCGGGAAGTAAGACTTGGCCACTGGTTGATTCACGAACCTATAACAATATATACATATATATCAAAGTATGTTCAAAATATATTTACAACACTTTTAATATATTTTGATGTTTTAAGTTTATTAAGTCAGCTGTCCTCGTTAGTAACCTACAACTAGTTGTCCACAGTTAGATGTACAGAAATAAATCGATAAATATTATCTTGAATCAATCCACGACCCAGTGTATACGTATCTCAGTATTGATCACAACTCAAACTATATATATTTTGGAATCAACCTCAACCCTGTATAGCTAACTCCAACATTCACATATAGAGTGTCTATGGTTGTTCCGAAATATATATAGATGTGTCGACATGATAGGTCGAAACATTGTATACGTGTCTATGGTATCTCAAGATTACATAATATACAATACAAGTTGATTAAGTTATGGTTGGAATAGATTTGTTACCAATTTTCACGTAGCTAAAATGAGAAAAATTATCCAATCTTGTTTTACCCATAACTTCTTCATTTTAAATCCGTTTTGAGTGAATCAAATTGCTATGGTTTTATATTGAACTCTATTTTATGAATCTAAACAGAAAAAGTATATGTTTATAGTCGGAAAAATAAGTTACAAGTCGTTTTTGTAAAGGTAGTCATTTCAGTCGAAAGAACGACGCCTAGATGACCATTTTAGAAAACATACTTCCACTTTGAGTTTAACCATAATTTTTGGATATAGTTTCATGTTCATAATAAAAATCATTTTCTCAGAATAACAACTTTTAAATCAAAGTTTATCATAGTTTTTAATTAACTAACCCAAAACAGCCCGCGGTGTTACTACGACGGCGTAAATCCGGTTTTACGGTGTTTTTCGTGTTTCCAGGTTTTAAATCATTAAGTTAGCATATCATATAGATATAGAACATGTGTTTAGTTGATTTTAAAAGTCAAGTTAGAAGGATTAACTTTTGTTTGCGAACAAGTTTAGAATTAACTAAACTATGTTCTAGTGATTACAAGTTTAAACCTTCGAATAAGATAGCTTTATATGTATGAATCGAATGATGTTATGAACATCATTACTACCTTAAGTTCCTTGGATAAACCTACTGGAAAAGAGAAAAATGGATCTAGCTTCAACGGATCCTTGGATGGCTCGAAGTTCTTGAAGCAGAATCATGACACGAAAACAAGTTCAAGTAAGATCATCACTTGAAATAAGATTGTTATAGTTATAGAAATTGAACCAAAGTTAGAATATGATTATTACCTTGTATTAGAATGATAAGCTACTGTAAGAGACAAAGATTTCTTGAGGTTGGATGATCACCTTACAAGATTGGAAGTGAGCTAGCAAACTTGAAAGTATTCTTGATTTTATGAAACTAGAACTTTTGGAATTTATGAAGAACACTTAGAACTTGAAGATAGAACTTGAGAGAGATCAATTATATGAAGAAAATTGAAGAATGAAAGTGTTTTTAGGTATTTTTGGTCGTTGGTGTATGGATTAGATATAAAGGATATGTAATTTTGTTTTCATGTAAATAAGTCATGAATGATTACTCATATTTTTGTAATTTTATGAGATATTTCATGCTAGTTGCCAAATGATGGTTCCCACATGTGTTAGGTGACTCACATGGGCTGCTAAGAGCTGATCATTGGAGTGTATATACCAATAGTACA
Source organism: Rutidosis leptorrhynchoides (assembly GCF_046630445.1). Classification (NCBI taxonomy): domain Eukaryota; kingdom Viridiplantae; phylum Streptophyta; class Magnoliopsida; order Asterales; family Asteraceae; genus Rutidosis; species Rutidosis leptorrhynchoides. The sequence goes on along the minus strand of NC_092334.1, from coordinate 182,841,622 downwards.
TACATCTAAAAGCTGTGTATTGTACGAGTACGAATACGGGTGCATACGAGTAGAATTGTTGATGAAACTGAACGAGGATGTAATTGTAAGCATTTTTGTTAAGTAGAAGTATTTTGATAAGTGTATTTAAGTCTTTCAAAAGTGTATAAATACATATTAAAACACTACATGTATATACATTTTAACTGAGTCGTTAAGTCATCGTTAGTCGTTACATGTAAGTGTTGTTTTGAAACCTTTAGGTTAACGATCTTGTTAAATGTTGTTAACCCAATGTTTATAATATCAAATGAGATTTTAAATTATTATATTATCATGATATTATGATATATAATATATCTTAGTATGATATATATACAGTTAAATGTCGTTACAACGATAATCGTTACATATATGTCTCGTTTCGAAATCATTAAGTTAGTAGTCTTATTTTTACATATGTATTTCATTGTTAATACACTTAATAATATATTTACTTATCATTTAACATAATTAACCAAGTGTATCAATATCTTAATATGATTCATATGTACCTAGTAAGACGTTGTTATAACGATAATCGTTATATATATCGTTTTCGAGTTTCTTAAATTAATAGTCTCATTTTTATGTATATAACTCATTGTTAAAATACCTAATGAGATACATACTTATAATTAAATCATGTTAACTATATATATAACCATATATCTGTCATCGTATAGTTTTTACAAGTTTTAACGTTCGTGAATCACCAGTCAACTTGGGTGGTCAATTGTCTATATGAAACATATTTCAATTAATCAAGTCTTAATAAGTTTGATTGCTTAACATGTTGGAAGCATTTAATCATGTAAATATCAATCTCAATTAATATATATAAACATGGAAAAGTTCGGGTCACTACAGTACCTACCCGTTAAATAAATTTCGTCCCGAAATTTTAAGCTGTTGAAGGTGTTGACGAATCTTCTGGAAATAGATGCGGGTATTTCTTCTTCATCTGATCTTCACGCTCCCAGGTGAACTCGGGTCCTCTACGAGCATTCCATCGAACCTTAACAATTGGTATCTTGTTTTGCTTAAGTCTTTTAACCTCACGATCCATTATTTCGACGGGTTCTTCGATGAATTGAAGTTTTTCGTTGATTTGAATTTCATCTAACGGAATAGTGAGATCTTCTTTAGCAAAACATTTCTTCAAATTCGAGACGTGGAAAGTGTTATGTACAGCCGCGAGTTGTTGAGGTAACTCAAGTCGGTAAGCTACTGGTCCGACACGATCAATAATCTTGAATGGTCCAATATACCTTGGATTTAATTTCCCTCGTTTACCAAATCGAACAACGCCTTTCCAAGGTGCAACTTTAAGCATGACCATCTCTCCAATTTCAAATTCTATATCTTTTCTTTTAATGTCAGCGTAGCTCTTTTGTCGACTTTGGGCGGTTTTCAACCGTTGTTGAATTTGGATGATCTTCTCGGTAGTTTCTTGTATAATCTCCGGACCCGTAATTTGTCTGTCCCCCACTTCACTCCAACAAATCGGAGACCTGCACTTTCTACCATAAATTGCTTCAAACGGCGCCATCTCAATGCTTGAATGGTAGCTGTTGTTGTAGGAAAATTCTGCTAACGGTAGATGTCGATCCCAACTGTATCTGAAATCAATAACACATGCTCGTAGCATGTCTTCAAGCGTTTGTATCGTCCTTTCGCTCTGCCCATCAGTTTGTGGATGATAGGCAGTACTCATGTCTAGACGAGTTCCTAATGCTTGCTGTAATGTCTGCCAGAATCTTGAAATAAATCTGCCATCCCTATCAGAGATAATAGAGATTGGTATTCCATGTCTGGAGATGACTTCCTTCAAATACAGTCGTGCTAACTTCTCCATCTTGTCATCTTCTCTTATTGGTAGGAAGTGTGCTGATTTGGTGAGACGATCAACTATTACCCAAATAGTATCAAAACCACTTGCAGTCCTTGGCAATTTAGTGATGAAATCCATGGTAATATTTTCCCATTTCCATTCCGGGATTTCGGGTTGTTGAAGTAGACCTGATGGTTTCTGATGCTCAGCTTTGACCTTAGAACACGTCAAACATTCTCCTACATATTTAGCAACATCGGCTTTCATACCCGGCCACCAAAAATGTTTCTTGAGATCCTTGTACATCTTCCCTGTTCCAGGATGTATTGAGTATCTGGTTTTATGAGCTTCTCTAAGTACCATTTCTCTCATATCTCCAAATTTTGGTACCCAAATCCTTTCAGCCCTATACCGGGTTCCGTCTTCCCGAATATTAAGATGCTTCTCCGATCCTTTGGGTATTTCATCCTTTAAATTTCCCTCTTTTAAAACTCCTTGTTGTGCCTCCTTTATTTGAGTAGTAAGGTTATTATGAATCATTATATTCATAGATTTTACTCGAATGGGTTCTCTGTCCTTCCTGCTTAAGGCATCGGCTACCACATTTGCCTTCCCCGGGTGGTAACGAATCTCAAAGTCGTAATCATTCAATAATTCAATCCACCTACGCTGCCTCATATTCAGTTGTTTCTGATTAAATATGTGTTGAAGACTTTTGTGGTCGGTATATATAATACTTTTGACCCCATATAAGTAGTGCCTCCAAGTCTTTAATGCAAAAACAACCGCGCCTAATTCCAAATCATGCGTCGTATAATTTTGTTCGTGAATCTTGAATTGTCTAGACGCATAAGCAATCACCTTCGTTCGTTGCATTAATACACAACCGAGACCTTGCTTTGATGCGTCACAATAAATCACAAAATCATCATTCCCTTCAGGCAATGACAATATAGGTGCCGTAGTTAGCTTTTTCTTCAATAACTGAAACGCTTTCTCTTGTTCATCATTCCATTCAAATTTCTTCCCTTTATGCGTTAATGCAGTCAAGGGTTTTGCTATTCTGGAAAAGTCTTGGATGAACCTTCTGTAGTAACCAGCTAGTCCCAAAAACTGGCGTATGTGTTTCGGAGTTTTCGGGGTTTCCCACTTTTCAACAGTTTCTATCTTTGCCGGATCCACCTTAATACCTTCTTTGTTCACTATGTGACCGAGGAATTGAACTTCTTCCAACCAAAATGCACACTTTGAAAACTTAGCGTACAATTCTTCCTTCCTCAATACTTCTAACACCTTTCTCAAATGTTCACCGTGTTCTTGGTCATTCTTTGAGTAAATAAGTATGTCATCAATGAAAACAATGACAAACTTGTCAAGGTATGGTCCACACACTCGGTTCATAAGGTCCATGAACACAGCTGGTGCATTAGTTAAACCAAACGGCATGACCATAAACTCGTAATGACCGTAACGTGTTCTGAAAGCAGTCTTTGGAATATCATCTTCTTTCACCCGCATTTGATGATACCCGGAACGTAAGTCAATCTTTGAATAAACAGACGAGCCTTGTAGTTGATCAAATAAGTCGTCGATTCTCGGTAGTGGGTAGCGGTTCTTGATGGTAAGTTTGTTCAACTCTCGGTAGTCAATACACAACCTGAATGTACCATCTTTCTTCTTGACAAACAAAACAGGAGCTCCCCACGGTGATGTGCTTGGTCGAATGAAACCACGCTCTAAAAGTTATTGTAATTGGCTTTGCAGTTCTTTCATCTCGCTGGGTGCGAGTCTGTAAGGAGCACGAGCTATTGGTGCAGCTCCTGGTACAAGATCTATTTGAAATTCAACGGATCGATGTGGGGGTAATCCCGGTAATTCTTTCGGAAATACATCGGGAAATTCTTTTGCAATGGGAACATCATTGATGCTCTTTTCTTCAGTTTGTACTTTCTCGACGTGTGCTAGAACAGCATAGCAACCTTTTCTTATTAGTTTTTATGCCTTCAAATTACTAATAAGATGTAGCTTCGTGTTGCCCTTTTCTCCGTACACCATTAAGGGTTTTCCTTTTTCTCGTATAATGCGAATTGCATTTTTGTAACAAACGATCTCTGCTTTCACTTCTTTCAACCAGTCCATACCGATTATCACATCAAAACTCCCTAACTCTACTGGTATCAAATCAATCTTAAATGTTTCGCTAACCAGTTTAATTTCTCGATTTCGACATATATTATCTGCTGAAATTAATTTACCATTTGCTAATTCGAGTAAAAATTTACTATCCAAAGGCGTCAATGGACAACTTAATTTAGCACAAAAATCTCTACTCATATAGCTTCTATCCGCACCCGAATCAAATAAAACGTAAGCAGATTTATTGTCAATAAGAAACGTACCCGTAACAAGCTCCGGGTCTTCCTGTGCCTCTGCCGCATTAATATTGAAAACTCTTCCGCGGCCTTGTCCATTCGTGTTCTCCTGGTTCGGGCAATTTCTAATAATGTGGCCCGGTTTTCCACATTTATAACAAACTACATTGGCGTAACTTGCTCCGACACTACTTGCTCCTCCATTACTCGTTCCGACACCATTTGTTCCTTTCGTTCTATTAACCCCTGGTCCGTAGACCTCACACTTCGCCGCGCTATGACCATTTCTTTTACACTTGTTGCAAAATTTGGTGCAGAACCCCGAGTGATACTTTTCACACCTTTGGCATAGCTGCTTCTGATTGTTGTTGTTGTTGCAGTTATTATTGTTGTTGGGATGATTGTTGTAGTTGTTGTTGTTGTTGTTGTTGTTGTTGGGCCGTTTGTTGTAGTTGCGATTGATGTTGCGATTGCTGGGATAATTTTTGCGATTATTGTTGTAATTGCTGTTGTTGTTGTATTGGTGATTCTTATCACCGTTTTCCTCCCACTTTCTTTTGACTTGCTTCACATTGGTCTCTTCAGCAGTCTGTTCTTTAATTCTTTCTTCAATCTGGTTCACTAGTTTGTGAGCCATTCTACATGCCTGTTATATGGAGGCGGGCTCGTGTGAACTTTTATCTTCTTGGAGTCTTTCCGGTAATCCTTTCACAAACGCGTCGATCTTCTCTTCCTCATCTTCGAATGATCCCGGACACAATAGGCACAATTCTGTGAATTGTCTTTCGTACGTGGTAATATCAAATCCGTGGGTTCGTAACCCTCTAAGTTCTGTCTTGAGCTTATTGACCTCGGTTCTGGGACGGTACTTCTCGTTCATCAAGTGCTTGAATGCTGAACACGGTAGTGCGTACGCATCGTCTTGTCCCACTTGCTCTAGATAGGTATTCCACCATGTTAACGCAGAACCTGTGAAGGTATGCGTAGCGTACTTCACTTTGTCCTCTTCAGTACAATTACTTATGGCAAACACCGATTCGACCTTCTCGGTCCACCGTTTCAATCCGATCGGTCCTTCGGTTCCATCAAATTCCAAAGGTTTGCAGGCAGTGAATTCTTTGTAGGTGCATCCTACACGATTTCCTGTACTGCTAGATCCAAGGTTATTGTTGGTATGTAGCGCAGCCTGTACTGCGGCTATGTTTGAAGCTAGAAAAGTACGGAATTCCTCTTCATTCATATTCACGGTGTGTCGAGTAGTCGGTGCCATTTCCTTCAAAATAGTCAAATGGAACAAGTTAATCATACAGAATATTAAGAGTAGTTAATAGTATTTCGTAGCATAATATGAACTCATTTATAAAAGCTTTTTCTTCATATTAGCATTTTATAAGTTTAAATTCGGGTAGTACCTACCCGTTAAGTTCATACTTAGTAGCTAATATACAATTCAACTACTACAATTCTATATGAAAAACTGATTATAATAATATTTCGCGTTCAAACTTTTACACAATAATTTACAAACTTACAATACCGCTTATTTTACATATAGCATGAAATATAGCACACAATAAATTTGATACAAGATGGTTGTGAAGATAATTCTAGCTAGTACACAAGTCGTTCAGCAAAGGCAATAAAGACACGTAATTCATACGTCCAGAAACAAGTCATGCATTCTGGTTTTACTAGGATTACTTCCCATCCTTGGTTTTGTGGAACATAACCGTTATGGCCGTTGATAAGACATCGTGTTGTAACGTCATCAAAGGGACGAGGGTTACATAATGTCCAACAGTCCCGTAACAATCTAAAAACCTCATTTCTTACCCCAATTACCGACTCCGTCACTTGTGGGAACGTTTTGTTTAATAGTTGTAGCCCGATGTTCTTGTTCTCACTTTGGTGAGAAGCGAACATTACTAATCCGTAAGCATAACATGCTTCTTTATGTTGCATGTTAGCCGCTTTTTCTAAATCACGAAGTCCAATATTCGGATATATTGAGTCAAAATAATTTCTTAACCCATTGCGTAAAATAGCATTTGGGTTCCCCGCAATATATGCGTCAAAGTAAACACATCGTAACTTATGGATTTCCCAATGTGATATCCCCCATCTTTCGAACGAAAGCCTTTTATAAACCAAGGCATTCTTGGAACGTTCTTCGAATGTCTTACAAACGGATCTCGCCTTAAATAGTTGTGCTGAAGAATTCTGACCGACTCTAGACAAGATTTCATCAATCATGTCTCCGGGTAGGTCTCTTAAAATATTGGGTTGTCTATCCATTTTGTGTTTTTATACTGTAAAATAGACAAGAGTTAGCTTCATAAAAAAAAATACTTATTTAATACAAGCAATTTTTACATATATCATAAAGCATAAGCACACTATATTACATATATTACACCACACAAATACAACTATCTTATTCCGACTGGCTTATTTCTTCTTCTTCGGTTTTGGTTCGTTTTGCCAAGTTTCTAGGGATATATGATGTTCCCCTAATACGAGCCGTAATTTTCCACATTGGTTTAGAAAAACCTGGTGGTTTAGAGGTTCCCGGGTCATTGTTACAACTTAAGGACTTCGGGGGTTGACGATACATATAAAGTTCATCGGGGTTGGAATTAGATTTCTCTATTTTTATGCCCTTTCCCTTATTATTTTCTTTTGCCTTTTTAAATTCAGTTGGGGTAATTTCTATAACATCATCGGAATTCTCGTCGGAATCCGATTCATCGGAGAATTGGTAATCCTCCCAATATTTTGCTTCCTTGGCGGAAACACCATTGACCATAATTAACCTTGGTCGGTTGGTTGAGGATTTTCTTTTACTTAACCATTTTATTATTTCCCCCACCGGTTCTATTTCTTCATCCGGTTCCGATTCTTCTTCCGGTTCCGATTCTTCTTCCGGTTCTGACTCTTCTTCCGGTTCCTCTTCGGGAACTTGTGAATCAGTCCACGAATCATTCCAATTTACATTTGACTCTTCATTATTATTAGGTGAGTCAATGGGACTTGTTCTAGAGGTACACATCTATCACATAATATCAAACGCGTTAAGAGATTAATATATCACATAATATTCACATGTTAAAAATATATAGTTTCCAACAAAATTTGTTAAGCAATCATTTTTCAAGTAAACACGGTCGAAGTCCAGACTCACTAATGCATCCTAACAAACTCGATAAGACACACTAATGCAAAATTCTGGTTCTCTAAGACCAACGCTCTGATACCAAATGAAATGTCCCGTTCTTATTGATTAAAAACGTTCCATATTAATTGATTTCGTTGCGAGGTTTTGACCTCTATATGAGACGTTTTTCAAAGACTGCATTCAATTTAAAACAAACCATAACCTTTATTTCATCAATAAAGGTTTAAAAAGCTTTACGTAGATTATCAAATAATGATAATCTAAAATATCCTATTTACACACGACCATTACATAATGGTTTACAATACAAATATGTTACAACAAAATAAGTTTCTTGAATGCAGTTTTTACACAATATCATACAAGCATGGACTCCAAATCTCGTCCTTATTTAAGTATGCGACAGCGGAAGCTCTTAATAATCACCTGAGAATAAACATGCTTAAAACGTCAACAAAAATGTTGGTGAGTTATAGGTTTAACCTATATATATATCAAATCATAATAATAGACCACAAGATTTCATATTTCAATACACATCCCATACATAGAGATAAAAATCATTCATATGGTGAACACCTGGTAACCGACATTAACAAGATGCATATATAAGAATATCCCCATCATTCCGGGACACCCTTCGGATATGATATAAATTTCGAAGTACTAAAGCATCCGGTACTTTGGATGGGGCTTGTTGGGCCCGATAGATCTATCTTTAGGATTCGCGTCAATTAGGGTGTATGTTCCCTAATTCTTAGATTACCAGACTTAATAGAAAGGGGCATATTCGATTTCGATAATTCAACCATAGAATGTAGTTTCACGTACTTGTGTCTATTTTGTAAATCATTTATAAAACCTGCATCTATTCTCATCCCAAAAATATTAGATTTTAAAAGTGGGACTATAACTCACTTTCACAGATTTTTACTTCGTCGGGAAGTAAGACTTGGCCACTAGTTGATTCACGAACCTATAACAATATATACATATATATCAAAGTATGTTCAAAATATATTTACAACACTTTTAATATATTTTGATGTTTTAAGTTTATTAAGTCAGCTGTCCTCGTTAGTAACCTACAACTAGTTGTCCACAGTTAGATGTACAGAAATAAATCGATAAATATTATCTTGAATCAATCCACGACCCAGTGTATACGTATCTCAGTATTGATCACAACTCAAACTATATATATTTTAGAATCAACCTCAACCCTGTATAGCTAACTCCAACATTCACATATAGAGTGTCTATGGTTGTTCCGAAATATATATAGATGTGTCGACATGATAGGTCGAAACATTGTATACGTGTCTATGGTATCTCAAGATTACATAATATACAATACAAGTTGATTAAGTTATGGTTGGAATAGATTTGTTACCAATTTTCACGTAGCTAAAATGAGAAAAATTATCCAATCTTGTTTTACCCATAACTTCTTCATTTTAAATCCGTTTTGAGTGAATCAAATTGCTATGGTTTTATATTGAACTCTATTTTATGAATCTAAACAGAAAAAGTATATGTTTATAGTCAGAAAAATAAGTTACAAGTCGTTTTTGTAAAGGTAGTCATTTCAGTCGAAAGAACGACGTCTAGATGACCATTTTAGAAAACATACTTCCACTTTGAGTTTAACCATAATTTTTGGATATAGTTTCATGTTCATAATAAAAATCATTTTCTCAGAATAACAACTTTTAAATCAAAGTTTATCATAGTTTTTAATTAACTAACCCAAAACAGCCCGTGGTGTTACTACGACGGCGTAAATCCGGTTTTACGGTGTTTTTCGTGTTTCCAGGTTTTAAATCATTAAGTTAGCATATCATATAGATATAGAACATGTGTTTAGTTGATTTTAAAAGTCAAGTTAGAAGGATTAACTTTTGTTTGCGAACAAGTTTAGAATTAACTAAACTATGTTCTAGTGATTACAAGTTTAAACCTTCGAATAAGATAGCTTTATATGTATGAATCGAATGATGTTATGAACATCATTACTACCTTAAGTTCCTTGGATAAACCTACTGGAAAAGAGAAAAATGGATCTAGCTTCAACGGATCCTTGGATGGCTCGAAGTTCTTGAAGCAGAATCATGACACGAAAACAAGTTCAAGTAAGATCATTACTTGAAATAAGATTGTTATAGTTATAGAAATTGAACCAAAGTTTGAATATGATTATTACCTTGTATTAGAATGATAAGCTACTGTAAGAGACAAAGATTTCTTGAGGTTGGATGATCACCTTACAAGATTGGAAGTGAGCTAGCAAACTTGAAAGTATTCTTGATTTTATGAAACTAGAACTTTTGGAATTTATGAAGAACACTTAGAACTTGAAGATAGAACTTGAGAGAGATCAATTAGATGAAGAAAATTGAAGAATGAAAGTGTTTGTAGGTGTTTTTGGTCGTTGGTGTATGGATTAGATATAAAGGATATGTAATTTTGTTTTCATGTAAATAAGTCATGAATGATTACTCATATTTTTGTAATTTTATGAGATATTTCATGCTAGTTGCCAAATGATGGTTCCCACATGTGTTAGGTGACTCACATGGGCTGCTAAGAGCTGATCATTGGAGTGTATATACCAATAGTACATACATCTAAAAGCTGTGTATTGTACGAGTACGAATACGGGTGCATACGAGTAGAATTGTTGATGAAACTGAACGAGGATGTAATTGTAAGCATTTTTGTTAAGTAGAAGTATTTTGATAAGTGTATTTAAGTCTTTCAAAAGTGTATAAATACATATTAAAACACTACATGTATATACATTTTAACTGAGTCGTTAAGTCATCGTTAGTCGTTACATGTAAGTGTTGTTTTGAAACCTTTAGGTTAACGATCTTGTTAAATGTTGTTAACCCAATGTTTATAATATCAAATGAGATTTTAAATTATTATATTATCATGATATTATGATATATAATATATCTTAGTATGATATATATACAGTTAAATGTCGTTACAACGATAATCGTTACATATATGTCTCGTTTCGAAATCATTAAGTTAGTAGTCTTATTTTTACATATGTATTTCATTGTTAATACACTTAATAATATATTTACTTATCATTTAACATAATTAACCAAGTGTATCAATATCTTAATATGATTCATATGTACCTAGTAAGACGTTGTTATAACGATAATCGTTATATATATCGTTTTCGAGTTTCTTAAATTAATAGTCTCATTTTTATGTATATAACTCATTGTTAAAATACCTAATGAGATACATACTTATAATTAAATCATGTTAACTATATATATAACCATATATCTGTCATCGTATAGTTTTTACAAGTTTTAACGTTCGTGAATCACCAGTCAACTTGGGTGGTCAATTGTCTATATGAAACATATTTCAATTAATCAAGTATTAATAAGTTTGATTGCTTAACATGTTGGAAGCATTTAATCATGTAAATATCAATCTCAATTAATATATATAAACATGGAAAAGTTCGGGTCACTACAGATATAGCCAGAATAAGCACATCTCTTGAAAAATCCATGTATTCTTTCTCGGTTGAGCGTCATGTGGGAATATCTCTCATCATCAAAACCTAAAATCTTCCTTATCACAGACTTAGAAACAGTTATCTCATTCCCTTGAACCTTACTAACAATCTTATCTTCAGTATCTGACACATCAAGTATAGCATTCTTCCAGAACTCTCTCTGATGGCTGTAGTATGCCGTACATCCAGTAGAGATAGCTGTATGAATCCTTGAGCACTTTATAAACTCCACAATCTCCTTAAAATGAGAACCTCTTTTAAGAGTAGTATCATAAAGAGCAACTTGATTGTTGAGCTCGCCTTTATCTAGAATAGTCTCTTGTTGAACAGGCGGATTAACCGGATTCACTTGAGGATCCTGCTGTTGCTCCTCCTGAGCTTCTGGGTTAACAGCTGGAACATTAAATTGTTGTTCTGCCATTGGTAATATCAAACTGAAATATTCACAGAGAAGTTAGAGATATAAACCAATTATCGTAAATCATCAAAGCATTAGCTACAAAGTGTCACAGATTTATAGAGACATGATGAACTGTGCGAGTGATAATGTCACACGTGTGGCTGAGAGATCAACCGTGCGAGTGATATAGTCACTCGTGTCACTGTTGACATGTTTGAGCAGTAATATGGTTTCAGACAGGGTACACGGCTGATGCAAAATTTATAAGCGAGTGAGTCAACCGTGTGGTGACTCGTGCGGTTAATCACATGTGTCAGCTCAGTCAAGCGAGTGAGCAACTAAATCAATTCAAACGAGTGGGTTCAAGGTTCACACAGTTGATCATCAACCGCGTACTGACTCGTGCGAGTCATGTCCCACGCGTGCGAGTGACGTCACTCGTGCATGTCTGATGAAACCCGTATTAAATGCCTTTTTAAATTCCACAAATTACATGTTTGATCGTTTTAGGGACCGATTTACATCACAATAGCATGTATAGGATTCGTTTAACTCAAAACAATAACAAATAACGATCAAAACGAGCACCAATTACACAAAATTAACAGACTTAAACTCGATGAAATCTTACCTATTAGGTGGAGCTGAGGTCGGAATAACGTGATAAACAAACGCTGTGGTGGAAAACATGATCGGTGAAGGTCGAATTTTGAGAGAAAAAAAATTTGGGTGCACAAGTGTGATCGCCTGTGCTCATCACTCCCTATTTATACTCTCGTCATCAACCGTGTGTCTCACCTAATCACTCGTGCATGTGACCCTGATGTCTTAGGACATTTTAGAACAAGGTCAGCTGTACGGTTAATGTAGTGACCCGAACTTTTCCATGTTTATATATATTAATTGAGATTGATATTTACATGATTAAATGTTTCCAACATGTTAAGCAATCAAACTTGTTAAGACTTGATTAATTGAAATATGTTTCATATAGACAATTGACCACCCAAGTTGACCGGTGATTCACGAACGTTAAAACTTGTAAAAACTATATGATGACATATATATGGATATATATATAGTTAACATGATACTATGATAAGTAAACATATCATTAAGTATATTAACAATGAACTACATATGTAAAAATAAGACTACTAACTTAATGATTTTTAAACGAGACATATATGTAACGATTATCGTTGTAAAGACATTTAATGTATATATATATATCATATTAAGAGATATTCATACATGATAATATCATGATAATATAATAATTTAAAATCTCATTTGATATTATAAACATTGGGTTAACAACATTTAACAAGATCGTTAACCTAAAAGTTTCAAAACAACACTTACATGTAACGACTAACGATGACTTAACGACTCAGTTAAAATGTATATACATGTAGTGTTTTAATATGTATTTATACACTTTTGAAAGACTTCAATACACTTATCAAAATACTTCTACTTAACAAAAATGCTTACAATTACATCCTCGTTCAGTTTCATCAACAATTCTACTCGTATGCACCCGTATTCGTACTCGTACAATACACAGCTTTTAGATGTATGTACTATTGGTATATACACTCCAATGATCAGCTCTTAGCAGCCCATGTGAGTCACCTAACACATGTGGGAACCATCATTTGGCAACTAGCATGAAATATCTCATAAAATTACAAAAATATGAGTAATCATTCATGACTTATTTACATGAAAACAAAATAACATATCCTTTATATCTAATCCATACACCAACGACCAAAAACACCTACAATGACTTTCATTCTTCAATTTTCTTCATCTAATTGATCTCTCTCAAGTTCTATCTTCAAGTTCTAAGTGTTCTTCATAAATTCCAAAAGTTCTAGTTTCATAAAATCAAGAATACTTTCAAGTTTGCTAGCTCACTTTCAATCTTGTAAGGTGATCATCCAACCTCAAGAAATCTTTGTTTCTTACAGTAGGTTATCATTCTAATACAAGGTAATAATCATATTCAAACTTTGGTTCAATTTCTATAACTATAACAATCTTATTTTAAGTGATGATCTTACTTGAACTTGTTTTCGTGTCATGATTCTGCTTCAAGAACTTCGAGCCATCCAAGGATCCATTGAAGCTAGATCCATTTTTCTCTTTTCCAGTAGGTTTATCCAAGGAACTTAAGGTAGTAATGATGTTCATAACATCATTCGATTCATACATATAAAGCTATCTTATTCGAAGGTTTAAACTTGTAATCACTAGAACATAGTTTAGTTAATTCTAAACTTGTTCGCAAACAAAAGTTAATCCTTCTAACTTGACTTTTAAAATCAACTAAACACATGTTCTATATCTATATTATATGCTAACTTAATGATTTAAAACCTGGAAACACGAAAAACACCGTAAAACCGGATTTACGCCGTCGTAGTAACACCGCGGGCTGTTTTGGGTTAGTTAATTAAAAACTATGATAAACTTTGATTTAAAAGTTGTTATTCTGAGAAAATTATTTTTATTATGAACATGAAACTATATCCAAAAATTATGGTTAAACTCAAAGTGGAAGTGTGTTTTCTAAAATGGTCATCTAGACGTCGTTCTTTCGACTGAAATGACTACCTTTACAAAAACGACTTGTAACTTATTTTTCCGACTATAAACCTATACTTTTTCTGTTTAGATTCATAAAATAGAGTTCAATATGAAACCATAGAAATTTGATTCACTCAAAACGGATTTAAAATGAAGAAGTTATGGGTAAAACAAGATTGGATAATTTTTTTCATTTTAGCTACGTGAAAATTGGTAACAAATCTATTCCAACCATAACTTAATCAACTTGTATTGTATATTATGTAATCTTGAGATACCATAGACACGTATACAATGTTTCGACCTATCATGTCGACACATCTATATATATTTCGGAACAACCATAGACACTCTATATGTGAATGTTGGAGTTAGCTATACAGGGTTGAGGTTGATTCCAAAATATATTTAGTTTGAGTTGTGATCAATACTGAGATACGTATACACTGGGTCGTGGATTGATTCAAGATAATATTTATCGATTTATTTCTGTACATCTAACTGTGGACAACTAGTTGTAGGTTACTAACGAGGACAGCTGACTTAATAAACTTAAAACATCAAAATATATTAAAAGTGTTGTAAATATATTTTGAACATACTTTGATATATATGTATATATTGTTATAGGTTCGTGAATCAACCAGTGGCCAAGTCTTACTTCCCGACGAAGTAAAAATCTGTGAAAGTGAGTTATAGTCCCACTTTTAAAATCTAATATTTTTGGGATGAGAATACATGCAGGTTTTATAAATGATTTACAAAATAGACACAAGTACGTGAAACTACATTCTATGGTTGAATTATCGAAATCGAATATGCCCCTTGTTATTAAGTCTGGTAATCTAAGAATTAGGGAACAGACACCCTAATTGACGCGAATCCTAAAGATAGATCTATTGGGCTTAACAAACCCCATCCAAAGTACCGGATGCTTTAGTACTTCGAAATTTATATCATATCCGAAGGGTGTCCCGGAATGATGGGGATATTCTTATATATGCATCTTGTTAATGTCGGTTACCAGGTGTTCACCATATGAATGATTTTTATCTCTATGTATGGGATGTGTATTGAAATATGAAATCTTGTGGTCTATTATTATGATTTGATATATATAGGTTAAACCTATAACTCACCAACATTTTTGTTGACGTTTTAAGCATGTTTATTCTCAGGTGATTATTAAGAGCTTCCGCTGTCGCATACTTAAATAAGGACAAGATTTGGAGTCCATGCTTGTATGATATTGTGTAAAAACTGCATTCAAGAAACTTATTTTGTTGTAACATATTTGTATTGTAAACCATTATGTAATGGTCGTGTGTAAACAGGATATTTTAGATTATCATTATTTGATAATCTACGTAAAGCTTTTTAAACCTTTATTGATGAAATAAAGGTTATGGTTTGTTTAAAAATGAATGCAGTCTTTGAAAAACGTCTCATATAGAGGTCAAAACCTCGCAACGAAATCAATTAATATGGAACGTTTTTAATCAATAAGAACGGGACATTTCAGTTGGTATCCGAGCGATGGTCTTAGAGAACCAGAATTTTGCATTAGTGTGTCTTATCTAGTTTGTTAGGATGCATTAGTGAGTCTGGACTTCGACCGTGTTTACTTGAAAAATGATTGCTTAACAAATTTTGTTGGAAACTATATATTTTTAACATGTGAATATTATGTGATATATTAATCTCTTAACGCGTTTGATATTATGTGATAGATGTCTACCTCTAGAACAAGTCCCATTGACTCACCTAATAATAATGAAGAGTCAAATGTAAATTGGAATGATTCGTGGACTGATTCACAAGTTCCCGAAGAGGAACCGGAAGAAGAGTCGGAACCGGAAGAAGAATCGGAACCGGAAGAAGAATCGGAACCGGATGAAGAAATAGAACCGGTGGGGGAAATAATAAAACGGTTAAGTAAAAGAAAATCCTCAACCAACCGACCAAGGTTAATTATGGTCAATGGTGTTTCCGCCAAGGAAGCAAAATATTGGGAGGATTACCAATTCTCCGATGAATCAGATTCCGACGAGAATTCCGATGATGTTATAGAAATTACCCCAACTGAATTTAAAAAGGCAAAAGAAAATAATAAGGGAAAGGGCATAAAAATAGAGAAATCTAATTCCAACCCCGATGAACTGTATATGTATCGTCAACCCCCGAAGTCCTTAAGTTGTAACAATGACCCGGGAACCTCTAAACCACCAGGTTTTTCTAAACCAATGTGGATAACGACGGCTCGTATTAGGGGAACATCATATATCCCTAGAAACTTGGCAAAACGAACAAAAATCGAAGAAGAAGAAACGAACGAGTCGGAATAAGATAGTTGTATTCGTGTGGTGTAATATAGTGTTCTTATGCTTTATGATATATGTAAAAATTGCTTGTATTAATAAGTATTTTTTTTTATGAATCTAACTCTTGTCTATTTTACAGTTTAAAAACACAAAATGGATAGACAACCCAATATTTTAAGAGACCTACCCGGAGACATGATTGATGAAATCTTGTCTAGAGTCGGACAGAATTCCTCGGCACAACTATTTAAGGCGAGATCAGTTTGTAAGACATTCGAAGAACGTTCCAAGAATGTCTTGGTTTATAAGAGACTTTCGTTTGAAAGATGGGGGATATCACATTGGGAAACCCATAAGTTACGATGTGTTTACTTTGACGCATATATTGCGGGGAACCCAAATGCTATTTTACGCAACGGGTTAAGAAATTATTTTGACTCAATATATCCGAATATTGGACTTCGTGATTTAGAAAAAGCGGCTAACATGCAACATAAAGAAGCATGTTATGCTTACGGATTAGTAATGTTCGCTTCTCACCAAAGTGAGAACAAGAACATCGGGCTACAACTATTAAACAAAACATTTCCACAAGTGACGGAGTCGGTAATTGGGGTAAGAAATGAGGTTTTTAGATTGTTACGGGACTGTTGGACATTACGTAACCCTCGTCCCTTTGACGACGTTACAACACGCTGTCTTATCAACGGCCATAACGGTTATGTTGCACAAGACCAAGGATGGGAAGTAGTCCTAGTAAAACCAGAATGCATGACTTGTTTCTGGACGTATGAATTACGTGTCTTTATTGCCTTTGCTGAACGACTGGTGTATTAGCTAGAATTATCTTCACAACTATCTTGTATCAAAGTTATTGTGTGCTATATTTCATGCTTTATGTAAAATAAGCGGTATTGTAAGTTTGTAAAATATTGTATAAAAGTTTGAACGCGAAATATTATTATAATCAGTTTTTCATATAGAATTGTAGTAGTTGAATTGTATATTAGCTACTAAGTATGAACTTAACGGGTAGGTACTACCCGAATTTAAACTTATAAAACGCTAATATGAAGAAAAAGCTTTTATAAATGAGTTCATATTATGCTACGAAATACTATTAACTACTCTTAATATTCTGTATGATTAACTTGTTCCATTTAACTATTTTGAAGGAAATGGCACCGACTACTCGACACACCGTGAATATGAATGAAGAGGAATTCCGTACTTTTCTAGCTTCAAACATAGCCGCAGTACAGGCTGCGCTACATACCAACAATAACCTTGGATCTAGCAGTACAGGAAATCGTGTAGGATGCACCTACAAAGAATTCACTGCCTGCAAACCTTTGGAATTTGATGGAACCGAAGGACCGATCGGATTGAAACGGTGGACCGAGAAGGTCGAATCGGTGTTTGCCATAAGTAAGTGTACTGAAGAGGACAAAGTGAAGTACGCTACGCATACCTTCACAGGTTCTGCGTTAACATGGTGGAATACCTATCTAGAGCAAGTGGGACAAGACGATGCGTACGCACTACCGTGGTCAGCATTCAAGCACTTGATGAACGAGAAGTACCGTCCCAGAACCGAGGTCAATAAGCTCAAGACAGAACTTAGAGGGTTACGAACCCAAGGATTTGATATTACCACGTACGAAAGACGATTTACAGAATTGTGCCTATTGTGTCCGGGAGCATTCGAAGATGAGGAAGAGAAGATCGACGCGTTTGTGAAAGGATTACCGGAAAGAATCCAAGAAGATATAAGTTCACACGAGCCCGCCTCCATACAACAGGCATGTAGAATGGCTCACAAACTAGTGAACCAGATTGAAGAAAGAATTAAAGAACAGACTGCTGAAGAGGCCAATGTGAAGCAAGTCAAAAGAAAGTGGGAGGAAAATGGTGATAAGAATCACCAATACAACAACAACAACAATCGCAACATCAATCGCAACTACAACAAACGGCTCAACAACAACAACAACAACAACAACAACAACAACAACAGCAACTACAACAATCATCCCAACAACAATAATAACCGCAACAACAACAACAATCAGAAACAGCTATGCCAAAGGTGTGAAAAGTATCACTCGGGGTTCTGCACCAAATTTTGCAACAAGTGTAAAAGAAATGGTCATAGCGCGGCGAAGTGTGAGGTCTACGGACCAGGGGTTAATAGAACAAAAGGAACAAATGGTGTCGGAACGAGTAATGGCGGAGCAAGTAGTGTCGGAGCAAGCTATGCCAATGTAGTTTGTTATAAATGTGGAAAACCGGGCCACATTATTAGAAATTGCCCGAACCAGGAGAACACGAATGGACAAGGCCGCGGAAGAGTTTTTAATATTAATGCGGCAGAGGCACAGGAAGACCCGGAGCTTGTTACGGGTACGTTTCTTATTGACAATAAATCTGCTTACGTTTTATTTGATTCGGGTGCGGATAGAAACTATATGAGTAGAGATTTTTGTGCTAAATTAAGTTGTCCATTGACGCCTTTGGATAGTAAATTTTTACTCGAATTAGCAAATGGTAAATTAATTTCAGCAGATAATATATGTCGGAATCGAGAAATTAAACTGGTTAGCGAAACATTTAAGATTGATTTGATACCAGTAGAGTTAGGGAGTTTTGATGTGATAATCGGTATGGACTGGTTGAAAGAAGTGAAAGCAGAGATCGTTTGTTACAAAAATGCAATTCGCATTATACGAGAAAAAGGAAAACCCTTAATGGTGTACGGAGAAAAGGGCAACACGAAGCTACATCTTATTAGTAATTTGAAGGCACAAAAACTAATAAGAAAAGGTTGCTATGCTATTCTAGCACACGTCGAGAAAGTACAAACTGAAGAAAAGAGCATCAATGATGTTCCCATCGCAAAAGAATTTCCCGATGTATTTCCGAAAGAATTACCGGGATTACCCCCACATCGATCCGTTGAATTTCAAATAGATCTTGTACCAGGAGCTGCACCAATAGCTCGTGCTCCTTACAGACTCGCACCCAGTGAGATGAAAGAACTGCAAAGCCAATTACAAGAACTTTTAGAGCGTGGTTTCATTCGACCAAGCACATCACCTTGGGGAGCTCCTGTTTTGTTTGTCAAGAAGAAAGATGGTACATTCAGGTTGTGTATCGACTACCGAGAGTTGAACAAACTTACCATCAAGAATCGCTACCCACTACCGAGAATCGACGACTTATTTGATCAACTACAAGGCTCGTCTGTTTATTCAAAGATTAACTTACGTTCCGGGTATCATCAAATGCGGGTGAAAGAAGATGATATTCCAAAGACTGCTTTCAGAACACGTTACGGTCATTACGAGTTTATGGTCATGCCGTTTGGTTTAACTAATGCACCAGCTGTGTTCATGGACCTTATGAACCGAGTGTGTGGACCATACCTTGACAAGTTTGTCATTGTTTTCATTGATGACATACTTATTTACTCAAAAAATGACCAAGAACACGGTGAACATTTGAGAAAGGTGTTAGAAGTATTGAGGAAGGAAGAATTGTACGCTAAGTTTTCAAAGTGTGCATTTTGGTTGGAAGAAGTTCAATTCCTCGGTCACATAGTGAACAAAGAAGGTATTAAGGTGGATCCGGCAAAGATAGAAACTGTTGAAAAGTGGGAAACCCCGAAAACTCCGAAACACATACGCCAGTTTTTAGGACTAGCTGGTTACTACAGAAGGTTCATCCAAGACTTTTCCAGAATAGCAAAACCCTTGACTGCATTAATGCATAAAGGGAAGAAATTTGAATGGAATGATCAACAAGAGAAAGCGTTTCAGTTATTGAAGAAAAAGCTAACTACGGCACCTATATTGTCATTGCCTGAAGGGAATGGTGATTTTGTGATTTATTGTGATGCATCAAAGCAAGGTCTCGGTTGTGTATTAATGCAACGAACGAAGGTGATTGCTTATGCGTCTAGACAATTGAAGATTCACGAACAAAATTATACGACGCATGATTTGGAATTAGGCGCGGTTGTTTTTGCATTAAAGACTTGGAGGCACTACTTATATGGGGTCAAAAGTATTATATATACCGACCACAAAAGTCTTCAACACATATTTAATCAGAAACAACTGAATATGAGGCAGCGTAGGTGGATTGAATTGTTGAATGATTACGACTTTGAGATTCGTTACCACCCGGGGAAGGCAAATGTGGTAGCCGATGCCTTGAGCAGGAAGGACAGAGAACCCATTCGAGTAAAATCTATGAATATAATGATTCATAATAACATTACTACTCAAATAAAGGAGGCGCAACAAGGAGTTTTAAAAGAGGGAAATTTAAAGGATGAAATACCCAAAGGATCGGAGAAGCATCTTAATATTCGGGAAGACGGAACCCGGTATAGGGCTGAAAGGATTTGGGTACCAAAATTTGGAGATATGAGAGAAATGGTACTTAGAGAAGCTCATAAAACCAGATACTCAATACATCCTGGAACGGGGAAGATGTACAAGGATCTCAAGAAACATTTTTGGTGGCCGGGTATGAAAGCCGATGTTGCTAAATACGTAGGAGAATGTTTGACGTGTTCTAAGGTCAAAGCTGAGCATCAGAAACCATCAGGTCTACTTCAACAACCCGAAATCCCGGAATGGAAATGGGAAAACATTACCATGGATTTCATCACTAAATTGCCAAGGACTGCAAGTGGTTTTGATACTATTTGGGTAATAGTTGATCGTCTCACCAAATCAGCACACTTCCTACCAATAAGAGAAGATGACAAGATGGAGAAGTTAGCACGACTGTATTTGAAGGAAGTCGTCTCCAGACATGGAATACCAATCTCTATTATCTCTGATAGGGATGGCAGATTTATTTCAAGATTCTGGCAGACATTACAGCAAGCATTAGGAACTCGTCTAGACATGAGTACTGCCTATCATCCACAAACTGATGGGCAGAGCGAAAGGACGATACAAACGCTTGAAGACATGCTACGAGCATGTGTTATTGATTTCGGAAACAGTTGGGATCGACATCTATCGTTAGCAGAATTTTCCTACAACAACAGCTACCATTCAAGCATTGAGATGGCGCCGTTTGAAGCACTTTATGGTAGAAAGTGCAGGTCTCCAATTTGTTGGAGTGAGGTGGGGGATAGACAGATTACGGGTCCGGAGATTATACAAGAAACTACCGAGAAGATCATCCAAATTCAACAACGGTTGAAAACTGCCCAAAGTCGACAAAAGAGCTACGCTGACATTAAAAGAAAAGATATAGAATTTGAAATTGGAGAGATGGTCATGCTTAAAGTTGCACCTTGGAAAGGCGTTGTTCGATTTGGTAAACGAGGGAAATTAAATCCAAGGTATATTGGACCATTCAAGATTATTGATCGTGTCGGACCAGTAGCTTACCGACTTGAGTTACCTCAACAACTCGCGGCTGTACATAACACTTTCCACGTCTCGAATTTGAAGAAATGTTTTGCTAAAGAAGATCTCACTATTCCGTTAGATGAAATCCAAATCAACGAAAAACTTCAATTCATCGAAGAACCCGTCGAAATAATGGATCGTGAGGTTAAAAGACTTAAGCAAAACAAGATACCAATTGTTAAGGTTCGATGGAATGCTCGTAGAGGACCCGAGTTCACCTGGGAGCGTGAAGATCAGATGAAGAAGAAATACCCGCATCTATTTCCAGAAGATTCATCAACACCTTCAACAGCTTAAAATTTCGGGACGAAATTTATTTAACGGGTAGGTACTGTAGTGACCCGAACTTTTCCATGTTTATATATATTAATTGAGATTGATATTTACATGATTAAATGTTTCCAACATGTTAAGCAATCAAACTTGTTAAGACTTGATTAATTGAAATATGTTTCATATAGACAATTGACCACCCAAGTTGACCGGTGATTCACGAACGTTAAAACTTGTAAAAACTATATGATGACATATATATGGATATATATATAGTTAACATGATACTATGATAAGTAAACATATCATTAAGTATATTAACAATGAACTACATATGTAAAAACAAGACTACTAACTTAATGATTTTTAAACGAGACATATATGTAACGATTATCGTTGTAAAGACATTTAATGTATATATATCATATTAAGAGATATTCATACATGATAATATCATGATAATATAATAATTTAAAATCTCACTTGATATTATAAACATTGGGTTAACAACATTTAACAAGATCGTTAACCTAAAAGTTTCAAAACAACACTTACATGTAACGACTAACGATGACTTAACGACTCAGTTAAAATGTATATACATGTAGTGTTTTAATATGTATTTATACACTTTTGAAAGACTTCAATACACTTATCAAAATACTTCTACTTAACAAAAATGCTTACAATTACATCCTCGTTCAGTTTCATCAACAATTCTACTCGTATGCACCCGTATTCGTACTCGTACAATACACAGCTTTTAGATGTATGTACTATTGGTATATACACTCCAATGATCAGCTCTTAGCAGCCCATGTGAGTCACCTAACACATGTGGGAACCATCATTTGGCAACTAGCATGAAATATCTCATAAAATTACAAAAATATGAGTAATCATTCATGACTTATTTACATGAAAACAAAATAACATATCCTTTATATCTAATCCATACACCAACGACCAAAAACACCTACAAACACTTTCATTCTTCAATTTTCTTCATCTAATTGATCTCTCTCAAGTTCTATCTTCAAGTTCTAAGTGTTCTTCATAAATTCCAAAAGTTCTAGTTTCATAAAATCAAGAATACTTTCAAGTTTGCTAGCTCACTTTCAATCTTGTAAGGTGATCATCCAACCTCAAGAAATCTTTGTTTCTTACAGTAGGTTATCATTCTAATACAAGGTAATAATCATATTCAAACTTTGGTTCAATTTCTATAACTATAACAATCTTATTTTAAGTGATGATCTTACTTGAACTTGTTTTCGTGTCATGATTCTGCTTCAAGAACTTCGAGCCATCCAAGGATCCATTGAAGCTAGATCCATTTTTCTCTTTTCCAGTAGGTTTATCCAAGGAACTTAAGGTAGTAATGATGTTCATAACATCATTCGATTCATACATATAAAGCTATCTTATTCGAAGGTTTAAACTTGTAATCACTAGAACATAGTTTAGTTAATTCTAAACTTGTTCGCAAACAAAAGTTAATCCTTCTAACTTGACTTTTAAAATCAACTAAACACATGTTCTATATCTATATGATATGCTAACTTAATGATTTAAAACCTGGAAACACGAAAAACACCGTAAAACCGGATTTACGCCGTCGTAGTAACACCGCGGGCTGTTTTGGGTTAGTTAATTAAAAACTATGATAAACTTTGATTTAAAAGTTGTTATTCTGAGAAAATTATTTTTATTATGAACATGAAACTATATCCAAAAATTATGGTTAAACTCAAAGTGGAAGTATGTTTTCTAAAATGGTCATCTAGACGTCGTTCTTTCGACTGAAATGACTACCTTTACAAAAACGACTTGTAACTTATTTTTCCGACTATAAACCTATACTTTTTCTGTTTAGATTCATAAAATAGAGTTCAATATGAAACCATAGCAATTTGATTCACTCAAAACGGATTTAAAATGAAGAAGTTATGGGTAAAACAAGATTGGATAATTTTTTTCATTTTAGCTACGTGAAAATTGGTAACAAATCTATTCCAACCATAACTTAATCAACTTGTATTGTATATTATGTAATCTTGAGATACCATAGACACGTATACAATGTTTCGACCTATCATGTCGACACATCTATATATATTTCGGAACAACCATAGACACTCTATATGTGAATGTTGGAGTTAGCTATACAGGGTTGAGGTTGATTCCAAAATATATTTAGTTTGAGTTGTGATCAATACTGAGATACGTATACACTGGGTCGTGGATTGATTCAAGATAATATTTATCGATTTATTTCTGTACATCTAACTGTGGACAACTAGTTGTAGGTAACTAACGAGGACAGCTGACTTAATAAACTTAAAACATCAAAATATATTAAAAGTGTTGTAAATATATTTTGAACATACTTTGATATATATGTATATATTGTTATAGGTTCGTGAATCAACCAGTGGCCAAGTCTTACTTCCCGATGAAGTAAAAATCTGTGAAAGTGAGTTATAGTCCCACTTTTAAAATCTAATATTTTTGGGATGAGAATACATGCAGGTTTTATAAATGATTTACAAAATAGACACAAGTACGTGAAACTACATTCTATGGTTGAATTATCGAAATCGAATATGCCCCTTGTTATTAAGTCTGGTAATCTAAGAATTAGGGAACAGACACCCTAATTGACGCGAATCCTAAAGATAGATCTATTGGGCTTAACAAACCCCATCCAAAGTACCGGATGCTTTAGTACTTCGAAATTTATATCATATCCGAAGGGTGTCCCGGAATGATGGGGATATTCTTATATATGCATCTTGTTAATGTCGGTTACCAGGTGTTCACCATATGAATGATTTTTATCTCTATGTATGGGATGTGTATTGAAATATGAAATCTTGTGGTCTATTATTATGATTTGATATATATAGGTTAAACCTATAACTCACCAACATTTTTGTTGACGTTTTAAGCATGTTTATTCTCAGGTGATTATTAAGAGCTTCCGCTGTCGCATACTTAAATAAGGACAAGATTTGGAGTCCATGCTTGTATGATATTGTGTAAAAACTGCATTCAAGAAACTTATTTTGTTGTAACATATTTGTATTGTAAACCATTATGTAATGGTCGTGTGTAAACAGGATATTTTAGATTATCATTATTTGATAATCTACGTAAAGCTTTTTAAACCTTTATTGATGAAATAAAGGTTATGGTTTGTTTAAAAATGAATGCAGTCTTTGAAAAACGTCTCATATAGAGGTCAAAACCTCGCAACGAAATCAATTAATATGGAACGTTTTTAATCAATAAGAACGGGACATTTCAGTTAATCCTCACTCGTGTGGTTACTCGTACGGTTCACACATTAAACGTGCGAGTGAGCCACTTAAGCAATTTCAAATTTTCCAATTTTCACAAACTTAAGATTTCGACTCATTTGGAAATCTTAGAGCTAACTAGCACTTTCAATTTGAGTCATAAACCACTAAAACATCAAGAAATGATCATCAACACTTAGGTAGATCAAAAATCCTAACCCATACAAGGTTATTACTCTAAACATTTGGTTTCTCATGAGTAAGACCTACAGAGTAATGTCATCTTGAGTTCACTAACAACCTTAAATCATTAAAGCCCTTCAAGTAATCACAAGCTCTACAAACTTCCAACTTATGGATTTGGTGGCCAAAAATATCTTGATCTCGACAAGGTTCTTTCAGATGTTATTGTGCATATTCAGAGGATTAATCAGAAAATAAGGAAAAGATAAAATCTTTATAGCTTTTCTGAAATATAATGTCATGCAACTAAAAATATGCAAAGAAAAGACATTCTTCCATGAAATGCAATAACATGCAAAACCTAAATCTTTTTGTTGTTTTTCAGTTTTCAATGCAAACTATTTAATAAACAGATAAGCAAACATATAAATCTACATTCTTTTTGTGAGCAAAATGATTAACAAATTAAAAATGGACAAGAACTGACATATTGAATCAATTTCTGTTGTTCATTCCTAATTATCGAGTCTATGTCTATTATCATGCAATTACTGATATCAATCCTCATTAAACATGAACATATTCATTCTGGACATTTCGACAATCATGTTGGCATCAATTACTTGAACACTATAAAGCAATGATTTTTGAGATCACGCTAAGTTCATTAATCCTTAATTCTTCCATCACTTATGATTGTGCGTTTTTATTAGGTTGTCAATTCATTACACGTAACTTTATGTTATCTCTTTCCATGTATTTCATTCAAATTGAACAAGATGGTTCTCACGACATTTTGAATAACCCTGTCAGCCTTTGGCTTCTATCAGTTTATTGATAATCTTCAATCTAGTTGGAACGGCAAATTTTAGAATATATTGGATTATCCGAATAGGCGCATTATTTATCGCGGGGATTGGTCTACAGTTAAAGCAGACTTGCCTGATGACCGGTCGTCACACGAAATAAATCTCAAGGCCCTTAACTTCATTATGTTCAAGTTGACATGGAAAACGGAATTGAAAGTTAAACTTTCATATATATATATATATATATATATATATATATATATATATATATATATATATATATATATATATATATATATATATATATATATATATATATATATATATATATATATATATATATATATATATATTAATTAGAGTATATCTAGATAAGTATATTTCCAACTTACAGTCTTAATAGGTATAACTCTATATTGCAGATGACAAGAATCTTGATAGTTCAGTGTGAACGTCGTGATTAAACAATTCAAGCTGCGCGGGGGCGTCACACTAAGAATGATCTGAGTTCTTTATGAGCACATCATGAATCAGCATTCTTCATACTTT
The DNA here is from genome assembly GCF_046630445.1 of Rutidosis leptorrhynchoides. Classification (NCBI taxonomy): domain Eukaryota; kingdom Viridiplantae; phylum Streptophyta; class Magnoliopsida; order Asterales; family Asteraceae; genus Rutidosis; species Rutidosis leptorrhynchoides. The sequence continues at coordinate 182,814,800 of NC_092334.1, read as the reverse complement.
CAGGACTTTTCCATCTTCATACGCCAATTATTTTTGACTTTGATTTTCTTTTGATATTTCTATTTCAGCATATCACTGTCTTTTGATATATTAATTTTGAACGCCATCATGAATGGATTTTCCATTTTTATGCATGAACTCATGTTTCTTTATTGTGTGCTCAGATCACTCAAAGGTGTTCTCCCTTAAATGCTTGAACGGTCCGCAATAAGGAATTATACTTTTCAACCTTAAGCGAGAAGGGACACTTACTTTCGACATAAACTAATTTTCTCTGAAATTTTCGGGGTTTAGTTTCCATTATAAAGTCTTAGGCCCGTGAAAACGTGGTATGCACTAGCCAAACAGATAATCCTTAACTTAAAATTCACCCCCAACCTTTTCTAGTGATTATCAATTATGATAGGGGATACCCTCAACCGACTGTTGAGTTCCTCAACAATTATCATTAGATACGATTTCGAAGATAATTAGGTGACTACCTTCAAACCCTACAGATCGTTCATGACTTCTGAATCTTAGATTTACGTTATTCTTATTATGATTGTCTAATGCCAAGAATTCATAAGTCACATCCATCAGTACATCACACATCAGATAAACATAAACGTTCAAATTAGTCCTTACAAATCAAATATATCAATTCTCAGTACAATAATTTCTTCATCTCCAACAGATTAATCAAAACAAGCTCATTTTCGGATTTTTCGACTTTTTAGGGTTTTATGATGAAGCATTTTACACTTTTTAGGTATTTTCTGTTGAAACATATACTCCCCCTAAAATATTAAAACATAAAATCTTTTTGTCTTTTAGCATTTTAACAAAAGAAACAGAAAATAACTATAGACTGGTATGCGATCATGAGATAAATCATGCAAAGAAATGCAGACAGAAAGCAAAAATATGCAGTACAGATAATAAAAAACTAAAATCTATATGTCATGCATCCTACATTCAAAGTCCAAAAGTTTGATTAACCCTCAAACACATCATCCGAAATTAGTGTGTTTCGATCAACAATGCCATTCATCTCTAACAGTAGCAAGAACCTAGGTTTATCAAAAGCCTTAGTGAATAAGTCAGCCCTCTGGTCCTTAGTACCTATTCTCTTAACCTCAATAATCTTTTTCTCATGGCAATCCCTAAGAAAATGATATTTAACACCTATGTGTTTGGTCTTAGAATGTTGCACAGGATTCTTAGTAATTGCAATAGCAGCAGTATTATCTATATAAAGAGGAGAGAAAGAGATTTTTAGTCCGTAATCGTGAAGTTGTTGTTGGATCCAAACAACTTACGAGCAACAACTAGCAGCAGCGATATATTCAGCTTCACACGTGGAAAGCGCAACTGCAGTTTGTTTATTGCACTGCCAGGTCACCAGCCTTTCACCTACAAATTGACATCCTCCTGATGTAGATTTTTTATTGATTTTGCAACATGCATAGTTTGAATCACTGTAAGCTACAAGATCAAACTTGTCTTCGTTCGAATACCAGATGCCGAGATTGGGAGAATGCAACAGATAACGTAGAATTCTTTTGGCAGCTATAAGATGAACTGTATTCAGATTAACTTGATAACGAACACACAGACATGTTGCGAACATAATATCCGGCCTAGATGCAGTAAGATACATAAGCGATCCGATGATTGCTCGATAGTATGTAGGATCAACAGGCTCCCCTTCACAGTCTAAAGAAATACCATGATTCACAGCTAGCGGGGTTGACACAGGACGTTCTTGAGTCATACCGAAACACTTGAGTATATCATTTACATACTTTGCTTGATGAAAAAAATACCATTACTAGTCTGTTCGACTTGTAAACCAAGAAAGTAGTGTAAGAGACCCAATTTGCTCATCTTGAATTCGTCCTTCATAACCTGCTCGAACTCATCGACGAGTTCCTGCTTGGTAGCACCGAAAATAATGCCGTCTACATAGATCTGGACCAAAATAATATCATCATCTTTAACCTTCGTGAACAGAGTACAATCTACCGTGCCTATTTGATAACCTTTTTCGAGCAGATAACTTGACAAACGTCCATACCAAGCTCTTGGGGCTTGATGTAAACCATATAGGGCTCTTCGTAACTGGTAAACTTTGTCAGGATGAAGATGATCTTCAAAACCCGGAGGTTGACTGACATATACTCATTCGTTTAGCTTGCCATAAAGAAATACACTTTTAACATCCATTTGAAACACTTTGAACTTCATAAATGAAGCAAAAGTCAGAAAAATGCGAATGGCCTCCAATCTGGCAACAGGAGTAAAAACTTCATCTGATAACCTTTAGCAACTAATCTTGCTTTGTTACGGATAACATTGCCGTCTTCGTCAAACTTGCACTTCCAAACCCATTTGAGATCAATTACCTTAGCTCCATGCGGTTTGGTAATTAGCTTCCAACTATCTAAATGATGGAATTGCTGAATCTCTTCTTGCATAGCCATTACTCAATCAACATGCTTCAACGCTTCTTTAGTCGTCTTTGGCTCGATTCTAGAAATATGACATGAGTACTCGAAGTATGCAGCAGCAGCTGTCATATGAGTATCAACTTGACCATCAAACTTAACTTGCCTTCTTGTTCTAACACATGCATTTGGATCTACAATAATATTCTCTCTAGGATGAGCAGCTGTAGTTCTGGGAACTGGTTGTGCAGGAACATGTATCTCATGGTGTAGATTCGTGGTATCTCCAATATCTTCTTGATTTTCAGAATTCTCACTTGAAATATCAGATCCGCATGTATCGTACACTGGATCAATGTCTTGATCTGAATCTTGAACTGGTTCAATGACAGTGGGTAATGGAGTTGGAGTTGATGTAGGTGCAGAAACTTCTGGTTCATTCTGTAGATCGAACAGCATTTGTAACTCAACTTCATTCTCCGTCTGATCTGGAGCAAGATTGAATGAATCAATCAACTCATCATAGTTCTAAATCCAAGGATGACTTTTAGAAGCACTCTTCATATGATTCCTCTGGACCTCAACTTCAGACCATTCTTCAACACATCTTGTCTCATTGTTGAAAACTTGCTTGTTAGGAGAACTATACCCAAGAAACACTCCAGTAACCACTTTTGAATCAAACTTACTTACTGGTTTTCTTTTCAAGATGGTACACGGTGCACCAAATGGTTCTAGATGCTTTAAAGATGGTTTTCTCCCATGCAATAGCTCATAGCAAGTTTTACCTAGTCGTTTAACAGTCAGAACTCGATTCATAGTGTAACATGCATTTGCAACAGCTTCACTCCAAAAATGAACAAGTAACGATGAATATGCTAGCATTGTTCTAGCTGTCTCTATCAATACTCTATTCTTTCTTTCAGCAACACCATTCATCTGAGGAGCGTATACAGAACTGAACTGCATATTGATACCTCTTTCAATACAGAAACCAGCAAGATACTGATTCTTAAATTCTGTACCGTTATCGCAACGAATCTTTATTACCTTTAAATTGAAACCTGTCTCTAATCGATTGATTAGCACTTTCAAATTTTCAAACGTATCGGACTTCTCTTTCAAAAACATTACCCAAGAGAATCTTGAATAATCATCAGTTACAACCAGACAATACTTATTTCCATCAATTCTTTCAAAACGAATTGGACCGAAAAGATCCATATGTAACAATTCAAGTGGAGCAGAGATTGGATTATACTTTACCAACTTATGAGCTTTCTTGCTCTGCTTACCCTTCTTACATGGAACACATGTTCTTGGAATCTGAAAAGATCGAAGATCAACACCTTCTACAAGATTGTTGTGAACCAGATGGTTCATCTTCCGAAAACTTAAATGACCCATGCGTTTATGCCACGTAATAGAATCTTGTTCAGTCGCTTTAGAAACAAAAGCTTGATGATGTTCAGCAGTTGAAGTAGCAACATTCATATCTAGCATATATAAATCAAAATCATTTCAGGAGGAATCACAAACTCTGGCTTCAAAATGTAGCTGAATTCGTCATTAAATGCTACCATGAAAGATTTTTCACAGATTTGTGAAACCGACAACATATTGTTTGCAATCTCTTGACAATAATTCACTTTATCGAAACTAACTTTTTCATTCTTCAATAAAACTTGAGCTGAAATGTGACCTCCTTTATCTCCGCAAAAGCTACATAACCTCCCTTAATTGGGTGTACATCCGAAAGAAGAGATAGCTGTCCAATTGAAAGGACCTGTTCAAAAACATTATAATCGATTCGCAATAGTTGATTACCTCGCAAGGTATTTGACCTCTATATTATACATTTTACAAACATTGCATTCGTTTTTAAAAGACAAACTTTCTTTACATCTAAAGTTGACGGTGTGCATACCATTTCATAATACATCCAACTATAATTGACTTAATAATAATCTTGATGAACTCAATGACTCGAATGCAACGTCTTTCGAAATATGCCATGAATGACTCCAAGTAATATCCTTAAAATGAGCTAATGCACAGCAGAAGATTTCTTTGATACCTGAGAATAAACATGCTTTAAAGTGTCAACCAAAAGGTTGGTGAGTTCATTAGTTTATCATAATCCATCAATTTCATAATTTTAATAGACCACAAGATTTCATTTATATAAATATCCATCTCATATCAGACATTTCGCAAACTGCATAGAGATAAAAATCATTCATATGGTGAACACCTGGTAACCGACATTTACAAGATGCATATAGAATATCCCCATCATTCCGAGACACCCATCGAACATGATAAACTCGAAGTACTAAAGCATTCCAAATTCCAGAATGGGGCTTGTTGGGCCCAATAGATCGATCTTTAGGATTCGTGTCAATTAGGGGTGCACTAATTCTCAAAATTAGTGATGTTCCCTAATTCTTAGATTACCAGGCTAAAAGGGGCATATTCGGCTTCGATCCATTCAACCATATAATACAGTTTCAATTACTTGTTTCTATTTCATAAAACATTTATAAAAGCGCATGTATTCTCAGTCCCAAAAATATATATTGCAAAAGCATTTAAAAGGGGAGTAATGAAACTCACAATACTGTATTTTGTAGTAAAAATACATATGACGTCATTGAACAAGTGCAAAGTTGGCCTTGGATTTATGAACCTATATTAATTATATATATTTATATGTTTGATCAATATCTGTCTAACAATTTAGGTCAAGTCGTAGTGTATCACAATCCTAATGCTCGAGACTAAATATGCAAAAGTCAACAAAAGTCATATTGACCAAAATGTCTTCCAAAATTTATACATGATTATTATATAGTTTAAATATAGTCATTTTATATATTTAAATATTTTTAACAGATTTTATTAAAGTAAATAATATAGTTCTTTTATTAATAAATAAAATTTTATATTAAAATTTATATAATAAAAATATACTTTTATATATAAAGTTCATTTAATATCATAAAAATAATATGATAGGTATTATTAATGTAATTATATTATACGTAGTAAAATATCTTTGTATCACATATTTATTTTATAAAATAATATTGATAATAATAATAATAATAAGTAAAAGTTGTATTATTTTGTAATTATTATTCTACTAATAAAAGTAACAATAATTATATTTTCTAAAAATAATAAAATGATAATTTTTATTAATAATAGTACTAAAATGATAATAATAATGATATTTCATATTAACAATGATATTTTTATTAAAAATCATAATTTTAGTAAAAATAATAGTTTTAAAATTAATAATACTTTTAATAATAATAATAATAGTAAAATAATGAAAACAATATTTTTTTCTTTAAATCGATATCTTACAATATCTTAATTTCATCATGATACTCATACTCATTATTTCCTAATCGCTTCGTTTAATAGCTTTTAGTCGTCTTTTATATCGCGTTCATATTAATAATAATAATAATAATAATAATAATAATAATAATAATAATAATAATAATAATAGTAATCATAATAATTAGATGTTACTAATATTAGTTTTAATTATAATAATACTAATTATAATAATATTAATGATAATACTAATAACTATTTGAATGATAATAATAATAATAATAGTAATACTAATTATAACCTTAACGATAATAACGATAGTAATAATAATAATAATAACAATAATATCTTTTATTAATAACGACAATGATAATAATAATAATAATAATAATAATAATAATAATAATAATAATAATAATAATAAGATTATAACGATGATAATATCGACGATAATAAATATCATTTTTAATAATAATACAAAAATTCAATTGACTATAACTTCTAAACCGTTCATCGAAACCATTCGATATCTAAATGAAAAGTTCTCAATTTTTTGCTAGATTTTCAACGACATGCATATCATATACCTTATCTTAATAGTATATGTATTTAATTTAAGATTCGACATAACCTATCTAACGACAATAACGAACGTATAAGCATGCATAATCCTATATACTCGAGCACTAGTCAGGGATACACTAATAATATATAAAAGTTAAGTTATGAGTGCTCACGTATCAATATTGAGATTCAATATTGCAGGAAAAATACGTAGACCAACGGAAATGATAAACACTAGTCTGACTCACGAGCAATACTCCCGAACCATACCCATAACCTCTATAGCTATAACCCATAATTTCCTTAACTCTATCCAGCTCGAAAAACAATTTCGAAATCACTCGTACAGCACTCCGTCGTAATATTTTATGTATACTAATAATATCTTGAAATAATACGGAGTAAATATATATATGTAAATCGATTGAGAGAGTTTAGAGAAAAATATTTTCTAGTTTCTATGAAATAATGAAACCTATTGAATTCTATTTATAATAGATTTTTGAATTATTAAAGTGAATTATTAAAGTATGAATTATTAAAGTGAATTATTAAAGTATGAATTATTAAAGTGAATTATTAATGTTAAAATAAAGTAAATGTAAATTTTAAGTATATAGTAAAAGTATAAAACTATGTACATATAATACGCGTATAAATATATATAATATTAATTTAAATCGTTATATATATTTAATAAAATAAAATATAAATATCGTTTTCTTTATCATACTGGTTAAGTAATGAGTGGTCAAAAGTGGTTCTAGATATTTATAAAGTTATATACGTTTTAATAATAAAGTTCTTTTTAAACTGAAAACGTTTTTGTACGTTTGAAACTAAATCAAAAAATATGATAATTTTGTTTTCCAAAACTAAATATATTTAAGAATCATTTTGTTTAAAGGTTAAAATAATGGAAATCGTTATATCATAAAATGTTTTAGAAAAGTAGAATCATATATATTCATAATAGGTTTCAAGTTTTTAAATTACAGTCTGTTGGTGAAGCATGGGATAAAGTCCAAAGGTTAAATAAACATATGAAATCATCTTAATGAAAAATGTCGAGTTACTTAACTTGTCTATATCCAACATCTAAGTTATTTATACTCTACGTTCTTACTTATAAATCACTTTACCATTTTCCGAATGTTGTCAAAAAGAATAGATTTCTTAAATCACAGTGGACCTCATAACATAGATCCGTAATCATATCACAATGTATCTGATAAATCAATCATTTGATATTATCTTCTAATTCCATCGATAAACATATTGAAACAAATACGTTCGTGTAAAGTATTATACGTTTAATACTTTATTAATATTCTCAAGTTATAATATATATATACATATATATACATATCTATTTATATATAATGGTTCGTGAATCGTCGGAATTTAGTCGAGGTTATAATGAATGTATGAACACAGTTTAAAATTCTTGAGATTTAACTTAACAACTTTGCTTATCGTGTCGGAATAATATAAAGATAAAGTTTAAATTTGGTTAAAAATTTCCGGGTTGCCACACCAGTCATATGTCTCGAAGCGCAGCTATCTACTATCCAGGTGTTGTTTTCAGGTACACTGGTTCCCTGCATATCACATTAAGAAAATTAATTGATAATGGGAACCCACGCCCGGACGGCAGTAGGTTGTCCATTAACACCCATAGCTTGAACTTCCATCCATTTCCCATTTGAGTCCGGTGGAATCTCATCATTAAAAACTGTAAACTTAGACAGTTTAGAAGTAGCAATATTGCTCTTCTGGTTTTTCACATTTTACTCATTTTCAGAGCGATTCGCTCGTGGTCTGGTACGAGAAAAGTATTTTTGACGACTAGCTTTTTGCCAAGGCGATCGTGCCTTTGATTCAAAAGCTCTACTATGATCACTTGATTTGGCAACTCTTGCCTCAGTATCCTGTTTAGAAACCTTAATCTTCACAGGAGAAATTGACCTATTGAAGTTCTTTCTCTTATACTCTCCATAGACAACCTTTGTCGTATGATTTTTAACATGAACTTCATCATTAATAGGTGAACCTGTTTTATGAGCATACAATGATCTGCGATCATAATATGTGAGGTCAATCTTCTGTCTTGGTGATCTATATCTTCTAGGACAATTAGCAGCAATGTGTCTAAAAATAGCACAACTAAAACATTGACGAAACTCCCTATGTCCTCTAAATTCATACAAGTTATTAAAATTTGAAGATGACGGATCTTGTGTTCTTACTAACACAGGAGAATCATTTGTTTTATATCTTAGAATAGGTGTAGGTGTAACAGGAGGAACCGGTCTATTAGCAAATCTAGGATTTTTCAAAATTTTAACAGGACCTTTCAGTGTTCTAACTCTACTTGTCTTAGAGTTATCTCCTAACCCATTTTTCCTATCTTCCTCATGATCTAGAGCACCTTTAGCAGTATCATCAGAAGTTGTATTCTTAGTTGAACTACATTTTTTATTCTTTTCAACATAATCTTCATAGTTAGGAGGGGTACAATCTCATGGTCGACCGTCAACTACGTTTGCATTAACAAATGTGTTCTGAAAAGGAGGAGATGCAGAACTATATCCTATACCCTTGCCCTTGGAGTCATTAAGTTCCACCATTAATGCATTCCACTGCGACGCACTTGCCCAACATTTTATTTTGATTGAAATTGCCTCTAAATCAGCTTTAACGTATTCATTTTCTTTCTTTAGTTCATTAATTGTGTCAATAAATTTAATTAAAGCTTGATTTATAGCAAAGTTATAACATTTAAGATCCTGAAGTTGTTTTTTATAAACTTTGATCTGCTCTTTCAATGCATTTTCAACCTTAGTGGTCACATGGTCAGCATGCCATTTTTCTTTCATCTCCTCATATGCCTTTGTTAAATTATCTATTGTTACCTTAGATTCAGCACATTTAACACATTCAATAACAGTAGATGGATCAGAAGATACCCGTTGAGCGTTATTTGATGAGGAAGTTTCAGCCATAAATGCAAAGTAATCTATCTTCTTCCCATCATCGAGCTCATCTTCTGATTCTGATGAGTCTGTAAGAAACTCTGATGTATCAGCATGTTTACCCAAATGAATCTGCTCAAGTCTGTCCCAAATATCCTTAGCTCTTGTCAAACTGGAAACCTTTTCAAGATCACTTTCTGATAAACACATCTTCAGTAAGTCTACTGCTTGCTTGTTCAATGCTTCAAAATCAGATTGATCCACTCCAGTATGATCAGCTTTATCTTCAACCTCTGATTCTGAATTCTCGTCCGAATCATCAACATCTGACCTTACACTCTCAAGATCTGAACCTTCACCCATAAGAACTAACAATTCCAATTCATCAGTAAACATTTTACCCCATTTATCTAGTTCCTTGTCAGCATCAACCAATGTATCTTCACTCTGATTAGCTTCTAGACTTTCTTCAAACCCTGAGGTATCACCATAGTTATCCTTCCAGCTGTTGAAGTAGTAGTCCTCTGACGATGTTGGTGAAATACTTCGAGATTCAGGTGTACGAGGAACTGAATCACGTGCCTTCTTGAATTTATCTTTAACCATCTTCTGAATCTTCTCTCTCCGAATTGTTCGTGAAAACTCTTCAGCTCTTTCAGAACGAGCAGTTAGCTTCTCAATTATACTTTGACCGATGACACAGTCTTCTTTTACTTCAGTAATCTTGGCCATGTTAGCTTTAGGTTGTTCATCAACATTCAATTTGATAGACCAATCATCATCGTCTCCATGAATGACAACTAAAGATTTGTACGGACCTTCAGCTATTTCAGCTTCATTTACTTTATCAGTAATGTAAATCTCATGCTTTGTAGTTTGATTCTGAGAACTGTAGTTCTGATTCTTGGACGGATTACGATTACCCTGCTTCTTCTGTTTTGTGAACTGTCTTGAAAAATGACCTAATTCTCCACAGTTGTAACAAGTAACAGAATTCATATCAAAACCCAATTTTGTATCTTTGGTTAGACTGATTGGTTTTCCAGTTCGCTCTTCGTAATCTCTAGCCCGTCTTACAAGATTTGCCATACCCCACATAATATCCATCTTTTTTGCTTCATCTTTATCAAGTTGATGATAATCTTCTGTTGTTAGATGAATGTTACACACACAACCATCAAGATAACTATCATAAGAATTAACAAGGCTTGACAGCAAAGCTATATCTTCATTAATCTTTTCTTTTCCAGCTTTCTTCAAGTTCTCCATCTTAAGTGCAGACAGAACATCTGATGCAGTCGGTGTAGATGACTCTATAGTATTTGAAGTAGGCTGTGATTGAGTATTGAGAGAACATGGTGAAACTTGTGGTGGATATGAAGGTTGTTGAAAAGGTGCACTGCTAACATTTAAACCATACATATTCTGATTGTTCGTAACAAAAGCTGTTTGAAATGGTGCATGAGCTGACTTAGGCGGTGTGTAACCATTTGGACAATACATTTTCGTGTCTTGAACTTGTTTAGACCTCTTGACCTTGTTTAACAATTCTAGTTCTTCTTCCTGAAGTCTTGCAATAAACGAGTTCACTGTAGCAGTAGCAAGTTCTCCACTAGTTTTCATAGTTAATACGAAACCATTCCATTCTAAAGGTAATGCTCCAGCTAGACATGTTACTTTGTCTTTTTCAGCAATGGTCACATCATGCTTGCGTAGTTCAGCTAGCAAATGACGATATCTTTTAACCAATTCTATAATAGACTCTCCAACTTGCCAGTGAAAACGATCAAACTCAGCATTCAATTCCAAACCTTTTCTAGTTCTGTAAGATGTATTTCCTTCGTTAAAAGTACGAAGTGCTTCCCAAATCATGAATGAGTTATCATGACATAGAAATTGATGGAAAATCGGACCATCAAGAGCACTTGTCAAGTTACAGTACATCTTCTTTTCCAAGTTATACTCTTCATGTTCTTCCGAAGGCATGTTATGTAATGTATACAATTCATTTGTAACAGGTGAACGTGGCCATTAAAATTCGGTTTCAATGTACTTCCAAAGCTTCATGTCCTGACCATCAGACCAAATCTTAAATCTCGACTTCCAAGTAGAATAGTTATCCATATTCATTAACCTCGGACATTTCGTACCACTTCCTGATTCACTCTCAGCAAGGAGCAGTTGTTGAGTCATATTCGTAATGCTCTGAACTAACGGTGCAGCCAACGTGTAATCGTTTGAATTAAACATCTTGAAAACTTTTACCAAAGGTAAACCGTGCGGTTCAGGATATCAACCGTACGTGTGACAAACTCAAGTGTACGTGTCACTACTCAATTGTGCGTGTCACAAATCAATCGTACGTGTCACAACTCAATCAAAAGAACCAATCACTAAGTCTCAAATGTGCGAGTGATGATCACGCGTGTGATTACTCGTACGTTTCACAGTCAACCGCTTGATCACCCTTGTGATCAGACTGTTGTTACTTAACCTCAAAAGGTTATGCTAAACCGTGCGTGTGAGTTCACGAGTTACAGTCAACTGTCTGGTCAACCGTACGTGTGATCAAAATCTTTGACCCACTCGTGTGAGCTGTTGTTCAACTCAAATCACCCAAAAACCCTAGAAATTGATGTTAAACCTCAATTTTTTTGTCCACAAGTTGGATTAGCACTAAACTAACATAAACACACTCTCTAATGACAATTACAAACGTAAAAATGATTACTTTTTGATTAAAATCACTTTTAACTCAAAAACCCAAAATAAAAAACTCATTAATCACCAAAAATCACTAGTTGATGTTGAAATCACAACTTGGCTCTGATACCAATGATGAAACATGACTAGGAACTTCGAAATCAACAAGTTTAACTCACACAAAGGCGAAATTAGTGAATCAAACCATAACTAGTGAATGAGGAGCTTTTTGGGATTAAATTAGTCAAACCACAACAAGGATTGTGTGATTAGATTAATGCCTAGAGCTATTATTCACTACTGGAGTGATTTGGGTTGAGAGAGAATCGGATTAGGGTTACCAGATCTGAGTGGTGTGTGTGTGTGTGAGGCTCAACCTAAAATGAAGAACATAACACTTATATACCTCTGCTGTTGACTCACCCGTACGAGTCATCCATCACACGTACGAGTTGGCTTTATCAGCCGTACAGGTGATCACTCACTCGTGTCTCCTCATTTAGGTTATAATTGTGATTACCCCAGCATCAACCGTGCGTATGAGCCTGTCAGCGTACGAGTGAGACTTCACTCGCACGTCTGACTAAGTCTAACATAGTCAAACATCCATATCGCGTTCTTACAGTACTTGTAACCACATACAAACACAGATAGGATAATAACGAGCGATCATGGTATCCCATAAACTGAAGTACCTGTAATATATGTAGGTTAGATGTATAGGGACTTATATAAAATGCATCAACAGGGTACATGATGACGTTTTGGTCTGTGAATCATCACATTCCATTAAAAACTCAGCATGACTTACTATAATATAATCACGTTGATCAAGTGTCATTATATTATACTAACTCATGTTTCAGTTCCCAACACTACTTCTAAAACATTCATACTTTAAACTCGAAGGTTTCAGAATTTAGAAACTAAAATAGTTTCTTTTATGATATAACATAGATAGCGTGAAGAGGTAAATGATTTCGGATAACAATAGTTATGAAGGTATCTTCAGAAATATCAAAGATATTTATAATGAAAGATACGATGATATCTTAGAATATCTTAGATCAGAGGATGATGAAGAATATTGTCCGCAAGGGTTTTAGAGTAAGGAGTAAGGTATTCATTAATGACTTCAGCAGATACTGAATCATTTGGATTCTTTGAAGGCAGGTTTAGTCTTTGTGATTTGTCCACAGCCTCCTTCATACTTTGCTCAATCCGTTTTCTAGTTCCAAACCTTCTATTTTTCTGAGCTTTGCCAACACACTATTCTTTATCATCAAACTTTTTACTGTTAAGGTCATTTATAGCATTTCGAGAACTATTTTGCAGTTCGGGGTGTTTTTCAGAAACTTCACATTCGAAGTATGTAAGTCCGTTATATGTACACATATAACTGTTGGCATAGACATGCTGCGAGCTTTCAAAAAACAGATTGCTAATTCCCAATGATTGGTATGGCAATTCTCGTTACAAGATGTAGACGAATAAATGATGGGGTTTTGATAAATATAATAATTTTTTGGAAAAATGAAAGATCAGTGGAGTTGTTGGTAAGTTTATTGCTAATGTGGTGGAACATAAATGGTTCCCCGGTAATGATGGCGAAAGGGAAACGTATATATTGAGGTTATAATAAGATGTTTCAACTAAAAAGTCGAAGTTGACTTGCTGGAGCTGTGACAAAACTGGCTACTTTGAAAAGGAATCACAAAGTTATTTTTGCTAATAAATGCTAAAGGGTCTGACATGGATACGTGTTAAATTATGACTCTGGTTTCGAGAGCTTTTCAGGTGCAAGACTGTGGTTAATATGTGGTTGGATCATCATCTCGATTGTTCATTATTTGAAGTGTCTTCGGGAATTTTGAAGGGTTTGAACACAGATTGTAATCGTTAATATACATATGATGTTCTAACATAGTTTTGAAGTCAAAGTATCGTTTGTGAAAGATGTAAGGATCTAAGAGTGATAATTTTGGTCATATCACGAGAAGAATTCTGAGATTTCAAAATCAGAATATGTAATTAAATTTTGAATGAGTGTGGTTGTTTTGATTTCTATAAAAGAATGTATATTGTTGTGAAAGTAGGGAGTATAATTGATGATTGCGGAATCAGATTCGAAGAATGTAACATATTAATTGTGAATTTATATATCTCTCGGGTATTACCTACATGTTAAAAAAATTTAACAAGTAACATTTTTGTACACATGAATTTTATTACAGTCTCTATGAAAATATATATGTATGTATATTTTCTTCAGATGTAATGTAGATTTAATGAGTTAATATTAAATTAAACTCATTAGATTTTTGGCTGGAATTAGAAATGAATAATCTCTAAAACATTAGTGATTATATAATATTCACGGAGTGTTTCCTCAATATGATTGAAATTATGAATCAATACTTCATTATTTGTTGATGCATGATGTGGGTATTTGTGGAATTCTTGTGAACTTCGCAAGATACTAATGACGTTGTTTGAAAAGTTTCGAGCACATCGATGATGAAAGTGTAAAATCAAACATATATTTGAATAATACACTTGATTTATTATGAAATAGAATTCATTGAATTGAAACAGAGATTGTAGTTAACAATGGTTAAGTTGTTGACGAAGGATGTACATCATAGCATATTAGTAATATGAATTAAACCGAGTAGTATCTACCCTTTTTCAACTCATACATAATAGCTTAGTACGAAAAGATTTATGATGATTTAAAGATTTATATATATAAGATATTCATATATATCATTCAGTGGAAATGAGTTAATACTTCATAAATCATTGATTTGACATACTTGTGGTTGATTTGTAATGATGTCTACGGTAATTCTTGAACTGGCAGAGCTTGTGATGTTACGGGTGCTGCTGATTCTAACGATGCTGACGGCACTGACCGTGCGGGTGATGCTACGATACTGTTGATGCTGTTGTTAAAACAAGTCTAGCTTGTAAATCACACACCATTCTTTTTAGAGTTTCTACTCTTCCTTTTATCATTTTGGTTCACTCATTTGATTTATGGTTAGGGCTAGAATAGATAATTTCTAAAATTTTAGAGATTACATAATCGCCGCAAAGATATCTCTTCAATGAAGTTATAAATAAATATTTCATCGTTTGTTTTTGTTGATATTCTTTGATATTTACAGGGCGTATGACGTTGTTGCTTGAGGTATAGATTGTGATGTTGGGGTGTGGGATGCGGATGTTGCTGTTGGTGGTGGTGATGGTAATGTTAATGTTGCTGATGGTGGTACTGTTGGTACCAGTGATGTTGTTGAAGCTGGTACGTTTTGTACCATATTTTTCAAAGCCACCACCCGAGCGCGAAGCTCGTTGACTTCTATTACACCAGGGTGATTGTCGGTTCGGACGAGCGGATAAATAAAATCTAGAATTTTATGTAGTATATAATCGTGACGAGATACTCTGGAAATGAGAGAGAAAATGGTGTTTTGGACAGGTTCGCCGGTACGTGCTTCAGGTTCTTTGCCAAGAGGACAATGTGGTGGATGAAAAGGATCACCTTCTTCTTGTCTCCAATGATTGAGGAGGCTACAAACTCATCTCCAATTCATCCAGAATAGATGATGGTTGATTGGTTGATCCATTCCGGTCACACTGCTTTCGGAGCTCGAGTGAAACTCTATATCGGAATCCGATGAACTTGAACTAGTGACGAGTTCCATTTCGTACGATTGAATAAAAGATTTTTCGATATGAAATGATTTTCGGCTATCGGATGGTATTCTAATTACATAGAATATCCATATATATAGAACAAAAGATTTCGTAGATTACGGATGTAGTGACCCAAACTTTTCCATGTTTATATATATTAAATGAAATTGATATTTACATGATTAAGTGTTTCCAACATGTTAAGTAATCAAACTTGTTAAGACTTGATTAATTGAAATAGGTTTCATATAGATAATTGACCACCCAAGTTGACCGGTGATTCACGAACGTTAAAACTTGTAAAAAATATATGATGACATATATATGATTATATATATAGTTAACATGATATTATGATAAGTAAGTATCTCATTAGGTATTTTAACAATGACTTATATACATAAAATTGAGTTTATTGAATTAAGAAACTCGAAACGATATATATAACGATTATCGTTATAACAACGTCTTACTAAATACATATGAATCATATTAAGATATCAATACACTATGTTTAATCATGATAAATGATAAGTAAACATGTCATTAAGTGTATTAACAATGAACTATATATGTAAAAACAAGACTACTAACTTAATGATTTTGAAACGAGACACATATGTAACGATTATCGTTGTAACAACATTTAACTGTATATATATCATACTAAGATATATTAATATATCACAATATCATGATAATGTAATAATTTAACATCTCTTTAGATATAATAAACAATGGGTTAACAACATTTAACAAGATCGTTAACCTAAAGGTTTCAAAACAATATTTACATGTAACGACTAACGATGACTTAACGACCCAGTTAAAATGTATATACATGTAGTGTTTTAATATGTATTTATACACTTTTGAAAGACTTCAAGACACTTATCAAAATACTTCTACTTAACAAAAATGCTTACAATTACATCCTCGTTCAGTTTCATCAACAATTTTACTCGTATGCACCCGTATTCATACTCGTACAATACACAGCATTTAGATGTATGTACTATTGGTATATACACTCTAATGATAAGCTCTTAGCAGCCCATGTAAGTCACCTAACACATGTGGGAACCATCATTTGGCAACTAGCATGAAATATCTCATAAAATTACAAAAATATGAGTAATCATTCATGACTTATTTACATGAAAACAAAATTACATATCCTTTATATCTAATCCATATACCAACGACCAAAAACACCTACAAACACTTTCAATCTTCAATTTTCTTCATCTAATTGATCTCTCTCAAGTTCCATCTTCAAGTTCTAAGTGTTCTTCATAAATTCTACAAGTTCTAGTTTCATAAAATCAAGAATACTTCCAAGTTTACTAGCTCACTTCCAATCTTGTAAAGTGATCATCCAACCTCAAGAAATCCTTATTGTTTACAGTATGATATCATTCTAAATTAAGGTAATATTCATATACAAACTTTGATTCAATTCCTATAACTATAACTATCTTAATTCGAGTGATAATCTTACTTGAACTTGTTTTCGTGTCATGATTCTACTTCAAGAACTTTCAAGCCATCCAAGATCCTTTGAAGCTAGATCATTTCTTATCACTTCCAGTAGGTTTACCTACTAAACTTGAGGTAGTAATGATGTTCATAACATCATTCGATTCATACATATAAAACTATCTTATTCGAAGATTTGAACATGTAATCACTAGAACATAGTTTAGTTAATTCTAAACTTGTTCTCAAACAAAAGTTAATCCTTCTAACTTGACTTTTAAAATCAACTAAACACATGTTCTATATCTATATGATATGCTAACTTAATGATTTAAAACCGGAAAACACGAAAAACACCGTAAAACCGGATATACGCTGTCGTAGTAACACCGTGGGCTGTTTTGGGTTAGTTAATTAAAAACTATGTTAAACTTTGATTTAAAAGTTGTTCTTCTGGAAAAATGATTTTTCTTATGAACATGAAACTGTATCCAAAAATCATGGTTAAACTCAAAGTGGAAGTATGTTTTCTAAAATGGTCATCTAGACGTCGTTCTTTCGACTGAAATGACTACCTTTACAAAAATGACTTGTAACTTATATTTCCGACTATAAACCTATATTTTTCTGTTTATATTCATAAAATAGAGTTCAATATGAAACCATGGCAATTTGATTCACTCAAAACGGATTTAAAATGAAGAAGTTATGGGTAAAACAAGATTGGATATTTTTTGATTGTTGTAGCTACGGGAAATATTGTAACAATTCTATACAAATCATATCCTAGCTAACTTATATTATATTATACATGTATTCTAATATATTATGTAATCTTGGGATACCATAGACACGTATGCAAATGTTTTGACATATCATATCGACCCACGTATATATATTATTTGGAACAACCATAGACACCCTATATGCAGTAATGTTGGAGTTAACTATACAGGGTTGAGGTTGATTCCAAAAATATATATACTTTGAGTTGTGATCTAGCCTGAGACGTGTATACACTGGGTCATGGATTGATTCAAGATAATATATATCGATTTATTTCTGTACATCTAACTGTGGACAACTAGTTTTAGGTTACTAACGAGGACAGCTGACTTAATAAACTTAAAACAGTAAAACGTATTCAAAATGTTATAAATATATTTTGAACATACTTTGATATTTATGTACATATTTGTTATAGGTTCGTAAATCGACCAGTGGTCAAGTCTTACTTCCCGACGAAGTAAAAATCTGTGAAAGTGAGTTATAGTCCCACTTTTAAAATCTAATATTTTGGGATGAGAATACATGCAGTTTTATAAATGTTTTACAAAATAGACACAAGTAATTGAAACTACATTATATGGGTGAATGATTGAAGTCGAATATGCCCCTTTTGCTTGGTAACCTAAGAATTAGTAAACCGATCTACTAATTGACGCGAATCCTAAAGATAGATCTATTGGGCCTAACGAACCCCATCCAAAGTACCGGATGCTTTAGTACTTCGAATTCGTTTATATCATGTCCGAAGGATTTCCCGGAATAATAGGGGATATTCTTATATGCATCTTGTTAATGTCGGTTACCAAGTGTTCACCATATGAATGAATTTTATCTCTATGTATGGGATGTATATTGAAATATGAAATCTTGTGGTCTATTATTATGATTTGATGATATATAGGTTAAACCTATAACTCACTAACATTTTTGTTGACGTTTTAAGCATGTTTATTCTCAAGTGATTATTAAGAGCTTCCGCTGTTGCATACTAAAATAAGAACAAGATTTGGAGTCCATGCTTGTATGATATTATGTAAAAACTGCATTCAAGAAACTTATTTTTGATGTAATATATTCTTATTGTAAACCATTATGTAATGGTCGTGTGTAAACGGTATATTTTAGATTATCATTATTTTATAATATACGTAATGCTTTTTAAACCTTTATAGATAAAATAAAGGTTATGGTTGTTTTAAAAATGAATGCAGTCTTTGAAAAACGTCTCATATAGAGGTCAAAACCTCGCGACGAAATCAATTAATATGGAACGTTTATAATCAATATGAATGGGACATTTCAGTTGGTATCCGAGCGTTCGTCTTAGAGAACCATAAAATTGCATTAGTGTGTCTTACCGAGTTTGTTAGGATGCATTAGTGAGTCTGGACTTCGACCGTGTTTTTCTTCAAAAACGATTGCTTAACATTTTTTTGTTGGAAACTATATATTATTAACATGTAAATATTATGTGATATATTAATCTCTTAACGTGTTTGATATTGTGTGATAGATGTCTACCTCTAGTAAAAATCCCATTGATTCACCTAATAATAATGAAGAGTCAAATATATTTTGGGAAGATTCACAAATTCCCGAAGAGGAACCGGAAGAGGAGGAACCGGAAGAGGAGGAACCGGAAGAAGAGGAACCAGAAGAGGAGGAATCGGAAGAGGAGGAACCAGAAGAAGAAGAGGTTTCGGAGGAAGAAATATTGATATCTATAGTAAATCAATTAAATAAAAGAAAATCCTCAACCAACGGACCAAAGTTAATAATGGTCAATGGTGTTTCCGCCGAGGAAGCAAAATATTGGGAAGATTACCAATTTTCCGATGAATCGAATCCCGATGAGGATTCCGATGATGTTATAGAAATTACCTCGAACCAATTTAATAAAGTGAAAGAAAATAATAAGGGAAAAGGTATAAAAATAGAGAAACCCGATTCCAACCCCGATGAACTTTATATGTATCGGCAACATCCGTATTTCCTAAAATGTAACAATGACCCGGGAACCTCTAAACCACCAGGTTTTCTAAACCATTATGGAAAACGACGGCTCGTATTATAGGAACACCATATATTCCTAGAAAATTAGGAAAACGAACCAAGTCCGAAGAAGAAGAAACCAGTGATTCAGATTAGAGGGTTGTAATCATGTTGTGTATTATATGTATTGTAGTATGCTTGTACTTTTATGTTCTATGTAAAAAATTGCTTGTATTGTTTGTTAATTATCTTTTACGAATCTAATCCTTGTCTATTTTACAGTATAAAAACAAAATGGACGTTAAGGGTAGACAACCGAATATTTTAGAAGACCTACCAGAGGATATGATTGAGGAAATCTTGTCTAGAGTCGGTCAGAATTCATCAGCACATTTAGTTATGGCGAAATTAACTTGTCAAACATTTGAAAGACTTTCCAGAAATGCCTTAGTTTATAAAAGGCTTTCCTTTGATAGGTGAGGTATATCACATTGGGGAGACCGTAAGTTACGCCGTGGTTTCTTTAAAGCATTAAATGCGGGGAACCCAAATGCAATTTTACGCTACGGGTTAAGAACCTATTTTGACTCAACATATCCCAACATAGAATTTCGTGAATTAGAAAGAGCTTCTAACATGCAACATAAAGAAGCATGTTATGCTTACAGTTTAGGGATGTTCACTTCTTACCAAAGTGAGAAAAAGAACATCGGATTGCAACTTTTAAATAAAACCTTCCCACAAGTGATGGATTCAGTAGTTGGGGTGAGAAACAAGGTTTTTAGATTATTACGGGGCTGTTGGACATTACGAAACCCTCGTCCTTTTGATGACATTACAACATGCTGCCTAGCCAATGGTCATAACGGTTATTTTCCACAAGACCAAGGATGGGAAGTTGTCTTAATAAAACCAGAATGCATGACTTGTTTCTGGACTTATGAATTACGTGTCTTTATTTCCTTTGCTGAACAACTTGCGTATTAACTAGATTTATCTTTAAAACTGTCCTGTATCATAGTGTACTATATTTCAAGCTATATGTAATATAGCGAAGTTGTAAGTTTGAAAAATATTTGTATGTGATATATTATTATAATCAGTTTTTCATATGGAATTGTAGTAGTTGAATTGTATATTAGCTAATAAGTATGAACTTAACAGGTAGGTAGTAACCGAATTTAAACTTATAAAACGCTAATATGAAGAAAAAGCTTTTATAAATGAGTTCATATTATGCTACGAAATACTATTGACTACTCTTAATATTCTGTATGATTAACTAGAATTAAGTTGGCTATTTTGAAGGAAATGGCACCGACTACTCGACACACCATGAATATGAGCGAAGAGGAATTTCGTACCTTTCTTGCTGCAAACATAGCAGCAGTACAGGCTGCGTTACATACCAACAATAACTCTGAATCTAGCAATGCAGCTAACGGCGCAAGAAATCGTGTAGGATGCTCCTACAAAGAATTCACTGCCTGCAAACCTTTGAAATTTGATGGAATCGAAGGACCAATTGGATTGAAACGGTGGACCGAGAAAGTTGAATCGGTGTTTGCCATAAGTAAGTGTACTGAAAAGGACAAAGTTAAGTACGCTACGCATACCTTCACAGGTACTGCGTTAACATGGTGGAACACCTATCTTGAATAGGTAGCACAAAATGCTGCTTACGCACTACCGTGGTCGGCATTCAAGCAATTGATGAACGAGCAGTACCGTCCTAGAAGCGAAGTCAATAAACTCAAGGCAGAACTTAGAGAGTTATGAACACAAGGGTTCGACGTTACCAAATATGAACGACAATTCACAGAGTTGTGCCTACTGTGTCCGGGAGCATTCGAAGATGAAGAAGAGAAGATCGACGCGTTTGTAAAAGGTTACCAGTAAGGATTCAAGAAGATGTGAGTTCACACGAGCCCGCTTCTATACAGAAGGCAAGTCGAATGGCTCATAAACTCATAAATCAGATTGAGGGAAGAATTAAAGAGCAGGAGGCCGAAGAAGCCAACAAGAAACAACTCAAGAGGAAATGGGAGGAAAACAGTGACAAGAGTCACCAGTACAACAACAACAACAATTACAACCACAATCGCAACAACTATCCCAACAACCGCAACAACAACCGCAACAATAATCGCAACAATAACCGCAATCCTAACAATAACTATAACAAACATCCCAACAACAACAACAACTACAACAACCGTTTCAACAACCATAACAATCCCAACAACAACCTCAATAACAACAACGATAACAAAAACCAAAAACAGCCATGTCATAGGTGTGAAGAAAATCATCAGGGGTTTTGCACGACATTTTGCAACAGGTGTAAAAGAAATGGTCATAGCGTGACAAAGTTTGAGGTCTACGGACCAAAGTTTAACAGAACTAAAGGAACAAATAATGTCGGAACAAGTAATGCATAAACGAATAGTGTCAGAGCAAGTAATACCAACGCTGTTTGTTATAAATGTGGAAAACCTGGCCACATTATTAGAAATCGCCCAAATCAGGGGAATACTAATGGGCAGGGCCATGGAAGAGTTTTCAATTTTAATGCGGCAGAAGCACAGGAAGACCCGGAGCTTGTTACGGGTACGTTTCTTATTGACGATAAATCAGCTTATGTTTTATTTGATTCGGGTGCGGATAGAAGCTATATGAGTAGAGAATTTTGTGCTAAATTAAGTTGCCCATTAACGCCTTTGGATAGTAAATTTTTACTCGAATTAGCAAACGATAAATTAATTTCAGCAGATAATATATGTCGGGAGAGAGAAATTAAACTGGAGGATGAAATGTTTAAAATTGATTTAATACCAGTTGAGTTAGGAAGTTTTGATGTAATAATTGGCATGGACTGGTTGAAAAATGTGAGAGCAGAGGTCGTTTGTTACAAAAATGCGATTCGCATTATGCGTGAAAAAGGAAAACCTTTAATGATGTACGGAGAAAAGAACAACGCGAAATTAAGTCTTATTAGTAGTTTGAAGGCGTAAAAACTAATAAGAAAAGGTTGTTACATCATTCTAGCACACATCGAGAAAGTTAAACCTGAAGAAAAGAACATCAATAATGTTCCCGTCGTAAAAGAATTTCCTGATGTATTTCCGAAATAATTACCGGGACTACCTCCACACCGATCCGTTGAATTTCAAATAGACCTTGTACCGGGAGCTGTACCAATAGCTATTGCTCCATACAGACTCGCACCCAGTGAAATGAAGGAACTTCAGAGCCAATTACAAGAACTTTTAGAGCGTGGTTTCATTCGACAAAGCACATCACCGTAGGGAGCTCCTATTTTGTTTGTCAAGAAGAAGGATGGTACATTTAGGTTGTGTATCGACTACTGAGAGTTGAACAAACTTACCATCAAGAACCGCTACCCACTACCGAGAATCGATGACTTATTTGATCAACTACAAGGCTCGTCGGTTTATTCGAAGATTGATTTACGTTCTAGGTATCATCAAATGTGAGTGAAGGAGGATGATATTCCAAAGACTGCTTTTAGGATGCGTTACGGGCATTACGAGTTTATGGTTATGCCGTTTGGATTGACTAACGCACCAGCTGTGTTCATGGACCTCATGAACCGAGTGTGTGGGCCATATCTTGACAAGTTTGTCATTGTTTTCATCGATGACATACTTATTTACTCGAAGAATGATCAAGAGCATGAAGAACATTTGAGAAAAGTGCTAGAGTTTCTGAGAAAAGAAAAACTGTACGCTAAGTGTTCAAAGTGTGCATTTTGGTTGAAAGAAGTTCAATTCCTCGGTCATATAGTGAACAAAGAAGGTATTCAGGTGGATCCAGCAAAGATTAAAACCATTGAAAAGTGGAAAACCCCGAAAACTCTGAAACACATACGCCAATTTTTAGGGCTGGCTGGTTATTACAGGAGATTCATCCAAGATTTTTTCAAAATAGCAAAACCCTTGACTGCAATAACGCATAAAGGGAAGAAATTTGAATGGAAGGATGAACAAGAGAAAGCATTTCAATTGTTGAAGAAAAAGTTAACTACGGCACCTATATTGTCATTACCTGAATGGAATGATGATTTTGTGATATATTGTGACGCCTCAAAGCAAGGTCTCGGTTGTGTATTAATGCAAAAAATGAAGGTAATTGCTTATGCGTCTAGACAATTGAAGATTCACGAGCAAAATTATACGACGTATGATTTGGAATTAGGCGCAGTTGTTTTTGCATTAAAGACTTGGAGGCACTACTTATATGGGGTCAAAAGTATTATATATACCGACCACAAAAGTCTTCAACACATATTTAATCAGAAACAACTGAACATGAGGCAGCGTAGGTGGATTGAATTATTGAATGATTACGACTTTGAGATTCGTTACCACCCGGGGAAGGCAAATTTGGTAGCCGACGCCTTGAGCAGAAAGGACAGAGAACCCATTCGAGTAAAATCTATGAATATAATGATTCACAATAACCTTACTACTCAAATAAAGGAGGCGCAACAAGGAGTTTTAAAAGAGGGAAATTTAAAGAATGAAATACCCAAAGGATCAGAGAAGCATCTTAATATTCAGGAATATGGAACCCGGTATAGGGCTGAAAGAATTTGGGTACCAAAATTTGGAGATATGAGAGAAATGGTACTTAAAGAAGCTCATAAAACTAGATACTCAATACATCATGGAACGGAGAAGATGTACAAGGATCTCAAGAAACATTTTTGGTGTCCAGGTATGAAAGCCGATGTTGCTAAATACATTGGAGAATGTTTGACGTATTCTAAGGTCAAAGCGGAGCATCAGAAACCATCAGGTCTACTTCAACAACCCAAAATTTCGGAATGGAAATGGAAAAACATTACCATGGATTTCATCACTAAATTGCCAAGGACTGCAAGTGGTTTTGATACTATTTGGGTAATAGTTGATCGTCTCACCAAATCAGCACACTTCCTACCAATAAGAGAAGATGACAAGATGGAGAAGTTAGCACGACTGTATTTGAAGGAAGTCGTCACCAGACATGGAATACCAATCTCTATTATCTCTGATAGGGATGGCAGATTTATTTCAAGATTCTGGCAGACATTACAGCAAGCATTAGGAACTCGTCTAGACATGAGTACTGCCTATCATCCACAAACTGATGGGCAGAGCGAAAGGATGATATAAACGCTTGAAGACATGATACGAGCATGTGTTATTGATTTCGGAAACAGTTGGGATTGACATCTACCGTTAGCAGAATTTTCCTACAACAACAGCTACCATTCAAGCATTGAGATGGCGCCGTTTGAAGCACTTTATGGAAGATAGTGGAGGTCTCCAATTTGTTGGAGTGAAGTGGGGGATAGACAGATTACGGTTCCGGAGATAATATAAGAAACTACCGAGAAGATCATCCAAATTCAACAACGGTTGAAAACCGCCCAAAGTCGACAAAAGAGCTACACCGACATTAAACGAAAAGATATACAATTTGAAATTGGAGAGATGGTCATGCTTAAGGTTGCACCTTGGAAAGGCGTTGTTCGATTTGGTAAATGAGAGAAATTAAATCCAAGGTATATTGGACCATTCAAGATTATTGATCGTGTCGGACCAGTAGCTTACCGACTTGAGTTACCTCAATAACTCGCGGCTGTACATAACACTTTTCACGTCTCGAATTTGAAGAAATGTTTTTCTAAAGAAGATCTCACTATTCCGTTAGACGAAATCCAAATCAACGAAAAACTTCAATTTATCGAAGAACCCGTCGAAATAATGGATCGTGAGGTTAAAATACTTAAACAAAACAAGATACCAATGGTTAAGGTTTGATGGAATGCTCGTAGAGGATCCGAGTTCACTTGGGAATGAGAAGATCAGATGAAGAAATACCCACACTTATTTCCAGAAGATACGTCAACACCTCCAACTGCTTAAAATTTCGGGACGAAATTTATTTAACGGGTAGGTACTGTAGTGACCCGAAATTTTCCATGTTTATATATATTAAATGAAATTGATATTTACATGATTAAGTGTTTCCAACATGTTAAGCAATCAAACTTGTTAAGACTTGATTAATTGAAATAGGTTTCATATAGAAAATTGACCACCCAAGTTGACCGGTGATTCACGAACGTTAAAACTTGAAAAAACTATATGATGACATATATATGATTATATATATAGTTAAAATGATATTATGATAAGTAAGTATCTCATTAGGTATTTTAACAATGATTTATATACATAAAATTGAGTTTATTGAATTAAGAAACTCGAAACGATATATATAACGATTATCGTTATAACAACGTCTTACTAAATACATATGAATCATATTAAGATATTGATACACTTTGTTTAATCATGATAAATGATAAGTAAACATTTCATTAAGTGTATTAACAATGAACTATATATGTAAAAACAAGACTACTAACTTAATGATTTTGAAACGAGACACATATGTAACGATTATCGTTGTAACAACATTTAACTGTATATATATCATACTAAGATATATTAATATATCATAATATCATGATAATGTAATAATTTAACATCTCTTTAGATATAATAAACAATGGGTTAACAACATTTAACAAGATCGTTAACCTAAAGGTTTCAAAACAACATTTACATGTAACGACTAACGATGACTTAACGACTCAGTTAAAATGTATATACATGTAGTGTTTTAATATGTATTTATACACTTTTGAAAGACTTCAAGACACTTATCAAAATACTTCTACTTAACAAAAATGCTTACAATTACATCCTCGTTCAGTTTCATCAACAATTTTACTCGTATGCACCCGTATTCGTACTCGTACAATACACAGCTTTTAGATGTATGTACTATTGGTATATACACTCCAATGATCAGCTCTTAGCAGCCCATGTGAGTCACTTAACACATGTAGGAACCATCATTTGGCAACTAGCATGAAATAACTCATAAAATTACAAAAATATGAGTAATCATTCATGACTTATTTACATGAAAACAAAATTACATATCCTTTATATCTAATGCATATACCAACGACCAAAAACACCTACAAACACTTTCATTCTTCAATTTTCGTCATCTAATTGATCTCTCTCAAGTTCCATCTTCAAGTTCTAAGTGTTCTTCATAAATTCTACAAGTTCTAGTTTCATAAAATCAAGAACACTTTCGATTACCAGGTGCTCACCATATGAATGAATTTTATCTCTATGTATGGGATGTATATTGAAATATGAAATCTTGTGGTCTATTATTATGATTTGATGATATATAGGTTAAACCTATAACTCACCAACATTTTTGTTGACGTTTTAAGCATGTTTATTCTCAGGTAATTATTAAGAGCTTCCGCTGTTGCATACTAAAATAAGGACAAGATTTGGAGTCCATGCTTGTATGATATTATGTAAAAACTGCATTCAAGAAACTTATTTTTGATGTAATATATTCTTATTGTAAACCATTATGTAATGATCGTGTGTAAACGTTATATTTTAGATTATCATTATTTGATAATCTACGTAATGCTTTTTAAACCTTTATAGATAAAATAAAGGTTATGGTTGTTTTAAAAATGAATGCAGTCTTTGAAAAACGTCTCATTTAGAGGTCAAAACCTCGTGATGAAATCAATTAATATGGAACGTTTATAATCAATATGAACGGGACATTTCAACGGAGGAATTTACGGAATATGTCAGACAAAGTTTACAGTAACAGATACGCTAAGATATGAATTAACAGATACGCTAAGATATGAATTTTGTCTATACACTATCTATACAATGAATGCAGTAAGACGCGTTTAGACTTAAGATGATAAGAAAAACTTTTTGACATGCAATTAAGGTCGAAGTACAGACTTACTAATACATCCTAACGACTATAAGTTAGACACACTAATGCAGACCTGGTTCGCTAAGACCACCGCTCTGATACCACATTTAAATAGTGGGGACGCATCCCACTCAGTGCCTTCCCAGCTAACAGCTTGGTGACCACTGAGCGTACTTCAGACACTGATTTTATGACCCTGCCTCTCGGCAAAGCCAACCATATTCGGACCGCGAGGGGTAAGATCCAATGCTTCGTCACAGGTAACACTGTGAGAACCCCCTCTACGATTAAGCTGACGGCACAGCTTAAACCAGCTCTGATACCACATGTAAGACCAGTCCCAATCCATAAGGATAAATACAATAACATATGATTACATTGCGAGGTATTTGACCTCTAAATGATACATTTTACAAATATTGCATTCATTTTTAAAAGACAAACTTTCATCACATCGAAAGTTGACGGCATGCATACCATTTCATAATATATCCAACTATAAATGACTTAATAATATTCTTAATGAACTCAACGACTCGAATGCAATGTCTTTTGAAATATGTCATGAATGACTCCAAGTAATATCTTTAAAATGAGCAAATGCACATCGGAAGATTTCTTTAATACCTGAGAATAAACATTCGTTCAAGTGTCAACCAAAAGGTTGGTGAGTTCATTAGTTTATCGTAATCAGTCATTTCCATAATTTAATAGACCACAAGATTTTACATTTCCATTTCTCATAAACATAATCTCATATCAAGCATTTCGCACGGCATAGAGATAAAAATCATTCATATGGTGAACGCTTGATAACCGAACTAACATGATGCATATAGAATATTCCCATCATTCCGGGACTCTCATCGGACATGATAATTGAAGTACTAAAGCATTCGTAACCCTAATGGGACATGTCAAGGTCCATAGATCTATCTTTAGGATTCGCGTCAATTAGGGGCCATTTCCCTAATTCTTAGGCTACCAAGCTAAAAAGGGGCATATTCGATTTCGATAATCCAACCATAGAATGTAATTTTTGAATACTTGTGTCTATTTCGTCAAACATTTATAAAAGCAGTGCATGTATTCTCAGTCCCAAAAATATATATTGCAAAAGCATTTAAAAAGGGAGCAAATGAAACTCACGATATTGTATTTTGTAGTAAAAATAAATATGACGACATTGAACAAGTATAGGGTTGGCCTTAGATTCACGAACCTATATCTAGTATATATATTAACATATATAATCGTAATCGAGCAAGTTTATATATATATATATATATATATATATATATATATATATATATATATATATATATATATATATATATATATATATATATATAAATATATATATATATATATATATATATATATATATATATATATATATATATATATATATATATATACATAAATATATATATATATACATACATATATATATATATATATATATTATTAATAATATACTTGTTATATTATATTTTATTTAGATAAATTTAATATATTTCATTTATATATTTTATATAACTAATATTTATCGTTCTTTATAACATGTTAATAATAAAAATTTATATTAGATTTTTTATATATAAAAAAAAATACGTATTTATATATTAATTGATATCTTTTATATATAGCTTAATTAATATCGTATTAATAATAAAAATATAGTGATATGTAATATTAATATTATTGTAATGTATTTTTATATAAAAATATTTATTTGTAATAATATTGATAATGATCAGTGATAATAATGATATTCCATTTATAATTTTCTTGAAACTATTTATATTCATTTTTAAAAACTTTATTTTTATACTTATAACTTTTAACTATATTATTAAATCTTTTATTTTCATAATCATACTAATTTTAATAATAATGATATTGATAATATTAAAAATAATACTAGTAATAGTTTTAATGTTAACAAAATGATAATGATAATAATGATAAGAGTTTTTAATAATAACAATATTAATAATGATAATTATGTTAATAATAATAATAATGATAACATAAATAATAATACTTATGATAATAATAATGAAATAATAATAATAATAATAATAAAATTATACCTCACAAGAATAGGCTAAAAAAATATAGTACCCCTGCCCGGGCTCGAACCCGCGACCTCTTGCTAACACGAAACACATTAAACCATTCGACTACTACATACTTTTGTAATTTAATCCCATATTTTAAAATACATAACCAGTATTTTGTTTTGGCCCAACAGAATTCCCATCCATTTAGTTCATGAACGGCCCAATGTTTAATTGGCCCAACAGACCCAGGCTTTCAACACAGCCCAGACAGCTTCTCCTGATAAAAAAAATTGTAGTGGCATGGGTTTGAACCCAGGACCTCGCGTTCCTTGACTACACACCCAACCATCCTGCTGTCTATACATTTATGATCTAACTCCCGATTTAATTCTATATAATCAAATTTCTGTCTCTTTTTCTTCTTCTACATCAAACCCAGAACTATTCTTCATTTATAAACATCAAATCGTCATCGTTTCATGATCATAATTACTTCACTACATCATCATATCCATCATCGGCATCCCGGTTTACCCTCAATATCCTAACGGTACACTACCATCATATTCAAATTTTCAAACTCGGGCCATTTTACAACATGACACTTTTAAGCATGTTTATTCTCATGCTTAAAAGTTGTTTTATATATATAAACTTATTTGATTACGATTATGCGTATTAATATATATACAAATGATATAGGTTCGTAAATCCGAGGCCAACCCTGTATTGTTCAATATAGTCATATGTATTTTTACTACAAAATACAGTATTGTGAGTTTCATTTGCTCCCTTTTTAAATGCTTTTGCAATATATATTTTTGGGACTGAGAATACATGCGCTGCTTTTATAAATGTTTTACGAAATAGACACAAGTAATCGAAACTACATTCTATGGTTGGATTATCAAATCTAATATCACCCTTTTTAGTATGGTAATCTAAGATTTAGGGAACAGAAACCCTAATTGACGCGAATCCTAAAGATAGATCTATTGGGCCTAACAAACCCCATCCGGGTTACAGATGCTTTAGTACTTCGATTTTATCATGTCCGATGAGAGTCCTGGAATGATGGGGATATTCTAGATGCATTTTTGGTAATGTCGATTACCAGGTGTTCACCATATGAATAATTTTTAATTTGCGGGTTACGCGTATTATTTTGTACTCGGGTTACCTGTACAATTATATATCTGAAAATCTTGTGGTCTATTAAAATTATGGAAATGATTGATTACGATAAACCTATGAACTCACCAACTTTTTGGTTGACACTTTAAAGCATGTTTATTCTCAGGTATGAAAGAAATCTTCCGCTGTACATTTGCTCATTTTAGAGATATTACTTGGAGTCATTCATGACATATTTCAAAAGACGTTGCATTCGAGTCGTTGAGTTCATCAAGATTATTATCTAAGTCAATTATAGATAGGATATATTCTGAAATGGTATGCATGCTGTCAACTTTCGATGTGATGAAAGTTTGTCTTTTAAAAAAGAATGCAATGTTTGTAAAATGTATCATATAGAGGTCAAGTACCTCGCGATGTAACCAAATGTAATGTATTCGTCCAGATGGTTTAGGATGGGTCATTAAACCAGGTGTTGGATTGAGCCGGATGTGGCAGCTGAAGGTACATGTTTATCTTGCACTTGCTTCAACTTCCCTAACAATATCTTTTGCTGATTATATTGTTTTGCTTTGTGATTGCATAGGTAATGCTGGTGTAACTTCTGCGGGGGTGTAGGCATCTGCCCGTACGGTTCCGTTGCTAAAGGGGGCTGCCCCCGGGAGAGGCTTGAGCCAGTTGTGCGGGGAGTCAGGTGGCTGAGGAAGGGTCAGCTATTAAAAGGGAGTCAGCCCAAGGGCATCATCCCGGCAAAGAACCTGCCGTGGGGGCCTCGGATACTCACCCCCGGCTTACGAAAAATGTGGGGCAGAATGTTTACGTTCTGCCCGACTGTAATATCGGGCCCTTTCGTGATCTTCTTTGATGTGATGCTTCAGATTACCCGGTGTACAGGGAATACCTTGACTTTATTACTTTTCCGACTCTATAAGAGGCGTTGACCGTCCTTTCCGCCACCTAGGCACAGCACTTGCGTTCTCAATTTTCCGTGTTTGCTCAACACCTTGCGGCGGATGAATTGAACCAAAGCGAGGTAGATTCTCGTTGCATTCACGAGCATTGCGTGTTTTTTGAGAATGATAACTGTCATGTAGCAGAATTGTCAGGGACGATTGCCCGTCTTGAAAGGGAATTGGGGTCGGGAAAGGAGGCCTTGGAGCCTACTCGGGATGAGCTACGTGTTTCACGAGAAACGCAGGAGTCGTTGAAGGTTGCACTTGCCCAGGAACAGGAGAAGGTCGCCTTGCTTTCTGATGATAATAAAAAGCTATCGGAGAAGGTTTCGGCCACATTAGGTGAACTTACATGCCTTCGGCACTGTATTCCTGTTCTTTTTGCCCGCCTCCTGAAGTCATCTATTGTTCATCAGCCGTTCAATGCTTTTATTGAGGCTATCAAGAAGTTGACTACATTTGAGGTTTTGAAGGCGGTGCAGTGTTTCTTGCCGCTGGAAGCGTGGCCCAAAAGAAGAAGATTGAGTTGAGCGCTACCTGTGTGCAGGACTGTCATCGGGCACATGAGGCTCTCAGCCAGATTAGTTTTGAAGAACTAGACAAAATGTGTAAGGAAGAGAACTCATCCATTGAGGATATTGTAAATTACCAACCGTAGAGATATGCATTCGGTTGTGTTTTGTATGATTAATTTGACTTCTTTGTATCTTATTGTATGTTGTGTATACACTAGTTTACTTTGTTGTGAGTTGCCTATATTGTCATGACAAAAACGTAGATATCTAGACTACGCGTGAGTGTGGTCGAGTTGTTTATATGGTAGAACCGGGCCACCAATGATATGGTCGGACGTCCTTGTTATCCGTTAAGGTTCTTCAAGGGGGTCCTCCTACCAATGAAAGCTAGAACGCATTTCTTCTGGCGATAGGTCTGAGATATGCCGAAAGACTTTTGATTTTACTTGTGTCATATTTAGAGTCGTTACAGTGCATAAGTGAAATGCCCGTTCATATCGATTATAAACGTTAAATAATAATTGATTTCATTGCAAGGTATTTGACCTCTATATTGAAAGGACCCGTTCATATACATTATAAACGATTCACAATAGTTGATTACATCGCGAGGTACTTGACCTCTATATGATACATTTTATAAACATTGCATTCGTTTTTAAAAGACAAACTTTCATTTCATCTAAAGTTGATGGCATGCATACCATTTCATAATATATCCAACTATAATTGACTTAATAATAATATTGATGAACTCAACGACTCAAATGCAACGTCCTTTGAAATATGACATGAATGACTCCAAGTAATATCTCTAAAATGAGCAAATGCACAGCGGAAGATTTCTTTCATACCTGAGAATAAACATGCTTTAAAGTGTCAAACAAAAGGTTGGTGAGGTCATTAGTTTATCATAAACAATCATTTTTAATAATATAATAGACCACATGATACTCATAAATATATGTCCCATGCATAGAGACAAAAATCATCAATATGGATTAAACACCTGGTAACTGACCTTAACAAGATGCATGTAGAATATCCCCATCATTCCTGGAATCCCTTCGGACATGATAAATTTCGAAGCACTAAAGCATCCGGTACTTTGGATGGGGCTTGTTGGGCCCAATAGATCTATCTTTAGGATTCGCGTCAATTAGGGTGTTAGTTCCCTAATTCTTAGATTACCAGACTAAAAAGGGGCATATTCGGTTTAATAATCCAGCCATAGAATGTAGTTTTAAGTACTTGTGTCTATTTCGTCAAACATTTATAAAGAAGCGCATGTATTCTCAGTCCCAAAAATATATATTGCAAAAGCATTTAAAAAGCGAGCAAATGAAACTCATAATACGATATTTTGTAGTAAAAATATTCATACTACGAAACTGAACAATGCAGGGTTGGCCTCGGATTCACGAACCTATATCATTTGTATATATATTAAAACATATACTCATAATCGAATAAATCTATATATTCTTATTAATGATGTATTTATTATATTTAATAGTTTATAAGTTTCATTATTTATTTATATATTTTTATTTTATATATAGAAATATTAATATAGTTAAGTTATGTAATTTAAATATATTTTTTGTATATGTATTCTTTATTTTTATACTTATAACCTTAACAATATCTTTAAAACCTTTATTCTCATAATCATAATAATTTTTAATAATAGTAATAATAATAATAATAATAATAATAATAATAATAATAATAATAATAATAATAATAATAATAATAATAATAATAATAATAATAATAATAAATATAATAATAATAATAATAATAGTAATAATAATAATAATAATAATAATATAATAATAATAATAATAATAATAATAATAATAATAATAATAATAATAATAATAATAATAATAATAATAATAATACTAAAGATGTTGCTTTTAATGATATTTATAGTTTTAACAAAACGACAGATTTAAAAATAATATTACTTGTAGTAATAATGGTAATAATAATAATACTAATACTGATAATAATAATAACTATAATAATTTTTACTACTAATGATAATAATGATAATAATATTACTAATAATGATATTCATAAAAATAATGATAATAATAATGATATTTATAATAATAATAATAATAATAATAATAATAATAATAATAATAATAATGATGTTAATAATAATAATAATAATAATAATAATAATAATAATAATAATAATAATAATAATAACAAAAATAATAATAATAACAAAAATAATAATAATAATACTTTTACTAAATATGATCTTTTTAACAATAATGATAACAACACTAATATCAATAATGTTAACAATAATGATAATAATAATAATTGTAATAATTGTAATAATAATAATAATAATAGTAATAATAATAATAATAATAATAATAATAATAATAATAATAATAATAATAATATAATAATAATAATAATAATAATAATAATAATAATAATAATAATAATAATAATAATAATAATAATAATAATAATAATAATAATAATAATAATAATAATAATAATAATAATAATAATAATAATAAAAGAGTACAACCTTTGAAGGAACAAGCTTTAAAAATAAAACGCCATAGCCCGGGCTCGAACCCAAGACCTCGCGCTTAAACCAAATCACGCCTAACCAGTCTGCAACCCTTTCAATTCTGTTTTAACCCACGAGTTTTATCTATATAGCCCGTATCTCCATAACTTGGCCCAATTTGAAAGTCCAACAATAAAATACTATGGCCCGTTAACGAATAGCCCAAAAAATTAATTTAATCTGGCCCAATGTTGCGTTAAAACCCAGAACTAATTAACTGATTCGTTATTTAACAATTAAAAGGGTTTCTGTTGTCTTCTCTCTTTCGACATTCGCGACCAACAAAAATCACGCATGTTATCAATCGTATCTTCTTCATCATCGATTCATAATCATAATCAAAATCATTATTATGTTAAATATTAT
Organism: Rutidosis leptorrhynchoides; assembly: GCF_046630445.1. Classification (NCBI taxonomy): domain Eukaryota; kingdom Viridiplantae; phylum Streptophyta; class Magnoliopsida; order Asterales; family Asteraceae; genus Rutidosis; species Rutidosis leptorrhynchoides. Next base: position 182,779,320 of record NC_092334.1, on the reverse strand, counting down.
CGATTGTCATCATCATCACATACATCATTCATGATCCTCGTCATCTCGTTCACATCATCATCATTGTATCGTGATCATTATATCATCATCTATATCGAACCTGCATCATCATCTTGCTATAACAACTATTCATCTTCATCACCACTCCTTCGTTTGTTGTAACATGAATAGACGAACAATAGCAGTCACAAAGAAATAGAATAAAATGTAAGCATCATTGGCTATCTAAATGGGTTCGATTGGTGGTTGTGGGTTTGTGATTATTCAAGCAACTTCAGAAACAAGTGGATTTTGATGGTGTTCTAATGAAAAGGATGGTGGCGGATTGCAGCAGTGAGAAAAACATAAAACCATAGCATCAGTTAGTCGTCATTGATGGTTGTTTTGGGCTGATCAAACAGCTGCAACGCTGCAGTTGTATAGTAGCAGTTACAACAAAGAAAATGTTTGGGTTGGTATAACTCGATAGAAGCAAGAAAACAAGTGGTAGTAGTAGAACAAAACTTGGGTTTTAAACCCTTCGAACAGCAACAGTGCACCAGGATAGCGTGACCATTTTTGTGGTTTAATGAGGATGATGACTAATGTTGAGGATGATGATCGAAGGTGATGGTGACCGCATCAAAACAGAAAGGTTAGAGTAGCAGCAATTGGTGACAAGTTAGTGGTGGTTCTCATCGTGAGATGGTGGTGGGTGCTTGATGGTATTCGATGGTGGTTATTCAAAGGTGTTACGGTTTGTGGTGGTGGTAATCCGATGAAGAAAACAAAAACGATTGGTTAATTTTTTATGGCGGTTGATTCTTCGGGTATTTCGTGTCAATTGCTTTAACAAAAGCAGGTTCTTGTTCACGATGGGCTGTTGTTGTTTCTCGATGGTTATCACAGGAAAACGAAAATAAAGAGGTGTTTGGTTTTATGAGGAAGATGGTGGTTTCTTGGTGGGGTTCGACTGAAATAGAAAAGTATTGTAACGGTTGCAATTCGATAGTTGTAATTGTGATGGTTTTCTCGATAAAAATAAAATAATTTGCAGTAGCTTCGCTACTATTACAGTAGATAGAAAAATGGGGGTGGCTGGGTATGGTGCAGGAACAATTAAATGGGTAGCGTTTAATATGGTGGAGGTTATGGTGGTTGTGTGGTAACCGTGGTGGTGTAGAGTGGTTGTAGGGTGGCAGATGGAGAGGATGGTGGCAATGAAATAGAAATAGATAGGAGTAGTAGTACATATTGGTTAGAATTGTGTGGTGTTGGTCCGGTGGCAGTGGAGTGGCTTCGGTGGTGGTGGCTCTAGGTAGTTTATGGTGTTACAAGATGGTTTTGTTTGACAGAAAGAGAAGGCAGATATGTGTTCTCAAGTGTAGTGGTAAACATGTATATATATTGATTTATAGATATAGATAATAATATATAATATAATAATAAATAATAAATATAACAATAAAATTACATATCAATTAAGATTGAAACATGATTGAAAATAAAAAGTGATCTAAATCACGGATGCATTTAACAAGTGGGGTAATCAAGCAAGAATTAAAAATTTATATATATATATAATAAGTGTGGTGATGAATCCATGGTGATTGCAAACTGAACATCAGATGGTGATTGTGGATAATCAAATGCATGCACATGTATATGTCTATATATTAATCTAGTAAAGTAGTAATAATATATTAATATTAATAATAATATTTAATATGCAATTGAGAATCAAACGTTTTAAAAACAGATCAGCAGTCTACACTTTTGAATTCTTGTGCCGACAGTTTTCACGGACTGTGTATTGTGCACTATTTGAAATTAGTGGCGGATAAAAGTCTTCGGAAAAATCTCAAATTTTTAGATTAAGTATATTTATTTATTTTGGTCATTATGGTATAAAATTCGATCCTTAATTTGTTAATTAAAAATTACATCAACTGTCCCTCTCATTTCTGGGTAAAATATAAAAAGTATTAAAAGTTAACAAATAGTTCCTAAATACATTTTTAATAAGCCTAAAATTTATAGAACTCATTTTCGTATCACCGTTTATTTTAAAATTACATAAGTTTGAATTTAACTTGCTTAATATCAATCGAAACATCAAATGAGTATTACTATCATTTAATATTTATTTTTAATATACTTTATTTATATATAGAGATATATTTTAAATAATAATTATTATAATATCTTATTTTTATTTTATTAAATTTTTTTTAATAACAACAACATATAATACTTCAAATTATATTTCGAATTATTATTTATATATACATACACACATATCTATTTACAATTATTTGTTCGTGAATCGTCTAGAGCAGTCGAAGGTCAATTGAATATATGAAACAGTTCAAACTTTTTGAGATTCAACATTACAGACTTTGCTTATCGTGTCGAAATCATATTAAGATCAAGTTTAAATTTGGTCGGAAATCTCCGGGTCGTCACATATATGATACATTTTACAAACAATTGCATTCGTTTTTAAAAGACAAGCTTTTATTTCATTGAAAGTTGACAGGCATGCATACCATTTCATAATATCCAAACTATAAATGACTTAATCTGTCATTTACTTAATAATAATCTTTATTGAACTCAACGACTTGAATGCAACGTCTTTTGAAATATGCCATGAATGACTCCAAGTAATATCTTTATAATGAGCAAATGCACAGCGGAAGATTTCTTTAATACCTGAGAATAAACATGCTTAAAAGTGTCAACCAAAAGGTTGGTGAGTTCATTATTTTATCGTAATCATTCATTTCCATCATTTTATTAGACCACAAAATTTTCATTTCCATTTCTTATAAACATCATACTTCTGCATAAAAATAATTCATATGGATTGAACCCTGGTAACCGACATTAACAAAATGCATCTAGAATATCTCCAAAATAAAAATCGAAGTACTAAAGTAGTTCAAAATCTCTGACTGGGGCGTGTCAAAGCCCATAGATCTATCTTTAGGATTTGCGTCAATTAGTGGCAATTATAATAAACACTAATTCTTAGGCTACCAAGTTCAACAAGGGCGATATATGGTATAAAAATTCAATCATAGAATGTAGTTTCGATTACTTGTGTCTATTTCGTCAAACATTTATAAAAGCAGCGCATGTATTCTCAGTCCCAAAATATATATTGCAAAAGTATTTAAAAAGGGAGCAAATGAAACTCACGATACGATATTTTGTAGTAAAAATATGCATACGGCGGAATTGAACAATGCAAGGTTGGCCTCGGATTCACGAACCTATATCATTGATATATATTAACTCATAGAATCAAATAATCCTATCCATTAATTATATAATATTTATATATTAGTGTTGTAATTATATATGAAATTTATACTAAATCTTAATTAAAGTATATATATTTTATTTACCTTTTATATCTTAAATTATATATTATCTATATCTATCTTGTATACTTTAAATAAGTAATTTATAAAAATATTAATATAGTTTTATTAAGTATATTTTTATATTACTAACTTTTATTGTAATAATAATAATATAGTTGTAATCATAATAATAATGATAATTTTTAATAAAAATAATGATTTTAATAATAATGATAATTTTAGTTAATCTTGACCTAATTATATTTTTAACCATATTCTTATTTTATTTTAATTATAATTGTGCATTAATCTTGTCGGTAGTAATTTATCCTATGTATGATCATAACCCTAACCATTATTATCTTAATATTTTTTAACATAAATTATATTCATTTTTATTTTTATCATATAATTTTAATTAATAATAATAACTAATAATAATAATAATAATAATAATAATAATAATAATAATAATAATAATAATAATAATAATAATAATAATAATAATAATAATAATAATAATAATAATAATAATAATAATAATAATAATAATAATAATTATAATAATAATAATAATAATAATAATAATAATAATAATAATAATAATAATAATAATAATAATAATAATAATAATAATAATAATAATAATAATAATAATAATAATAATAATAATTTAAATGGTAAAGATAGTAATAAGAATTATACCCTTCTCATCATCATCATCAACTCGGATTATCGTCATCATTCGTAAACCATTATTATCCTAACCACGATCACGTCCATAACCGTCTAACCTCATCATTTTCGATTTCATCATAATCATAATTATAATCATAATCACAATATAATCATAATCAAAATCAAACCATCATCATCGTCATCAACATATCAACCCGTAACCATCATGATTTTCATTACCATCATCTACATCGTGTTTATCCTAACTATTATCATTATAATTAATCAAACCGTCATCAACATACAACATCTAACATCATCTCGTTCGACTTACTAACACAAATCATCATCGATTATTACATCCGTATCATCATCATAATGACACCATCATGTATCATTACCATAGGTATTTAACATCCTTGTCACCACTTCATTATGATCCTCATCTTAATACATCATCACTATCATCGTTACCCTAACTAAATCATCATCATCATAATCATGTAACATCTAATCTTAATCATAATCGACATCATAATCTTAACTCTTTCCTCATTATGATCACCACTCCATCCCCATCATAATACTATCATCATCATCATCAAACACAAGATCATCACTAATCGACTTCCTGCTTCAATATCACCTATCTTCTTCTAAAAGAAATGGAAATGGAATGATACGTCAGTAGCATGTCGACACAACAAGGTAGTGTAAAAGGATTATGGGCCAACTTTTTGAACAGGTTTTAGTTTACTTGTATAATGCACTTTGGCCCATGTTACCTCAATAATTCAAAACAGCCCACATTAAAATTTGTTAAAGTCCATCCTTGTATTTTTAATAACCTCATAATTTCAGTGACCTGATTGATTATTAAGTGGCCGATAAAAACAAAAAAAAAAAGAAAGAAGGAAAAAGCATGAATGAGGTCGTATCGTTTCCCTTTTCTTTTGTTTACTCAACAGAACATTACAGCGAGGGAATAGCAGTAGCAGTCACGGTGGTGATCGGTTCTAAACAGAAATAGAGGAAGCAACGAACTAGTATAGATGTCATCCTTCGAGCAATAGAAATAAGGATGGTGTTTGTGGTTTCAATCCGTTTAGTAACAGTAAACAGAAACCTATTTTTCTTGAGTTTTTGCAGTGAATAGAAAAGAAGTGTAAATAGATATCGAGCATTTAGAAGTTGCAGGTTATTGTTTCAATCATGTTTGATTGTTGAAATTATGGGTTTCAACCGAGAACCACTAGAGGTATTTGGTATTGTTAAATCTAAATTGAAATATAATTATGCTACAAGTGATTGTAGCATTAAATAGGTTTGAAACTGAAAGAGTAGCAGCGATTTGCAGCAAGGTTTGGTGTTGGGTTTCGAGGATGGTGGTGGCGGGTTTTGTGATTCAAAGGTGGCGGGTTATGGTTATAGTGAAGGAGGAGATGGTGGCGGTTTGAGAGTGTCATGGTGATGGTGACAGTTTAATGTTAACCTGGCTCGTTCGAGCAGTAGCAATCAATAGTTTCAGTTTTTGGGTGGTCATCAAAGTATAAATAGAATAGATGATGGTGTTCGGGTTGAGCAAAAATCGTAACTGCAGTAGTCAAAGGATAAAGGATCAGATTAGAAACAATTACCATGGCTTGATGGTAGTTTAAATTTGGTCGGAAATTTTCGGGTTGTCACAGTACCTACCCGTTAAAGAAATTTCGTCCCGAAATTTGATCGAGGTCATCATGGCTAACTATAAAAATGTTTTCATGATGAATATGAGTTGATAAATAGAGTTTTATCATCATTGAGTAATATAGATAAAACAATTCGTTTATGCGAAGCTTACGAGTGAAGCTATCACAAAAGTGTGAAAATGAGTAAATGAAGAATTGTCATATCTTTTGATGTACAAAGGATTGATTTCCAGAGTTCAAGGGATTTGGAGAAAATCTTCGTAATAAGATTTGATTCTTCGGTAATTAAGGAAGTTAGGATTCTCTTCGGTTAAATGTGATAATCTGTCTCGATTGCCCTGTCGGATATTTCTCTATAAATCTACTCCCTTCGTTTCCTTATTTTTACAACCCCCACCTTCTATTCTTTCTCCTTCTGTTCATAATTTAAAACATTCATCAATATGTTCCATCCAGTTTTGGTTCTTGATATACTCCTAACTTGTATATCTGTCATTCTTCTTTTTCATCTTCCGCCAGTAAAATCTATTTACTTCTACTATACCCTTGGTTTTATTGTGATTTTAGTTCTCCCGTGTCTTTATATCGCTATGTGCATCGACATATACGGTTTGTAATTTCTGGTTTATTGTTGGGCTTTATATCTTCCCTTATATTTCGGAGTCCCTGCTTCTGTCTTTCTATAATCATTGACATCCACAGTTAATGATCTCTCCTATTTGCTGCGATTTATACTCCCATTTCTATTTTAGAGCTTCATTCTTTTGCTTTCTCTTTGCAAGTAATTGTCCAGAATTCGTAAGTATGGAGTTTCGAATGAACATGACTATTGTTTTAAGATAGAAATTGTAATAGCACGATCTTGATTGGTTAAATGACCTGAATTTAAGAGAAAAGATAGAACTATCAGGAAGATATGTTCTCGATATGTTTGGAGATTAGGTAGAATGTAAGAGTCATGTAACATGGCACATGATGACGTTATGCTCTGTGAATCATCACGTTCCATTAGAAACTCAGCATGACTTACTGTAATATAATCATGTTGATCAAGTGTCATTATATTATACTAACTCATGCTTCAATTCTCAACACTACTTCAAAGACATTCATACTTTAAACTCGAAGGTTTTAGACTATAGAAACTAAAACAATTTCTTTTGTAATGTGACACAGATAGAAATAATTTCTGATAACAATTGTTATATCTTCAGAAACATCGAAGATATTTATAATGAAAGATATGATGATATCTTAGAATTTCTAATATCGATGGATGATGATGATGATTTGTCCGTATCAGTGTAGAGTCAGGAGCAAGGTTTTCATTAATGACTTCAGCAGATACGGAATCATTTAGATTCTTTGAAGGCAGTTTTAGTCTTTGTGATTTATCCACAACCTCCTTCATGGTTTGCTCAATCTGTTTTCCAGTTCCAACATTTCTGAGCTTTACCAACATACAATTTTTTTTATCATCAAACTTTTGGCTGTTAAGGTCGTTTACAGTATTTTTTTGCTTCATTCAACTATTCAAAATTCAGAGTATTGATTTGCAGACTGGGTGCTTTTCAGAATTTCAGAATGGAAGGTCATAATTCTAAGAGATAAAGATTATATGTATACATATAACTGTTGATGTAGACATGCTGCGAGATTTCAAAATACTGATTGCTAATTCCCAGTAATTGATGTGGTAATTCTCATTATAAGATGTAGATGAGTATATGAATAGGTTTTAACGAACAAATATAATGGTTCTTCGGAGAGACTTAAGTCAATGAGTAATGAAGTTGCTGGTAAGTTTACTGCTAATGTGGTGGAATATAAATGGTTCTCCGGTAACGATGATGAAGGGGTAATCTTTATAATAAGGTTTATTCGAATGAAAAATTAAAGTTGAATTGTTGGAGTTGTGACAAAATTGGCTAATTTGAAAAAGAATTGCAATGTTATTCTCAGTAATAACAATGCCAACGGAGCTATCACAGATACTTGTTAAACGTTTACTCAGGTTCTGAGTGTTTTCAGGTGCATAACTATATGCATAAATCTTTCCTTCCATAGATGAGATGCAGTTGGTTTATTCTCTCGATTGAGGTGTTTTCAAGAATTATGAAAGGTTTGAACGCAGATTGTAATCGTCAAGATACAAATGAGGTTTAAGATGAAATCAAGTGACAAACTTGAAGAAATGTTTAGTTTCATATGTTATAATCAATATTTTAATTCATTTTAATTATCTAATGTAGAGACCCGTCCTAATCCATAAGGACGAGTACAACAACATATGGTTACATTGCGAGGTATTTGACCTCTATATGATACGTTTTACAAACAATGCATTCGTTTTTAAAAGACAAACTTTCATTTCATCGAAAGTTGACAGACATGTGAAGGTATTTCGTATGCCCAAGAGACATACTAAATTAATGTGGCTAATATGTTATGATCCAAGTCGGGTCATACCCAATAACAAGCTTACCAACACTTTATACGTAGTTAATATTAACGATTGGATCGTTAAATAAATACGCGACACTTGAACTTTAGAAAATCGGTTTTCTAAAGTATTATCACTTGAGATAAATTATTTGGATAATTTATATATATATACATATATATATATATATATATATATATATATATATATATATATATATATATATATATATATATATATATATATATATATATATATATATATATATATATATATATATATATATATATGTTAAGAATTTAATTATTTATAGGTTTAAATAATTATGTTGTGTTATGATTTATAAATTGGTTTATAAATATTCAAGTAACTTAATTTAAAACATGGGATTTATCTTGTTTTATAAAAAATATTTCCTTGATTAAAAAAACCCCTAAGGGTGACGGTTTTTGTGGGAAACAAGGGATCACCCATGCTCAAATTTTGTGACTTTTAAGGCTACACAATTCTTAAGATACATGCCTATTAGTTTACCAAGGTTTTTGACTCAAGTGGTACTTGTAACACACATAAAATTAATAAGAAAAACTGCATTCTTCTCTCTTATTTTCTGCTGTTTCTGGCTGTGAGGTAGAAGGAGAGAAGGAGAGTTTATTTTGTGAGTTGCAAGCTAAATTTCAAGTGGTAACAAAATACTAACTAAAGGCTAAGTGTTGGTGTATAGTTTGGGGTATTTCTCCTTGAGGTTTCATCACTTTGGAGCTTGCTTTCATCATCATATTCCAAGCTTGCTGCTGTCCAAATTCAGCACAATATTGTAGTGACCCGAACTTTTCCATGTTTATATATATTAACTGAGATTGATATTTACATGATTAAATGTTTCCAACATGTTAAGCAATCAAACTTGTTAAGACTTGATTAATTGAAATATGTTTCATATAGACAATTGACCACCCAAGTTGACCGGCGATTCACGAACGTTAAAACTTGTAAAAACGACATGACGATATATATATGGATATACATATGGTTAACATGAGATTATGATAAGTAAGTATCTCCATAAATATATTAACAATGAGTTATATACATATAAACAAGACTACTAACTTAAGGATTTCGAAACGAGACATATATGTAACGATTATCGTTGTAACGACATTTAAATGTATATATATCATATTAAGATATATTAATATATCATAATATCATGATAATATAATAATTTAACACCTCATTAGATATAATAAACAATGGGTTAACAACATTAATTGAGATCGTTAACTTAAAGGTTTCAAAACAACACTTACATGTAACGACTAACGATGACTTAACGACTCAGTTAAAATGTATATACATGTAGTGTATTTAGATGTATTAAAATACTTTTGGAAGACTTCAAGACATATATCAAAACATTCATACTTAACAAAAATGGTTACAGTTACTTTCCCATTCTTTTCTTTCATCAAGAATTCTAGTCGTATTTTTACCCGTATTATACACAGCTTCAAAACGTACTTACTATGGGTATATACCAATAGGAACTAGCATGGGATTCCACTCTTGATTATGTCATGTATGACTAATCAATTTTAACTTCTACCATGAGCTAGTCAACTAACTAGAACTCCTTTTAACCCCACTCAACACTCACCAATTACCACTCATCATTCACTCCATTTCACTTCCAATTCTCTTTCTAATTCTCTCTCAACACACCCACACTATTATGAACGTATTTTTCCAGTAGTTAATCATCATCTTCATCAAAAATCACTTCAAGAATCAAGCTATAATCATCATAGGAAGAACACTTCAAGAACACTCTAAAAATCCCTTCAAGTTTACTAATTTACTTCCAAGCTTTCTAATCCATTCCAAGTAATCATCTAAGATCAAGAAACCTTTTTTATATACAGTAGGTTATCTTTCTTATTCAAGGTAATATTCATATTCAAACTTTGATTCAATTTCTATAACTATAAACTATCTTAATTCGAGTAAAAATCTTACTTGAACTTGTTTTTGTGTCATGACCCTACTTCAAGAACTTTCAAGTCATCCAAGATCCTTTCAAGCTAGATCATTTCTTGTCACTTCCAGTAGGTTTACCTACTAAACTTGAGGTAGTAATGATGTTCATAACATCATTCGATTCATATATATAAAACTATCTTATTCGAAGGTTTAAACTCGTAATCACTAGAACATAGTTTAGTTAATTCTAAAATTGTTCGCAAACAAAAGTTAATCCTTCTAACTTGACTTTTAAAATTAACTAAACACATGTTCTATATCTATATGATATGCTAACTTAATGATTTAAAACCTGGAAACACGAAAAACACCGTAAAACCGGATTTACGCCGTCATAGTAACACCGCGGGCTGTTTTGGGTTAGTTCAATAAAAACTATGATAAACTTTGATTTAAAAGTTGTTATTCTCAGAAAATAATTTTTATTATGAACATGAAACTATATCCAAAAATTATGGTTAAACTCAAAGTGGAAGTATGTTTTCTAAAATGGTCATCTAGACGTCGTTCTTTCGACTGAAATGACTACCTTTACAAAAACGACTTGTAACTTATTTTTCTGACTATAAACCTATACTTTTTCTGTTTAGATTCATAAAATAGAGTTCAATATGAAACCATAGCAATTTGATTCACTCAAAACGGATTTAAAATGAAGAAGTTATGGGTAAAACAAGATTGGATAATTTTTCTCATTTTAGCTACGTGAAAATTGGTAACAAATCTATTCCAACCATAACTTAATCAACTTGTATTGTATATTATGTAATATTGAGATACCATAGACATGTATACAATGTTTCGACCTATCATGTCGACACATCTATATATATTTCGGAACAATCATAGACACTCTATATGTGAATGTTGGAGTTAGCTATACAGGGTTGAGGTTGATTCCAAAATATATATAGTTTGAGTTGTGATCAATACTGAGATACGTATACACTGGGTCGTGGATTGATTCAAGATAATATTTATCAATTTATTTCTGTACATCTAACTGTGGACAACTAGTTGTAGGTTACTAACGAGGACAGCTGACTTAATAAACTGAAAACATCAAAATATATTAAAAGTGTTGTAAATATATTTTGAACATACTTTAATATATATGTATATATTGTTATAGGTTCGTGAATCAACAGTGGCCAAGTCTTACTTCTCGACGAAGTAAAAATCTGTGAAAGTGAGTTATAGTCCCACTTTTAAAATCTAATATTTTTGGGATGAGAATACATGCAGGTTTTATAAATGATTTACAAAATAGACACAAGTACGTGAAACTACATTCTATGGTTGAATTATCGAAATCGAATATGCCCCTTTTTATTAAGGCTGGTAATCTAAGAATTAGGGAACAGACACCCTAATTGACGCGAATCCTAAAGATAGATCTATCTGGCCCAACAAGCCCCATCCAAAGTACCGGATGCTTTAGTACTTCGAAATTTATATCATGTCCGAAGGGTGTCCCGGAATGATGGGGATATTCTTATATACGCATCTTGTTAATGTCGATTACCAGGTGTTCACCATATGAATGATTTTTATCTCTATGTATGGGATGTGTATTGAAATATGAAATCTTGTGGTCTATTATTACGATTTGATATATATAGGTTAAACCTATAACTCACCAACATTTTTGTTGACGTTTAAAGCATGTTTATTCTCAGGTGAATATTAAGAGCTTCCGCTGTTGCATACTAAAATAAGGACAAGATTTGGAGTCCATGTTTGTATGATATTGTGTAAAAACTGCATTCAAGAAACTGATTTAGATGTAACATATTTGTATTGTAAACCATTATGTAATGGTCGTGTGTCAACATGATATTTTAGATTATCATTATTTGATAATCTACGTAAAGCTTTTTAAACCTTTATTTATGAAATAAAGGTTATGATTTGTTTTAAAAATGAATGCAGTCTTTGAAAAACGTCTCATATAGAGGTCAAAACCTCGCAACGAAATCAATTAATATGGAACGTTTTTAATCAATAAGAACGGGACATTTCAGTTGGTATCCGAGCGTTGGTCTTAGAGAACCAGAATTTTGCATTAGTGTGTCTTATCGAGTTTGTTAGGATGCATTAGTGAGTCTGGACTTCGACCGTGTTTACTTGAAAAATGATTGCTTAACAAATTTTGTTGGAAACTATATATTTTTAACATGTGAATATTATGTGATATATTAAACTCTTTGAAATGTCCCGTTCTTATTGATTAAAAACGTTCCATATTAATTGATTTCGTTGCGAGGTTTTGACCTCTATATGAGACGTTTTTCAAAGACTGCATTCATTTTTAAAACAAACCATAACCTTTATTTCATAAATAAAGGTTTAAAAAGCTTTACGTAGATTATCAAATAATGATAATCTAAAATATCCTGTTTACACACGACCATTACATAATGGTTTACAATACAAATATGTTACATCGAAATCAGTTTCTTGAATGCAGATTTTACACAATATCATACAAACATGGACTCCAAATCTTGTCCTTATTTTAGTATGCAACAGCGGAAGCTCTTAATATTCACCTGAGAATAAACATGCTTTAAACGTCAACAAAAATGTTGGTGAGTTATAGGTTTAACCTATATATATCAAATCGTAACAATAGACCACAAGATTTCATATTTCAATACACATCCCATACATAGAGATAAAAATCATTCATATGGTGAACACCTGGTAACCGACAATAACAAGATGCATATATAAGAATATCCCCATCATTCCGGGACACCCTTCGGATATGATATAAATTTCGAAGTACTAAAGCATCCGGTACTTTGGATGGGGTTTGTTAGGCCCAATAGATCTATCTTTAGGATTCGCGTCAATTAGGGTGTCTGTTCCCTAATTCTTAGATTACCAGACTTAATAAAAAGGGGCATATTCGATTTCGATAATTCAACCATAGAATGTAGTTTTACGTACTTGTGTCTATTTTGTAAATCATTTATAAAACCTGCATGTATTCTCATCCCAAAAATATTAGATTTTAAAAGTGGGACTATAACTCACTTTCACAGATTTTTACTTCGTCGGGAAGTAAGACTTGGCCACTGTTGATTCACGAACCTATAACAATATATACATATATATTAAAGTATGTTCAAAATATATTTACAACACTTTTAATATATTTTGATGTTTTAAGTTTATTAAGTCAGCTGTCCTCGTTAGTAACCTATAACTAGTTGTCCACAGTTAAATGTACAGAAATAAATCGATAAATATTATCTTGAATCAATCCACGACCCAGTGTATACGTATCTCAGTATTGATCACAACTCAAACTATATATATTTTGGAATCAACCTCAACCCTGTATAGCTAACTCCAACATTCACATATAGAGTGTCTATGGTTGTTCCGAAATATATATAGATGTGTCGACATGATAGGTCGAAACATTGTATACGTGTCTATGGTATCTCAAGATTACATAATATACAATACAAGTTGATTAAGTTATGGTTGGAATGGATTTGTTACCAATTTTCACGTAGCTAAAATGAGAAAAATTATCCAAATCTTGTTTTACCCATAACTTCTTCATTTTAAATCCGTTTTGAGTGAATCAAATTGATATGTTTTCATATTGAACTCTATTTTATGAATCTAAACAGAAAAAGTATAGGTTTATAGTCGGAAAAATAAGTTACAAGTCGTTTTTGTAAAGGTAGTCATTTCAGTCGAAAGAACGACGTCTAGATGACCATTTTAGAAAACATACTTCCACTTTGAGTTTAACCATAATTTTTGGATATAGTTTCATGTTCATAATAAAAATCATTTTCTCATAATAACAACTTTTAAATCAAAGTTTATCATAGTTTTTAATTACTAACCCAAAACAGCCCGCGGTGTTACTACGACGGCGTAAATCCGGTTTTACGGTGTTTTTCGTGTTTCCAGGTTTTAAATCATTAAGTTAGCATATCATATAGATATAGAACATGTGTTTAGTTGATTTTAAAAGTCAAGTTAGAAGGATTAACTTTTGTTTGCGAACAAGTTTAGAATTAACTAAACTATGTTCTAGTGATTACAAGTTTAAACCTTCGAATAAGATAGCTTTATATGTATGAATCGAATGATGTTATGAACATCATTACTACCTTAATTTCCTTGGATAAACCTACTGGAAAAGAGAAAAATGGATCTAGCTTCAATGGATCCTTGGATGGTTCGAAGTTCTTGAAGCAGAATCATGACACGAAAACAAGTTCAAGTAAGATCATCACTTGAAATAAGATTGTTATAGTTATAGAAATTGAACCAAAGTTTGAATATGATTATTACCTTGTATTAGAATGATAACCTACTGTAAGAAACAAAGATTTCTTGAGGTTGGATGATCACCTTACAAGATTGGAAGTGAGCTAGCAAACTTGAAAGTATTCTTGATTTTATGAAACTAGAACTTTTGGAATTTATGAAGAACACTTAGAACTTGAAGATAGAACTTGAGAGAGATCAATTAGATGAAGAAAATTGAAGAATGAAAGTGTTTGTAGGTGTTTTTGGTCGTTGGTGTATGGATTAGATATAAAGGATATGTAATTTTGTTTTCATGTAAATAAGTCATGAATGATTACTCATATTTTTGTAATTTTATGAGATATTTCATGCTAGTTGCCAAATGATGGTTCCCACATGTGTTAGGTGACTCACATGGGCTGCTAAGAGCTGATCATTGGAGTGTATATACCAATATTACATACATCTAAAAGCTGTGTATTGTACGAGTACGAATACGGGTGCATACGAGTAGAATTGTTGATGAAACTGAACGAGGATGTAATTGTAAGCATTTTTGTTAAGTAGAAGTATTTTGATAAGTGTATTGAAGTCTTTCAAAAGTGTATAAATACATATTAAAACACTACATGTATATACATTTTAACTGAGTCGTTAAGTCATCGTTAGTCGTTACATGTAAGTGTTGTTTTTAAACCTTTAGGTTAACGGTCTTGTTAAATGTTGTTAACCCAATGTTTATAATATCAAATGAGATTTTAAATTATTATATTATCATGATATTATCATGTATGAATATCTCTTAATATGATATATATACATTAAATGTCTTTACAACGATAATCGTTACATATATGTCTCGTTTAAAAATCATTAAGTTAGTAGTCTTGTTTTTACATATGTAGTTCATTGTTAATATACTTAATGATATGTTTACTTATCATAGTATCATGTTAACTATATATATATCCATATATATGTCATCATATAGTTTTTACAAGTTTTAACGTTCGTGAATCACCGGTCAACTTGGGTGGTCAATTGTCTATATGAAACATATTTCAATTAATCAAGTCTTAACAAGTTTGATTGCTTAACATGTTGGAAACATTTAATCATGTAAATATCAATCTCAATTAATATATATAAACATGGAAAAGTTCGGGTCACTACAGTACCTACCCGTTAAATAAATTTCGTCCCGAAATTTTAAGCTGTTGAAGGTGTTGACGAATCTTCTGGAAATAGATGTGGGTATTTCTTCTTCATCTGATCTTCACGCTCCCAGGTGAACTCGGGTCCTCTACGAGCATTCCATCGAACCTTAACAATTGGTATCTTGTTTTGCTTAAGTCTTTTAACCTCACGATCCATTATTTCGACGGGTTTTTCGATGAATTGAAGTTTTTCGTTGATTTGGATTTCATCTAACGGAATAGTGAGATCTTCTTTAGCAAAACATTTCTTCAAATTCGAGACGTGGAAAGTGTTATGTACAGTCGCGAGTTGTTGAGGTAACTCAAGTCGGTAAGCTACTGGTCCGACACGATCAATAATCTTGAATGGTCCAATATACCTTGGATTTAATTTCCCTCGTTTACCAAATCGAACAACGCCTTTCCAAGGTGCAACTTTAAGCATGACCATCTCTCCAATTTCAAATTCTATATCTTTTCTTTTAATGTCAGCGTAGCTCTTTTGTCGACTTTGGGCGGTTTTCAACCGTTGTTGAATTTGGATGATCTTCTCGGTAGTTTCTTGTATAATCTCCGGACCCGTAATCTGTCTATCCCCCACTTCACTCCAACAAATCGGAGACCTGCACTTTCTACCATAAAGTGCTTCAAACGGCGCCATCTCAATGCTTGAATGGTAGCTGTTGTTGTAGGAAAATTCTGCTAACGGTAGATGTCGATCCCAACTGTTTCCGAAATCAATAACACATGCTCGTAGCATGTCTTCAAGCGTTTGTATCGTCCTTTCGCTCTGCCCATCAGTTTGTGGATGATAGGCAGTACTCATGTCTAGACGAGTTCCTAATGCTTGCTGTAATGTCTGCCAGAATCTTGAAATAAATCTGCCATCCCTATCAGAGATAATAGAGATTGGTATTCCATGTCTGGAGACGACTTCCTTCAAATACAGTCGTGCTAACTTTTCCATCTTGTCATCTTCTCTTATTGGCAGGAAGTGTGCTGATTTGGTGAGACGATCAACTATTACCCAAATAGTATCAAAACCACTTGCAGTCCTTGGCAATTTAGTGATGAAATCCATGGTAATGTTTTCCCATTTCCACTCCGGGATTTCGGGTTGTTGAAGTAGACCTGATGGTTTCTGATGCTCAGCTTTGACCTTAGAACACGTCAAACATTCTCCTACGTATTTAGCAACATCGGCTTTCATACCCGGCCACCAAAAATGTTTCTTGAGATCCTTGTACATCTTCCCCGTTCCAGGATGTATTGAGTATCTGGTTTTATGAGCTTCTCTAAGTACCATTTCTCTCATATCTCCAAATTTTGGTACCCAAATCCTTTCAGCCCTATACCGGGTTCCGTCTTCCCGAATATTAAGATGCTTCTCCGATCCTTTGGGTATTTCATCCTTTAAATTTCCCTCTTTTAAAACTCCTTGTTGCGCCTCCTTTATTTGAGTAGTAATGTTATTATGAATCATTATATTCATTGATTTTACTCGAATGGGTTCTCTGTCCTTCCTGCTCAAGGCATCGGCTACCACATTTGCCTTCCCCGGGTGGTAACGAATCTCAAAGTCGTAATCATTCAATAATTCAATCCACCTACGCTGCCTCATATTCAGTTGTTTCTGATTAAATATGTGTTGAAGACTTTTGTGGTCGGTATATATAATACTTTTGACCCCATATAAGTAGTGCCTCCAAGTCTTTAATGCAAAAACAACCGCGCCTAATTCCAAATCATGCGTCGTATAATTTTGTTCGTGAATCTTCAATTGTCTAGACGCATAAGCAATCACCTTCGTTCGTTGCATTAATACACAACCGAGACCTTGCTTTGATGCGTCACAATAAATCACAAAATCATCATTCCCTTCAGGCAATGACAATATAGGTGCCGTAGTTAGCTTTTTCTTCAATAACTGAAACGCTTTCTCTTGTTCATCATTCCATTCAAATTTCTTCCCTTTATGCGTTAATGCAGTCAAGGGTTTTGCTATTCTGGAAAAGTCTTGGATGAACCTTCTGTAGTAACCAGCTAGTCCTAAAAACTGGCGTATGTGTTTCGGAGTTTTCGGGGTTTCCCACTTTTCAACAGTTTCTATCTTTGCCGGATCCACCTTAATACCTTCTTTGTTCACTATGTGACCGAGGAATTGAACTTCTTCCAACCAAAATGCACACTTTGAAAACTTAGCGTACAATTCTTCCTTCCTCAATACTTCTAACACCTTTCTCAAATGTTCACCGTGTTCTTGGTCATTCTTTGAGTAAATAAGTATGTCATCAATGAAAACAATGACAAACTTGTCAAGGTATGGTCCACACACTCGGTTCATAAGGTCCATGAACACAGCTAGTGCATTAGTTAAACCAAACGGCATGACCATAAACTCGTAATGACCGTAACGTGTTCTGAAAGCAGTCTTTGGAATATCATCTTCTTTCACCCGCATTTGATGATACCCGGAACGTAAGTCAATCTTTGAATAAACAGACGAGCCTTGTAGTTGATCAAATAAGTCGTCGATTCTCTGTAGTGGGTAGCGATTCTTGATGGTAAGTTTGTTCAACTCTCGGTAGTCGATACACAACCTGAATGTACCATCTTTCTTCTTGACAAACAAAACAGGAGCTCCCCACGGTGATGTGCTTGGTCGAATGAAACCACGCTCTAAAAGTTCTTGTAATTGGCTTTGCAGTTCTTTCATCTCGCTGGGTGCGAGTCTGTAAGGAGCACGAGCTATTGGTGCAGCTCCTGGTACAAGATCTATTTGAAATTCAACGGATCGATGTGGGGGTAATCCCGGTAATTCTTTCGGAAATACATCGGGAAATTCTTTTGCAATGGGAACATCATTGATGCTCTTTTCTTCAGTTTGTACTTTCTCGACGTGTGCTAGAACAGCATAGCAACCTTTTCTTATTAGTTTTTGTGCCTTCAAATTACTAATAAGATGTAGCTTCGTGTTGCCCTTTTCTCCGTACACCATTAAGGGTTTTCCTTTTTCTCGTATAATGCGAATTGCATTTTTGTAACAAACGATCTCCGCTTTCACTTCTTTCAACCAGTCCATACCGATTATCACATCAAAACTCCCTAACTCTACTGGTATCAAATCAATCTTAAATGTTTCGCTAACCAGTTTAATTTCTCGATTCCGACATATATTATCTGCTGAAATTAATTTACCATTTGCTAATTCGAGTAAAAATTTACTATCCAAAGGCGTCAATGGACAACTTAATTTAGCACAAAAATCTCTACTCATATAACTTCTATCCGCACCCGAATCAAATAAAACGTAAGCAGATTTATTGTCAATAAGAAACGTACCCGTAACAAGCTCCGGGTCTTCCTGTGCCTCTGCCGCATTAATATTGAAAACTCTTCCCCGGCCTTGTCCATTCGTGTTCTCCTGGTTCGGGCAATTTCTAATAATGTGGCCCGGTTTTCCACATTTATAACAAACTACATTGGCATAACTTGCTCCGACACTACTTGCTCCGCCATTACTCATTCCGACACCATTTGTTCCTTTCGTTCTATTAACCCCTGGTCCGTAGACCTCACACTTCGCCGCGCTATGACCATTTCTTTTACACTTGTTGCAAAATTTGGTGCAGAACCCCGAGTGATTCTTTTCACACCTTTGGCATAGCTGTTTCTGATTGTTGTTGTTGTTGCGGTTATTATTGTTGTTGGGATGATTGTTGTAGTTGTTGTTGTTGTTGTTGTTGTTGTTGTTGGGCCGTTTGTTGTAGTTGCGATTGATGTTGCGATTATTGGGATAATTGTTGCGATTATTGTTGTAATTGCTGTTGTTGTTGTATTGGTGATTCTTATCACCGTTTTCCTCCCACTTTCTTTTGACTTGC
Source organism: Rutidosis leptorrhynchoides (assembly GCF_046630445.1). Lineage (NCBI taxonomy): Eukaryota > Viridiplantae > Streptophyta > Magnoliopsida > Asterales > Asteraceae > Rutidosis > Rutidosis leptorrhynchoides. Next base: position 182,759,754 of record NC_092334.1, on the reverse strand, counting down.
TTCACATTGGCCTCTTCAGCAGTCTGTTCTTTAATTCTTTCTTCAATCTGGTTCACGAGTTTGTGAGCCATTCTACATGCCTGTTGTATGGAGGCGGGCTCGTGTGAACTTATATCTTCTTGGATTCTTTCCGGTAATCCTTTCACAAACGCGTCGATCTTCTCTTCCTCATCTTCGAATGCTCCCGGACACAATAGGCACAATTCTGTGAATCGTCTTTCGTACGTGGTAATATCAAATCCTTGGGTTCGTAACCCTCTAAGTTCTGTCTTGAGCTTATTGACCTCGGTTCTGGGACGGTACTTCTCGTTCATCAAGTGCTTGAATGCTGACCACGGTAGTGCGTACGCATCGTCTTGTCCCACTTGCTCTAGATAGGTATTCCACCATGTTATTGCAGAACCTGTGAAGGTATGCGTAGCGTACTTCACTTTGTCCTCTTCAGTACACTTACTTATGGCAAACACCGATTCAACCTTCTCGGTCCACCGTTTCAATCCGATCGGTCCTTTGGTTCCATCAAATTCCAAAGGTTTGCAGGCAGTGAATTCTTTGTAGGTGCATCCTACACGATTTCCTGTACTGCTAGATCCAAGGTTATTGTTGGTATGTAGCGCAGCCTGTACTGCGGCTATGTTTGAAGCTAGAAAAGTACGGAATTCCTCTTCATTCATATTCACGGTGTGTCGAGTAGTCGGTGCCATTTCCTTCAAAATAGTTAAATGGAATAAGTTAATCATACAGAATATTAAGAGTAGTTAATAGTATTTCGTAGCATAATATGAACTCATTTATAAAAGCTTTTTCTTCATATTAGCGTTTTATAAGTTTAAATTCGGGTAGTACCTACCCGTTAAGTTCATACTTAGTAGCTAATATACAATTCAACTACTACAATTCTATATGAAAAACTGATTATAATAATATTTCGCGTTCAAACTTTTATACAATATTTTACAAACTTACAATACCGCTTATTTTACATAAAACATGAAATATAGCACACAATAACTTTGATACAAGATAGTTGTGAAGATAATTCTAGCTAGTACACAAGTCGTTCAGCAAAGGCAATAAAGACACGTAATTCATACGTCCAGAAACAAGTCATGCATTCTGGTTTTACTAGGACTACTTCCCATCCTTGGTCTTGTGCAACATAACCGTTATGGCCGTTGATAAGACAGCGTGTTGTAACGTCGTCAAAGGGACGAGGGTTACGTAATGTCCAACAGTCCCGTAATAATCTAAAAACCTCATTTCTTACCCCAATTACCGACTCCGTCACTTGTGGAAACGTTTTGTTTAATAGTTGTAGCCCGATGTTCTTGTTCTCACTTTGGTGAGAAGCGAACATTACTAATCCGTAAGCATAACATGCTTCTTTATGTTGCATGTTAGCCGCTTTTTCTAAATCACGAAGTCCAATATTCGGATATATTGAGTCAAAATAATTTCTTAACCCGTTGCGTAAAATAGCATTTGGGTTCCCCGCAATATATGCGTCAAAGTAAACACATCGTAACTTATGGGTTTCCCAATGTGATATCCCCCATCTTTCAAACGAAAGTCTCTTATAAACCAAGACATTCTTGGAACGTTCTTCGAATGTCTTACAAACTGATCTCGCCTTAAATAGTTGTGCCGAGGAATTCTGGCCGACTCTAGACAAGATTTCATCAATCATGTCTCCGGGTAGGTCTCTTAAAATATTGGGTTGTCTATCCATTTTGTGTTTTCAAAACTGTAAAATAGACAAGAGTTAGATTCATAAAAAAATACTTATTAATACAAGCAATTTTTACATATATCATAAAGCATAAGCACACTATATTACATATATTACACCACACGAATACAACTATCTTATTCCGACTCGCTTGTTTCTTCTTCTTCGGTTTTGGTTCGTTTTGCCAAGTTTCTAGGGATATATGATGTTCCCCTAATACGAGCCGTCGTAATCCACATTGGTTTAGAAAAACCTGGTGGTTTAGAGGTTCCCGGGTCATTGTTACAACTTAAGGACTTCGGGGGTTGACGATACATATAAAGTTCATCGGGGTTGGAATTAGATTTCTCTATTTTTATGCCCTTTCCCTTATTATTTTCTTTTGCCTTTTTAAATTCAGTTGGGGTAATTTCTATAATATCATCGGAATTCTCGTCGGAATCCGATTCATCGGAGAATTGGTAATCCTCCCAATATTTTGCTTCCTTGGCGGAAACACCATTGACCATAATTAACCTTGGTCGGTTGGTTGAGGATTTTCTTTTACTTAACCATTTTATTATTTCCCCCACCGGTTCTATTTCTTCATCCGGTTCCGATTCTTCTTCCGGTTCCGATTCTTCTTCCGATTCCGACTCTTCTTCCGGTTCCTCTTCGGGAACTTGTGAATCAGTCCACGAATCATTCCAATTTACATTTGACTCTTCATTATTATTAGGTGAGTCAATGGGACTTGTTCTAGAGGTAGACATCTATCACATAATATCAAACGCGTTAAGAGATTAATATATCACATAATATTCACATGTTAAAAATATATAGTTTCCAACAAAATTTGTTAAGCAATCATTTTTCAAGTAAACACGGTCAAAGTCCAGACTCACTAACGCATCCTAACAAACTCGATAAGACACACTAATGCAAAATTCTGGTTCTCTAAGACCAACGCTCGGATACCAACTGAAATGTCCCGTTCTTATTGATTAAAAACGTTCCATATTAATTGATTTCGTTGCGAGGTTTTGACCTCTATATGAGACGTTTTTCAAAGACTGCATTCATTTTTAAAACAAACCATAACCTTTATTTCATAAATAAAGGTTTAAAAAGCTTTACGTAGATTATCAAATAATGATAATCTAAAATATCCTGTTTACACACGACCATTACATAATGGTTTACAATACAAATATGTTACATCGAAATCAGTTTCTTGAATGCAGATTTTACACAATATCATACAAACATGGACTCCAAATCTTGTCCTTATTTAAGTATGCAACAGCGGAAGCTCTTAATATTCACCTGAGAATAAACATGCTTTAAACGTCAACAAAAATGTTGGTGAGTTATAGGTTTAACCTATATATATCAAATCATAACAATAGACCACAAGATTTCATATTTCAATACACATCCCATACATAGAGATAAAAATCATTCATATGGTGAACACCTGGTAACCGACAATAACAAGATGCATATATAAGAATATCCCCATCATTCCGGGACACCCTTCGGATATGATATAAATTTCGAAGTACTAAAGCATCCGGTACTTTGGATGGGGTTTGTTAGGCCCAATAGATCTATCTTTAGGATTCGCGTCAATTAGGGTGTCTGTTCCCTAATTCTTAGATTACCAGACTTAATAAAAAGGGGCATATTCGATTTCGATAATTCAACCATAGAATGTAGTTTCACGTACTTGTGTCTATTTTGTAAATCATTTATAAAACCTGCATGTATTCTCATCCCAAAAATATTAGATTTTAAAAGTGGGACTATAACTCACTTTCACAGATTTTTACTTCGTCGGGAAGTAAGACTTGGCCACTGTTGATTCACGAACCTATAACAATATATACATATATATTAAAGTATGTTCAAAATATATTTACAACACTTTTAATATATTTTGATGTTTTAAGTTTATTAAGTCAGCTGTCCTCGTTAGTAACCTATAACTAGTTGTCCACAGTTAGATGTACAGAAATAAATCGATAAATATTATCTTGAATCAATCCACGACCCAGTGTATACGTATCTCAGTATTGATCACAACTCAAACTATATATATTTTGGAATCAACCTCAACCCTGTATAGCTAACTCCAACATTCACATATAGAGTGTCTATGGTTGTTCCGAAATATATATAGATGTGTCGACATGATAGGTCGAAACATTGTATACGTGTCTATGGTATCTCAAGATTACATAATATACAATACAAGTTGATTAAGTTATGGTTGGAATGGATTTGTTACCAATTTTCACGTAGCTAAAATGAGAAAAATTATCCAAATCTTGTTTTACCCATAACTTCTTCATTTTAAATCCGTTTTGAGTGAATCAAATTGCTATGTTTTCATATTGAACTCTATTTTATGAATCTAAACAGAAAAAGTATAGGTTTATAGTCGGAAAAATAAGTTACAAGTCATTTTTGTAAAGGTAGTCATTTCAGTCGAAAGAACGACGTCTAGATGACCATTTTAGAAAACATACTTCCACTTTGAGTTTAACCATAATTTTTGGATATAGTTTCATGTTCATAATAAAAATCATTTTCTCATAATAACAACTTTTAAATCAAAGTTTATCATAGTTTTTAATTACTAACCCAAAACAGCCCGCGGTGTTACTACGACGGCGTAAATCCGGTTTTACGGTGTTTTTCGTGTTTCCAGGTTTTAAATCATTAAGTTAGCATATCATATAGATATAGAACATGTGTTTAGTTGATTTTAAAAGTCAAGTTAGAAGGATTAACTTTTGTTTGCGAACAAGTTTAGAATTAACTAAACTATGTTCTAGTGATTACAAGTTTAAACCTTCGAATAAGATAGCTTTATATGTATGAATCGAATGATGTTATGAACATCATTACTACCTTAATTTCCTTGGATAAACCTACTGGAAAAGAGAAAAATGGATCTAGCTTCAATGGATCCTTGGATGGTTCGAAGTTCTTGAAGCAGAATCATGACACGAAAACAAGTTCAAGTAAGATCATCACTTGAAATAAGATTGTTATAGTTATAGAAATTGAACCAAAGTTTGAATATGATTATTACCTTGTATTAGAATGATAACCTACTGTAAGAAACAAAGATTTCTTGAGGTTGGATGATCACCTTACAAGATTGGAAGTGAGCTAGCAAACTTGAAAGTATTCTTGATTTTATGAAACTAGAACTTTTGGAATTTATGAAGAACACTTAGAACTTGAAGATAGAACTTGAGAGAGATCAATTAGATGAAGAAAATTGAAGAATGAAAGTGTTTGTAGGTGTTTTTGGTCGTTGGTGTATGGATTAGATATAAAGGATATGTAATTTTGTTTTCATGTAAATAAGTCATGAATGATTACTCATATTTTTGTAATTTTATGAGATATTTCATGCTAGTTGCCAAATGATGGTTCCCACATGTGTTAGGTGACTCACATGGGCTGCTAAGAGCTGATCATTGGAGTGTATATACCAATAGTACATACATCTAAAAGCTGTGTATTGTACGAGTACGAATACGGGTGCATACGAGTAGAATTGTTGATGAAACTGAACGAGGATGTAATTGTAAGCATTTTTGTTAAGTAGAAGTATTTTGATAAGTGTATTGAAGTCTTTCAAAAGTGTATAAATACATATTAAAACACTACATGTATATACATTTTAACTGAGTCGTTAAGTCATCGTTAGTCGTTACATGTAAGTGTTGTTTTTAAACCTTTAGGTTAACGGTCTTGTTAAATGTTGTTAACCCAATGTTTATAATATCAAATGAGAATTTAAATTATTATATTATCATGATATTATCATGTATGAATATCTCTTAATATGATATATATACATTAAATGTCTTTACAACGATAATCGTTACATATATGTCTCGTTTAAAAATCATTAAGTTAGTAGTCTTGTTTTTACATATGTAGTTCATTGTTAATATACTTAATGATATGTTTACTTATCATAGTATCATGTTAACTATATATATATCCATATATATGTCATCATATAGTTTTTACAAGTTTTAACGTTCGTGAATCACCGGTCAACTTGGGTGGTCAATTGTCTATATGAAACATATTTCAATTAATCAAGTCTTAACAAGTTTGATTGCTTAACATGTTGGAAACATTTAATCATGTAAATATCAATCTCAATTAATATATATAAACATGGAAAAGTTCGGGACACTACACTCTTAACGCGTTTGATATTATGTGATAGATGTCTACCTCTAGAACAAGTCCCATTGACTCACCTAATAATAATGAAGAGTCAAATGTAAATTGGAATGATTCGTGGACTGATTCACAAGTTCCCGAAGAGGAACCGGAAGAAGAGTCGGAACCAGAAGAAGAATCGGAACCGGAAGAAGAATCGGAACCAGATGAAGAAATAGAACCGGTGGGGGAAATAATAAAACGGTTAAGTAAAAGAAAATCCTCAACCAACCGACCAAGGTTAATTATGGTCAATGGTGTTTCCGCTAAGGAAGCAAAATATTGGGAGGATTACCAATTCTCCGATGAATCGGATTCTGACGAGAATTCCGATGATGTTATAGAAATTACCCCAACTGAATTTAAAAAGGCAAAAGAAAATAATAAGGGAAAGGGTATAAAAATAGAGAAATCTAATTCCAACCCCGATGAACTTTATATGTATCGTCAACCCCCGAAGTCCTTAAGTGGTAACAATGACCCGGGAACCTCTAAACCACCAGGTTTTTCTAAACCAATGTGGAAAATTGCGGCTCGTATTAGGGGAACATCATATATCCCTAGAAACTTGGCAAAACGAACCAAAACCAAAGAAGAAGAAACAAGCGAGTCGGAATAAGATAGTTGTATTCGTGTGGTGTAATATATGTAATATAGTGTGCTTATGCTTTATGATATATGTAAAAATTGCTTGTATTAATAAGTATTTTTTTTATGAATCTAACTCTTGTCTATTTTACAGTATAAAAACAGAAAATGGATAGACAACCCAATATTTTAAGAGACCTACCCGGAGACATGATTGATGAAATCTTGTCTAGAGTCGGTCAGAATTCTTCGGCACAACTATTTAAGGCGAGATCAGTTTGTAAGACATTCGAAGAACGTTCCAAGAATGCCTTGGTTTATAAAAGGCTTTCATTCGAAAGATGGGGGATATCACATTGGGAAATCCATAAGTTACGATGTGTTTACTTTGACGCATATATTGCGGGGAACCCAAATGCTATTTTACGCAATGGGTTAAGAAATTATTTTGACTCAATATATCCGAATATTGGACTTCGTGATTTAGAAAAAGCGGCTAACATGCAACATAAAAAAGCATGTTATGCTTACGGATTAGTAATGTTCGCTTCTCACCAAAGTGAGAACAAGAACATCGGGCTACAACTATTAAACAAAACGTTCCCACAAGTGACGAAGTCGGTAATTGGGGTAAGAAATGAGGTATTTAGATTGTTACGGGACTGTTGGACATTACGTAACCCTCGTCCCTTTGACGACGTTACAACACGCTGTCTTATCAACGGCCATAATGGTTATGTTCCACAAGACCAAGGATGGGAAGTAATCCTAGTAAAACCAGAATGCATGACTTGTTTCTGGACGTATGAATTACGTGTCTTTATTGCCTTTGCTGAACGACTTGTGTACTAGCTAGAATTATCTTCACAACCATCTTGTATCAAATTTATTGTGTGCTATATTTTATGCTATATGTAAAATAAGCGGTATTGTAAGTTTGTAAAATATTGTGTAAAAGTTTGAACGCGAAATATTATTATAATCGGTTTTTCATATAGAATTTTAGTAGTTGAATTGTATATTAGCTACTAAGTATGAACTTAACGGGTAGGTACTACCCGAATTTAAACTTATAAAACGCTAATATGAAGAAAAAGCTTTTATAAATGAGTTCATATTATGCTACAATATACTATTAACTACTCTTAATATTCTGTATGATTAACTTGTTCCATTTGACTATTTTGAAGGAAATGGCACCGACTACTCGACACACCGTGAATATGAATGAAGAGGAATTCCGTAGTTTTCTAGCTTCAAACATAGCCGCAGTACAGGCTGCGCTACATACCAACAATAACCTTGGATCTAGCAGTACAGGAAATCGTGTAGGATGCACCTACAAAGAATTTACTGCCTGCAAACCTTTGGAATTTGATGGAACCGAAGGACCGATCGGATTGAAACGGTGGACCGAGAAGGTCGAATCGGTGTTTGCCATAAGTAAGTGTACTGAAGAGGACAAAGTGAAGTACGCTACGCATACCTTCACAGGTTCTGCGTTAACATGGTGGAATACCTATCTAGAGCAAGTGGGACAAGACGATGCGTACGTACTACCGTGGTCAGCATTCAAGCACTTGATGAACGAGAAGTACCGTCCCAGAACCGAGGTCAATAAGCTCAAGACAGAACTTAGAGGGTTACGAACCCAAGGATTTGATATTACCACGTACGAAAGACGATTCACAGAATTGTGCCTATTGTGTCTGGGAGCATTCGAAGATGAGGAAGAGAAGATCGACGCGTTTATGAAAGGATTACCGGAAAGAATCCAAGAAGATATAAGTTCACACGAGCCCGCCTCCATACAACAGGCATGTAGAATGGCTCACAAACTAGTGAACCAGATTGAAGAAAGAATTAAAGAACAGACTGCTGAAGAGACCAATGTGAAGCAAGTCAAAAGAAAGTGGGAGGAAAACGGTGATAAGAATCACCAATACAACAACAACAGCAATTACAACAATAATCGCAACAATTATCCCAGCAATCGCAACATCAATCGCAACTACAACAAACGGCCCAACAACAACAACAACAACAACAACAACAACAACAACAACAGCAGCAACTACAACAATCATCCCAACAACAATAATAACCGCAACAACAACAACAATCAGAAGCAGCTATGCCAAAGGTGTGAAAAGTATCACTCGGGGTTCTGCACCAAATTTTGCAACAAGTGTAAAAGAAATGGTCATAGCGCGGCGAAGTGTGAGATCTACGGACCAGGGGTTAATAGAACGAAAGGAACAAATGGTGTCGGAACGAGTAATGGCGGAGCAAGTAGTGTCGGAGCAAGTTATGCCAATGTAGTTTGTTATAAATGTGGAAAACCAGGCCACATTATTAGAAATTGCCCGAACCAGGAGAACACGAATGGAAAAGGCCGCGGAAGAGTTTTCAATATTAATGCGGCAGAGGCACAGGAAGACCCGGAGCTTGTTACGGGTACGTTTCTTATTGACAATAAATCTGCTTACGTTTTATTTGATTCGGGTGCGGATAGAAGCTATATGAGTAGAGATTTTTGTGCTAAATTAAGTTTTCCATTGACGCCTTTGGATAGTAAATTTTTACTCGAATTAGCAAATGGTAAATTAATTTTAGCAGATAATATATGTCGGAATCGAGAAATTAAACTGGTTAGCGAAACATTTAAGATTGATTTGATACCAGTAGAGTTAGGGAGTTTTGATGTGATAATCGGTATGGACTGGTTGAAAGAAGTGAAAGCAGAGATCGTTTGTTACAAAAATGCAATTCGCATTATACGAGAAAAAGGAAAAACCTTAATGGTGTACGGAGAAAAGGGCAACACGAAGCTACATCTTATTAGTAATTTGAAGGCATAAAAACTAATAAGAAAAGGTTGCTATGCTGTTCTAGCACACGTCGAGAAAGTACAAACTGAAGAAAAGAGCATCAATGATGTTCCCGTAGCAAAAGAATTTCCCGATGTATTTCCGAAAGAATTACCGGGATTACCCCCACATCGATCCGTTGAATTTCAAATAGATCTTGTACCAGGAGCTGCACCAATAGCTCGTGCTCCTTACAGACTCGCACCCAGCGAGATGAAAGAACTGCAAAGCCAATTACAAGAACTTGTAGAGCATGGTTTCATTCGACCAAGCACATCACCATGGGGAGCTCCTGTTTTGTTTGTCAAGAAGAAAGATGGTACATTCAGGTTGTGTATCGACTACCGAGAGTTGAACAAACTTACCATCAAGAACCGCTACCCACTACCGAGAATTGACGACTTATTTGATCAACTACAAGGCTCGTCTGTTTATTCAAAGATTGACTTACGTTCCGGGTATCATCAAATGCGGGTGAAAGAAGATGATATTCCAAAGACTGCTTTCAGAACACGTTACGGCCATTACGAGTTTATGGTCATGCCATTTGGTTTAACTAATGCACCAGCTGTGTTCATGGACCTTATGAACCGAGTGTGTGGACCATACCTTGACAAGTTTGTCATTGTTTTCATTGATGACATACTTATTTACTCAAAGAATGACCAAGAACACGGTGAACATTTGAGAAAGGTGTTAGAAGTATTGAGGAAGGAAAATTTGTACGCTAAATTCTCAAAGTGTGCATTTTGGTTGGAAGAAGTTCAATTCCTCGGTCACATAGTGAACAAAAAAGGTATTAAGGTGGATCCGGCAAAGATAGAAACTGTTGAAAAGCGGGAAACCCCGAAAACTCCGAAACACATACGCCAGTTTTTAGGACTAGCTGGTTACTACAGAAGTTTCATCCAAGACTTTTCCAGAATAGCAAAACCCTTGACTGCATTAACGCATAAAGGGAAGAAATTTGAATGGAAGGATGAACAAGAGAAAGCGTTTCAATTATTGAAGAAAAAGCTAACTACGGCACCTATATTGTCATTGCCTGAAGGGAATGATGATTTTGTGATTTATTGTGACGCATCAAAGCAAGGTCTCGGTTGTGTATTAATGCAACGAACGAAGGTGATTGCTTATGCGTCTAGACAATTGAAGATTCACGAGCAAAATTATACGACGCATGATTTGGAATTAGGCGCGGTTGTTTTTGCATTAAAGACTTGGAGGCACTACTTATATGGGGTCAAAAGTATTATATATACCGACCACAAAAGTCTTCAACACATATTTAATCAGAAACAACTGAATATGAGGCAGCGTAGGTGGATTGAATTGTTGAATGATTACGACTTTGAGATTCGTTACTACCCGGGGAAGGCAAATGTGGTAGCCGACGCCTTGAGCAGGAAGGACAGAGAACCCATTCGAGTAAAATCTATGAATATAATGATTCATAATAACCTTACTACTAAAATAAAGGAGGCGCAACAAGGAGTTTTAAAAGAGGGAAATTTAAAGGATGAAATACCCAAAGGATCGGAGAAGCATCTTAATATTCGGGAAGACGGAACCCGGTATAGGGCTGAAAGGATTTGGGTACCAAAATTTGGAGATATGAGAGAAATGGTACTTAGAGAAGCTCATAAAACCAAATACTCAATACATCCTGGAACGGGGAAGATGTACAAGGATCTCAAGAAACATTTTTGGTGGCCGGGTATGAAAGCCGATGTTGCTAAATACGTAGGAGAATGTTTGACGTGTTCTAAGGTCAAAGCTGAGCATCAGAAACCATCAGGTCTACTTCAACAACCCGAAATCCCAGAATGGAAATGGGAAAACATTACCATGGATTTCATCACTAAATTGCCAAGGACTGCAAGTGGTTTTGATACTATTTGGGTAATAGTTGATCGTCTCACCAAATCAGCACACTTCCTGCCAATAAGAGAAGATGACAAGATGGAGAAGTTAGCACGACTGTATTTGAAGGAATTCGTCTCCAGACATGGAATACCAATCTCTATTATCTCTGATAGGGATGGCAGATTTATTTCAAGATTCTGGCAGACATTACAGCAAGCATTAGGAACTCGTCTAGACATGAGTACTGCCTATCATCCACAAACTGATGGGCAGAGCAAAAGGACGATACAAACGCTTGAAGACATGCTACGAGCATGTGTTATTGATTTCGGAAACAGTTGGGATCGACATCTACCGTTAGCAGAATTTTCCTACAACAACAGCTACCATTCAAGCATTGAGATGGCGCCGTTTGAAGCACTTTATGGTAGAAAGTGCAGGTCTCCGATTTGTTGGAGTGAAGTGGGGGATAGACAGATTACGGGTCCAGAGATTATACAAGAAACTACCGAGAAGATCATCCAAATTCAACAACGGTTGAAAACCGCCCAAAGTCGACAAAAGAGCTACGCTGACATTAAAAGAAAAGATATAGAATTTGAAATTGGAGAGATGGTCATGCTTAAAGTTGCACCTTGGAAAGGCGTTGTTCGATTTGGTAAATGAGGGAAATTAAATCCAAGGTATATTGGACCATTCAAGATTATTGATCGTGTCGGACCAGTAGCTTACCGACTTGAGTTACCTCAACAACTCGCGGCTGTACATAACACTTTCCACGTCTCGAATTCGAAGAAATGTTTTGCTAAAGAAGATCTCACTATTCTGTTAGATGAAATCCAAATCAACGAAAAACTTCAATTCATCGAAGAACCCGTCGATATAATGGATCGTGAGGTTAAAAGACTTAAGCAAAACAAGATACCAATTGTTAAGGTTCGATGGAATGCTCGTAGAGGACCCGAGTTCACCTGGGAGCGTGAAGATCAGATGAAGAAGAAATACCCGCATCTATTTCCAGAAGATTCGTCAACACCTTCAACAGCTTAAAATTTCGGGACGAAATTTATTTAACGGGTAGGTACTGTAGTGACCCGAACTTTTCCATGTTTATATATATTAATTGAGATTGATATTTACATGATTAAATGTTTCCAACATGTTAAGCAATCAAACTTGTTAAGACTTGATTAATTGAAATATGTTTCATATAGACAATTGACCACCCAAGTTGACCGGCGATTCACGAACGTTAAAACTTGTAAAAACGACATGACGATATATATATGGATATACATATGGTTAACATGAGATTATGATAAGTAAGTATCTCCATAAATATATTAACAATGAGTTATATACATATAAACAAGACTACTAACTTAAGGATTTCGAAACGAGACATATATGTAACGATTATCGTTGTAACGACATTTAAATGTATATATATCATATTAAGATATATTAATATATCATAATATCATGATAATATAATAATTTAACATCTCATTAGATATAATAAACAATGGGTTAACAACATTAATTGAGATCGTTAACTTAAAGGTTTCAAAACAACACTTACATGTAACGACTAACGATGACTTAACGACTCAGTTAAAATGTATATACATGTAGTGTATTTAGATGTATTAAAATACTTTTGGAAGACTTCAAGACATATATCAAAACACTCATACTTAACAAAAATGGTTACAGTTACTTTCCCATTCTTTTCTTTCATCAAGAATTCTAGTCGTATTTTTACCCGTATTATACACAGCTTCAAAACGTACTTACTATGGGTATATACCAATAGGAACTAGCATGGGATTTCACTCTTGATTATGTCATGTATGACTAATCAATTTTAACTTCTACCATGAGCTAGTCAACTAACTAGAACTCCTTTTAACCCCACTCAACACTCACCAATTACCACTCATCATTCACTCCATTTCACTTCCAATTCTCTTTCTAATTCTCTCTCAACACACCCACACTATTATGAACGTATTTTTCCAGTATTTAATCATCATCTTCATCAAAAATCACTTCAAGAATCAAGCTATAATCATCATAGGAAGAACACTTCAAGAACACTCTAAAAATCCCTTCAAGTTTACTAATTTACTTCCAAGCTTTCTAATCCATTCCAGGTAATCATCTAAGATCAAGAAACCTTTGTTATATACAGTAGGTTATCTTTCTTATTCAAGGTAATATTCATATTCAAACTTTGATTCAATTTCTATAACTATAAACTATCTTAATTCGAGTAAAAATCTTACTTGAACTTGTTTTTGTGTCATGACCCTACTTCAAGAACTTTCAAGTCATCCAAGATCCTTTCAAGCTAGATCATTTCTTGTCACTTCCAGTAGGTTTACCTACTAAACTTGAGGTAGTAATGATGTTCATAACATCATTCGATTCATATATATAAAACTATCTTATTCGAAGGTTTAAACTCGTAATCACTAGAACATAGTTTAGTTAATTCTAAACTTGTTCGCAAACAAAAGTTAATCCTTCTAACTTGACTTTTAAAATTAACTAAACACATGTTCTATATCTATATGATATGCTAACTTAATGATTTAAAACCTGGAAACACGAAAAACACCGTAAAACCGGATTTATGCCGTCATAGTAACACCGCGGGCTGTTTTGGGTTAGTTAATTAAAAACTATGATAAACTTTGATTTAAAAGTTGTTATTCTGAGAAAATAATTTTTATTATGAACATGAAACTATATCCAAAAATTATGGTTAAACTCAAAGTGGAAGTATGTTTTCTAAAATGGTCATCTAGACGTCGTTCTTTCGACTGAAATGACTACCTTTACAAAAACGACTTGTAACTTATTTTTCCGACTATAAACCTATACTTTTTCTGTTTAGATTCATAAAATAGAGTTCAATATGAAACCATAGCAATTTGATTCACTCAAAACGGATTTAAAATGAAGAAGTTATGGGTAAAACAAAATTGGATAATTTTTCTCATTTTAGCTACGTGAAAATTGGTAACAAATCTATTCCAACCATAACTTAATCAACTTGTATTGTATATTATGTAATTTTGAGATACCATAGACACGTATACAATGTTTCGACCTATCATGTCGACACATCTATATATATTTCGGAACAACCATAGACACTCTATATGTGAATGTTGGAGTTAGCTATACAGGGTTGAGGTTGATTCCAAAATATATATAGTTTGAGTTGTGATCAATACTGAGATACATATACACTGGGTCGTGGATTGATTCAAGATAATATTTATCAATTTATTTCTGTACATCTAACTGTGGACAACTAGTTGTAGGTTACTAACGAGGACAGCTGACTTAATAAACTGAAAACATCAAAATATATTAAAAGTGTTGTAAATATATTTTGAACATACTTTAATATATATGTATATATTGTTATAGGTTCGTGAATCAACAGTGGCCAAGTCTTACTTCTCGACGAAGTAAAAATCTGTGAAAGTGAGTTATAGTCCCACTTTTAAAATCTAATATTTTTGGGATGAGAATACATGCAGGTTTTATAAATGATTTACAAAATAGACACAAGTACGTGAAACTACATTCTATGGTTGAATTATCGAAATCGAATATGCCCCTTTTTATTAAGTCTGGTAATCTAAGAATTATGGAACAGACACCCTAATTGACGCGAATCCTAAAGATAGATCTATCGGGCCCAACAAGCCCCATCCAAAGTACCGGATGCTTTAGTACTTCGAAATTTATATCATGTCCGAAGGGTGTCCCGGAATGATGGGGATATTCTTATATACGCATCTTGTTAATGTCGATTACCAGGTGTTCACCATATGAATGATTTTTATCTCTATGTATGGGATGTGTATTGAAATATGAAATCTTGTGGTCTATTATTACGATTTGATATATATAGGTTAAACCTATAACTCACCAACATTTTTGTTGACGTTTAAAGCATGTTTATTCTCAGGTGAATATTAAGAGCTTCCGCTGTTGCATACTAAAATAAGGACAAGATTTGGAGTCCATGTTTGTATGATATTGTGTAAAAACTGCATTCAAGAAACTGATTTAGATGTAACATATTTGTATTGTAAACCATTATGTAATGGTCGTGTGTAAACATGATATTTTAGATTATCATTATTTGATAATCTACGTAAAGCTTTTTAAACCTTTATTTATGAAATAAAGGTTATGATTTGTTTTAAAAATGAATGCAGTCTTTGAAAAACGTCTCATATAGAGGTCAAAACCTCGCAACGAAATCAATTAATATGGAACGTTTTTAATCAATAAGAATGGGACATTTCAAATATCCACCATTGAAGAGGTATAAACACTCTTCCAATCTTGTTATATTTGTAAGCATGATTCCAAGACTTGATATTAATATGGAATTTAACAAAATGGCTTTACATATATACTTGTTCTATTAATGCTTTCGCTCGTATTATCTATCTTAAAATTGGTTTTATGATTGTGTTAACTTCATGAACATGTTGTTTTGAAACTTGTTAAATTCCATCAATGGTATCTAGAGCCGAAGTCTATGGATTATGCTTCTTTTATGGTCTTTAAACCCACTATATTTGCATTCCATGCACATGCATGAATATGGAATGTAAAAATGTTCGGGTTTGGGTGGGTTTGATATGGTGGCCGAATTCTTGGAGGTTTCAAGAGAGTTTGGAACTTGCATATTGGTTATATTTATTGTATGTAGTGTTCACAATCAATGCCTTGACCTTTTGATTGAATGCATGTGTGTTTGAATGATTTGTATTTATTCATTTGGTATGTAATAATTAATTCATTCATTTGGCTGTAATATTCATTAATTTTGGTTATGTAATTTATTTTATATTTGGTATGTAAAATAGACTAGGTTGTATCTTCATTTTTTTTTAGAAAAATGTATTAGGATATATTTTTTTTGTAAAAATGAAGATGAAAAGATGGAGTCAAAGGAAGAACACAAGATGGATCTACTTGGATGCAAGATTAAGTGGGAGTGGTAAAATCTCCTACTTTGTGTTATGACCCATTACCCGGTGGCATTTTGTTTTCGGCTAAACAAAATGCTTACCAAAAGGCTTGATTGTGAACATAATTGTTTTGCATGCATGGTTGTGTTGTTTGATTATAGTTTGTATGTTTGATTACTACAAGTTATCACACATGTTAACAACAAGCTAAACTACATTTAATTGGTTAAATTAAAAATAGTTAACAACATGCAAAACTACAAATTTAATTGGTTTAATTAAAAGTGGCAAAAGACCTTAATAAATGGTTATTAAGAACAAGAAAATGATCACATATAAAATGGTTTATATCAAGTAATTAGCTAAATTATATGACATGAAAATGGATTTCAAATGAACCATACACTAAATGCATGTTGGTGTATGGCATAAAAGTTTTCTCAAACTAGAAATAATGAAAACTTAAAATCCCTTTAACAAACAAGGTAAACAAGTTAAACGCCATCCTTTTGTGTGACACTTAGACATATTAGGGAACTCATGATGGGATAAAGGTTACCTAACCATCATGAACAAACTAATATGATTAAGGTGAAATTCGCATGCTTGTGGGATAAAGGTCACCTAACCACTTGTATGTTAAGTTTACACGTTTACACAAGTAGGACGACTTAATTTGGAAATCATGAACTTAGGGTCATCGAAGCATGATGAACAAATAGGCGTTGATGGGATAATATGCCATGCAAAAGGATTGCATGATCCTATAACTTAGAAGTTGCAAAAGGATTGCAATTGTCATACAATGACTACCTAGCTAAATCAAATGACGGGATAAAGGTCACCTAACTGAAATTTAGTTTACCGTTGGATTCTAAAATTTAATAAATATTAATTGGATTTAAAGGGTATTGATTGTTAAATTAAAATTAATATTAAACAACTTTGTTAAATTTTGTAGATGGCCGCCAATAACAACAACATTCCTAACGCGCCTATCAACTTTAACAACCTATCATTGAGGTCAATCCTCGAAAAGGAAAAACTCAACCATACGAACTTCATAGATTGGTTCCGCAATCTAAGAATAGTCCTCAAACTAGAGGATAGGGCGTATGTGTTGGAAGACCCCATTCCCGATCAACCGGACGAGGATGATACGGAAGGCATGGCTTATTGGGAGAAATATTGCACCGATTCGTTGCAAGTTTCTTGCCTCATGCTTGGGACTATGATACCCGAACTCTAAAAGGATTTTGAGCATCATAGTGCATACGACATGATCACACAGTTAAAGGAGATGTTCCTTCAACAAGCTCGTGTCGAGTGCTTTGAAACGGTCCGAGCGCTACATGCATGTCGGATGGATGACTCCCAATCCGTTTCATCTTATGTCCTTAAGATGAAAAGCCTTATTGATCGAGCAAACCGTCTAAATTGCAACGTGTCTAATGAATTAGCCACGGACCTTATTCTCAACTCATTGTCAAAAAGGTTTGACACATTTGTAATGAATTACAACATGAATTGTTGGGATAAAAGCATTGGCGAATTACATGCCATGCTTAAGACGACAGAAGCAAGCATGGGTAAAAGGGCTTCACCCGTGTTTACGATCAATGAAGGAGGGTCCAAAAACAATAACACTTCTAGGCCAAAGGTGGCTAAGAGGAAAGGACCCGCCTACCAAGGCAAGGGCAAGGGAAAGGGGAAGATGGTTACCCCAACCAACAACAAGAAGCAAAAGGTTGCCGGAAAGGCTAACCCCAAGGAAGATCCGTGCTTTGGTTGCGGTGAAATGGGTCACTGGATACGCAACTGCCCGGTCTACCTTAAGGAGTTGAAGGAAAAGAGGGATGCAGGGTAAACCTTAGGTAATGTATATATGGTATACATTGAGCTTAGTATTACTTCTTCTAATACATGGGTATTAGACACAGGATGTGGAACTCATATTTGCCATTCTTTGCAGGGGTTCAAAAGAGGTGATCATAATACGGGAACAACAAGTCTCTTCATGGGAAATGGAGCAAGGGTGCAAGTGAAAGCTCAAGGAGACTTTGTTTTAAAGCTTCCAAGTGGTTTAGAGCTTATTTTGAAAAATGTTTTGTATGCACCCGATTTATCACGAAACATTATTTCTGTATCCCGTTTGAAATAATGTGGTTTTAATCTTAATTTCATTAATGATGATATCCATGTTTCTTTAAATAATGTGTTCTACTTTAAGGCTTCGCCTTCGAATGGTATTTATGAATTGGTTCATGATGACACATCATACAATAGCTCAATATACCATGCAAACACCAAGAAACTCAAAAGGGATTTGAGTGATTCCTACTTATGGCATTGCCGCCTTGGTCACATAAACAAGAACCGAATGCATACACTTCAAAAGAATGGACTTTTGAAATCAAATGAACTAGACTCGTTTGATGTATGTGAGTCTTGTTTACAAGGCAAAATGACTAAAGCACCTTTCAAAGGGACCTATGAAATGTAGTGACCCGAACTTTTCCATGTTTATATATATTAATTGAGATTGATATTTACATGATTAAATGTTTCCAACATGTTAAGCAATCAAACTTGTTAAGACTTGATTAATTGAAATATGTTTCATATAGACAATTGACCACCCAAGTTGACCGGCAATTCACGAACGTTAAAACTTGTAAAAACGACATGACGATATATATATGGATATACATATGGTTAACATGAGATTATTATAAGTAAGTATCTCCATAAGTATATTAACAATGAGTTATATACATATAAACAAGACTACTAACTTAAGGATTTCGAAACGAGACATATATGTAACGATTATCGTTGTAACGACATTTAAATGTATATATATATCATATTAAGATATATTAATATATCATAATATCATTATAATATAATAATTTAACATCTCATTAGATATAATAAACAATGGGTTAACAACATTAATTGAGATCGTTAACTTAAAGGTTTCAAAACAACACTTACATGTAACGACTAACGATGACTTAACGACTCAGTTAAAATGTATATACATGTAGTGTATTTAGATGTATTAAAATACTTTTGGAAGACTTCAAGACATATATCAAAACACTCATACTTAACGAAAATGGTTACAGTTACTTTTCCATTCTTTTCTTTCATCAAGAATTCTAGTGGTATTCTTACCCGTATTATACACAGCTTCAAAACGTACTTACTATGAGTATATACCAATAGGAACTAGCATGGGATTCCACTCTTGATTATTTCATGTATGACTAATCAATTTTAACTTCTACCATGAGCTAGTCAACTAACTAGAACTCCTTTTAACCCCACTCACCACTCACCAATTACCACTCATC
The DNA here is from genome assembly GCF_046630445.1 of Rutidosis leptorrhynchoides. Classification (NCBI taxonomy): domain Eukaryota; kingdom Viridiplantae; phylum Streptophyta; class Magnoliopsida; order Asterales; family Asteraceae; genus Rutidosis; species Rutidosis leptorrhynchoides. The sequence continues at coordinate 182,740,097 of NC_092334.1, read as the reverse complement.
ATTCACTCCATTTCACTTCCAATTCTCTTTCTAATTCTCTCTCAACACACACACACTATTATGAACGTTTTTTTCCAGTAGTTAATCATCATCTTCATCAAAAATCACTTCAATAATCAAGCTATAATCATCATAGGAAGAACACTTCAAGAACACTTCAAAAATCCCTTCAAGTTTACTAATTTACTTCCAAGCTTTCTAATCCATTCCAAGTAATCATCTAAGATCAAGAAACCTTTGTTATATATAGTAGGTTATCTTTCTTATTCAAGGTAATATTCATATTCAAATTTTGATTCAATTTCTATAACTATAAACTATCTTAATTCGAGTAAAAATCTTACTTGAACTTGTTTTTGTGTCACGATCCTACTTCAAGAACTTTCAAGCCATCCAAGATCCTTTGAAGCTAGATCATTTCTTGTCACTTCCAGTAGGTTTACCTACTAAACTTGAGGTAGTAATGATGTTCATATTATCATTCGATTCATATATATAAAACTATCTTATTCGAAGGTTTAAACTCGTAATCACTAGAACATAGTTTAGTTAATTCTAAACTTGTTCGCAAACAAAAGTTAATCCTTCTAACTTGACTTTTAAAATTAACTACACACATGTTCTATATCTATATGATATGCTAACTTAATGATTTAAAACCTGGAAACACGAAAAACACCGTAAAACCGGATTTACGCCGTCGTAGTAACACCGCGGGCTGTTTTGGGTTAGTTAATTAAAAACTATGATAAACTTTGATTTAAAAGTTGTTATTCTGAGAAAATAATTTTTATTATGAACATGAAACTATATCCAAAAATTATGGTTAAACTCAAAGTGGAAGTATGTTTTCTAAAATGGTCATCTAGACGTCGTTCTTTCGACTGAAATGACTACCTTTACAAAAATGACTTGTAACTTATTTTTCCGACTATAAACCTATACTTTTTCTGTTTAGATTCATAAAATAGAGTTCAATATGAAACCATAGCAATTTGATTCACTCAAAACGGATTTAAAATGAAGAAGTTATGGGTAAAACAAGATTGGATAATTTTTCTCATTTTAGCTACGTGAAAATTGGTAACAAATCTATTCCAACCATAACTTAATCAACTTGTATTGTATATTATGTAATCTTGAGATACCATAGACACGTATACAATGTTTTGACCTATCATGTCGACACATCTATATATATTTCGGAACAACCATAGACACTCTAAATGTGAATGTTGGAGTTAGCTATACAGGGTTGAGGTTGATTCCAAAATATATATAGTTTGAGTTGTGATCAATACTTAGATACGTATACACTGGGTCGTGGATTGATTCAAGATAATATTTATCGATTTATTTCTGTACATCTAACTGTGGACAACTAGTTGTAGGTTACTAACGAGGACAGCTGACTTAATAAACTTAAAACATCAAAATATATTAAAAGTGTTGTAAATATATTTTAAACATACTTTGATATATATGTATATATTGTTATAGGTTCGTGAATCAACCAGTGGCCAAGTCTTACTTCCCAACGAAGTAAAAATCTGTGAAAGTGAGTTATAGTCCCACTTTTAAAATCTAATATTTTTGGGATGAGAATACATGCAGGTTTTATAAATGATTTACAAAATAGACACAAGTACGTGAAACTACATTCTATGGTTGAATTATCGAAATCGAATATGCCCCTTTTTATTAAGTCTGGTAATCTAAGAATTAGGGAACAGACACCCTAATTGACGCGAATCCTAAAGATAGATCTATTGGGCCTAACAAACTCCATCCAAAGTACCGGATGCTTTAGTACTTCGAAATTTATATCATATCCGAAGGGTGTCTCGGAATGATGGGGATATTCTTATATATATGCATCTTGTTAATGTCGGTTACCAGGTGTTCACCATATGAATGATTTTTATCTCTATGTATGGGATGTGTATTGAAATATGAAATCTTGTGGTCTATTGTTACGATTTGATACATATAGGTTAAACCTATAACTCACCAACATTTTTGTTGACTTTTAAAGCATGTTTATTCTCAGGTGAATACTAAGAGCTTCCGATGTTGCATACTAAAATAAGGACAAGATTTGGAGTCCATGTTTGTATGATATTGTGTAAAAACTGCATTCAAGAAATTGATTTCGATGTAACATATTTGTATTGTAAACCATTATGTAATGGTCGTGTGTAAACAGGATATTCTAGATTATCATTATTTGATAATCTACGTAAAGCTTTTAAACCTTTATTTATGAAATAAAGGTTATGGTTTGTTTTAAAAATGAATGCAGTCTTTGAAAAACGTCTCATATAGAGGTCAAAACCTCGCAACGAAATCAATTAATATGGAACGTTTTTAATCAATAAGAACGGGACATTTCAGTTGGTATCCGAGCGTTGGTCTTAGAGAACCAGAAAATTTGCATTGGTGTGTCTTATCGAGTTTGTTAGGATGCATTAGTGAGTCTGGACTTCGACCGTGTTTTCTTTAAAAATGATTGCTTAATATTTTTGTTGGAAACTATATATTTTTAACATATGAATATTATGTGATATATTAATCTCTTAACGTGTTTGATATTATGTGATAAATGTCTACCTCTAGAACAAGTCCCATTGACTCACCTAATAATAATGAAGAGTCAAATGTAAATTGGAATGATTCGTGGACTGATTCACAAGTTCCCGAAGAGGAACCGGAAGAAGAGTCGGAACCGAAAGAAGAATCGGAACCGGAAGAAGAATCGGAACCGGAAGAAGAAATAGAACCGGTGGGGGAAATAATAAAACGGTTAAGTAAAAGAGAATCCTCAACCAACCGACCAAGGTTAATTATGGTCAATGGTGTTTCTGCCAAGAAAGCAAAATATTGGGAGGATTACCAATTCTCCGATGAATCGGATTACGACGAGAATTCCGATGATGTTATAGAAATTACCCCAACTGAATTTAAAAAGGCAAAAGAAAATAATAAGGGAAAGGGCATAAAAATAGAGAAATCTAATTCCAACCCCGATGAACTTTATATGTATCGTCAACCCCCGAAGTCCTTAAGTTGTAACAATGACCCGGGAACCTCTAAACCACCAGGTTTTTCTAAACCAATGTGGACAACGACGGCTCGTATTAGGGGACATCATATATCCCTAGAAACTTGGCAAAACGAACCAAAACCGAACAAGAAGAAATGAGCGAGTCGGAATAAGATAGTTGTATTCGTGTGGTGTAATATATGTAATATAGTGTGCTTATGCTTTATGATATATGTAAAAATTGCTTGTATTAATAAGTATTTTTTTTATGAATCTAACTCTTGTCTATTTTACAGTATAAAAACACAAAATGGATAGACAACCCAATATTTTAAGAGACCTACCCGGAGACATGATTGATGAAATCTTGTCTAGAGTCGGTAAGAATTCCTCGGCACAACTATTTAAGGCGAGATCAGTTTGTAAGACATTCGAAGAACGTTCCAAGAATGCCTTGGTTTATAAAAGGCTTTCGTTCGAAAGATGGGGGATATCACATTGGGAAATCCATAAGTTACGATGTGTTTACTTTGACGCATATATTGCGGGGAACCCAAATGCTATTTTACTCAACGGGTTAAGAAATTATTTTGACTCAGTATATCCGAATATAGGACTTAGTGATTTAGAAAAAGCGGCTAACATGCAACATAAAGAAGCATGTTATGCTTACGGGTTAGTAATGTTCACTTCTCACCAAAGTGAGAACAAGAACATCGGGCTACAACTATTAAACAAAACGTTCCCACAAGTGACGGAGTCGGTAATTGGGGTAAGAAATGAGGTTTTTAGGTTATTACGAGACTGTTGGTCATTACGTAACCCTCGTCCCTTTGACGACGTTACAACACGCTATCTTATCAATGGCCATAATAGTTATGTTCCACAAGACCAAGGATGGGAAGTAGTCCTAGTAAAACCAGAATGCATGACTTGTTTATGGACGTATGAATGTCTTTATTGCCTTTGCTGAACGACTTGTGTACTAGCTAGAATTATCTTCACAACTATCTCGTATCAAAGTTATTGTGTGCTATATTTCATGCTTTATGTAAAATAAGCGGTATTGTAAGTTTGTAAAGTATTGTATAAAAGTTTGAACGCGAAATATTATTACAATTAGTTTTTCATATAGAATTGTAGTAGTTGAATTGTATATTAGCTACTAAGTATGAACTTAACGGGTAGGTACTACCCGAATTTAAACTTATAAAACGCTAATATGAAGAAAAAGCTTTTATAAATGAGTTCATATTATGCTACGAAATACTATTAACTACTCTTAATATTCTGTATGATTAACTTGTTCCATTTGACTATTTTGAAGGAAATGGCACCGACTACTCGACACACCGTGAATATGAATGAAGAGGAATTCCGTACTTTTCTAGCTTCAAACATAGCCGCAGTACAGGCTGTGCTACATACCAATAATAACCTTGGATCTGGCAGTACAGGAAATCGTGTAGGATGCACCTACAAAGAATTCACTGCCTGCAAACCTTTGGAATTTGATGGAACCGAAGGATCGATCGGATTGAAACAGTGGACCGAGAAGTTCGAATCGGTGTTTGCCATAAGTAAGTGTACTGAAGAGGACAAAGTGAAGTACGCTACGCATACCTTCACAGGTTTTGCGTTAACATGGTGGAATACCTATCTAGAGCAAGTGGGACAAGATGATGCGTACGCACTACCGTGGTCAGCATTCAAGCACTTGATGAACGAGAAGTACCGTCCCAGAACCGAGGTCAATAAGCTCAAGACAGAACTTAGAGGGTTACGAACCCAAGGATTTGATATTACCACGTACGAAAGACGATTCACAGAATTGTGCCTATTGTGTCCGGGAGCATTCGAAGATGAGGAAGAGAAGATCGACGCGTTTGTGAAAGGATTACCGGAAAGAATCCAAGAAGATATAAGTTCACACGAGCCCGCCTCCATACAACAGGCATGTAGAATGGCTCACGAACTAGTGAACCAGATTGAAGAAAGAATTAAAGAACAGACTGCTGAAGAGGCCAATGTGAAGCAAGTCAAAAGAAAGTGGGAGGAAAACGGTGATAAGAATCACCAATACAACAACAGCAGAAATTACAACAATAATCGCAACAATTATCCCAAAAATCGCAACATCAATCGCAACTACAACAAATGGCCCAACAACAACAACAACAACAACAGCAACTACAACAATCATCCCAACAACAATAATAACCGCAACAACAACAACAATCAAAAGCAGCTATGCCAAAGGTGTCAAAAGTATCACTCGGGGTTCTGCACCAAATTTTGCAACAAGTGTAAAAGAAATGGTCATAGCGCGGCGAAGTGTGAGGTCTACGGACCAGGGGTTAATAGAACGAAAGGAACAAATGGTGTCGGAACGAGTAATGGCGGAGCAAGTAGTGTCAGAGCAAGTTATGCCAATATAGTTTGTTATAAATGTGGAAAACCGGGCCACATTATTAGAAATTGCCCGAACCAGGAGAACACGAATGGACAAGGCCGCGGAAGAGTTTTTAATATTAATGCGGCAGAGGCACAGGAAGACTCGGAGCTTGTTACGGGTACGTTTCTTATAGACAATAAATCTGCTTACGTTTTATTTGATTCGGGTGGGGATAGAAGCTATATGAGTAGAGATTTTTGTGCTAAATTAAGTTGTCCATTGATGCCTTTGGATAGTAAATTTTTACTCGAATTAGCAAATGGTAAATTAATTTCAGCAGATAATATATGTCGGAATCGAGAAATTAAACTGGTTAGCGAAACATTTAAGATTGATTTGATACCAGTAGAGTTAGGGAGTTTTGATGTGATAATCGGTATGGACTGGTTGAAAGAAGTGAAAGAGATATCGTTTGTTACAAAAATGCAATTCGCATTATACGAGAAAAAGGAAAACCCTTAATGGTGTACGAAGAAAAGGGCAACACGAAGCTACATATTATTAGTAATTTGAAGGCATAAAAACTAATAAGAAAAGGTTGCTATGCTGTTCTAGCACACGTCGAGAAAGTACAAACTGAAGAAAAGAGCATCAATGATGTTCCCATTGCAAAAGAATTTCCCGATGTATTTCCGAAAGAATTACCGGGATTACCCCCACAGCGATCCGTTGAATTTCAAATAGATCTTGTACCAGGAGCTGCACTAATAGCTCATGCTCCTTACAGACTCACACCCAGCGAGATGAAAGAACTGCAAAGCCAATTACAAGAACTTTTAGAGCGTGGTTTCATTCGACCAAGCACATCACCGTGGGGAGCTCCTGTTTTGTTTGTCAAGAAGAAAGATGGTACATTCAGGTTGTGTATCGACTACCGAGAGTTGAACAAACTTACCATCAAGAACCTCTACCCACTACCGAGAATCGACGACTTATTTGATCAACTACAAGGCTCGTCTGTTTATTCAAAGATTGACTTACGTTCCGGGTATCATCAAATGCGGGTGAAAGAAGATGATATTCCAAAGACTGCTTTCAGAACACGTTAAGGTCATTACGAGTTTATGGTCATGCCGTTTGGTTTAACTAATGCACCAGCTATGTTCATGGACCTTATGAACCGAGTGTGTGGACCATACCTTGACAAGTTTGTCATTGTTTTCATTGATGACATACTTATTTACTCAAAGAATGACCAAGAACACGGTGAACATTTGAGAAAGGTGTTAGAAGTATTGAGGAAGGAAGAATTGTACGCTAATTTTTCAAAGTGTGCATTTTGGTTGGAAGAAGTTCAATTCCTCGGTCACATAGTGAACAAAGAAGGTATTAAGGTGGATCCGGCAAAGATAGAAACTGTTGAAAAGTGGGAAACCCCGAAAACTACGAAACACATACGCCAGTTTTTAGGACTAGCTGGTTACTACAGAAGGTTCATCCAAGACTTTTCCAGAATAGCAAAACCCTTGACTGCATTAACGCATAAAGGGAAGAAATTTGAATGGAATGATGAACAAGAGAAAGCGTTTCAGTTATTGAAGAAAAAGCTAACTACGGCACCTATATTGTCATTGCCTGAAGGGAATGATGATTTTGTGATTTATTGTGACGCATCAAACCAAGGTCTCGATTGTGTATTAATGCAAAGAACGAAGGTGATTGCTTATGCGTCTAGACAATTGAAGATTCACGAACAAAATTATACGACGCATGATTTGGAATTAGGCGCGGTTGTTTTTGCATTAAAGACTTGGAGGCACTACTTATATGGGGTCAAAAGTATTATATATACCGACCACAAAAGTCTTCAACACATATTTAATCAGAAACAACTGAATATGAGGCAGCGTAGGTGGATTGAATTATTGAATGATTACGACTTTGAGATTCGTTACCACCCGGGGAAGGCAAATGTGGTAGCCGATGCCTTGAGCAGGAAGGACAGAGAACCCATTCGAGTAAAATCTATGAATATAATGATTCATAATAACCTTACTACTCAAATAAAGGAGGCGCAACAAGGAGTTTTAAAAGAGGGAAATTTAAAGGATGAAATACCCAAAGGATCAGAGAAACATCTTAATATTCGGGAAGACGAAATCCGGTATAGGGCTGAAAGGATTTGGGTACCAAAATTTGGAGATATGAGAGAAATGGTACTTAGAGAAGCTCATAAAACCAGATACTCAATACATCCTGGAACGGGGAAGATGTACAAGGATCTCAGGAAATATTTTTGGTGGCCGGATATGAAAGCCGATGTTGCTAAATACTTAGGAGAATGTTTGACGTGTTCTAAGGTCAAAGCTGAGCATCAGAAACCATCAGGTCTACTTCAACAACCCGAAATCCCGGAATGGAAATGGGAAAACATTACCATGGATTTCATCACTAAATTGCCAAGGACTGCAAGCGGTTTTGATACTATTTGAGTAATAGTTGATCGTCTCACCAAATCAGCACATTTCCTGCCAATAAGAGAAGATGACAAGATGGAGAAGTTAGCACGACTGTATTTGAAGGAAGTCGTCTCCAGACATGGAATACCAATCTCTATTATCTCTGATAGGGATGGCAGATTTATTTCAAGATTCTGGCAGACATTACAGCAAGCATTAGGAACTCTTCTAGACATGAGTACTGCCTATCATCCACAAACTGATGGGCAAAGCGAAAGGATGATACAAACGCTTAAAGACATACTACGAGCATGTGTTATTGATTTCAGAAACAGTTGGGATCGACATCTACCATTAGCAGAATTTTCCTACAACAACAGCTACCATTCAAGCATTGAGATGGCGCCGTTTGAAGCACTTTATGGTAGAAAGTGCAGGTCTCCGATTTGTTGGAGTGAAGTGGGGGATAGACAGATTACGGGTCCGGAGATTATACAAGAAACTACCGAGAAGATCATCCAAATTCAACAACGGTTGAAAACCGCCCAAAGTCGACAAAAGAGCTACACTGACATTAAAAGAAAAGATATAGAATTTGAAATTGGAGAGATGGTCATGCTTAAAGTTTCACCTTGGAAAGGTGTTGTTCGATTTGGTAAACGAGGGAAATTAAATCCAAGGTATATTGGACCATTCAAGATTATTGATCGTGTCGGACCAGTAGCTTACCGACTTGAGTTACCTCAACAACTCGCGGCTGTACATAACACTTTCCACGTCTCGAATTTGAAGAAATATTTTGCTAAAGAAGATCTCACTATTCCGTTAGATGAAATCCAAATCAACGAAAAACTCCAATTCATCGAAGAACCCGTCGAAATAATGGATCATGAGGTTAAAAGACTTAAGCAAAACAAGATACCAATTGTTAAGGTTCGATGGAATGCTTGTAGAGGACCCGAGTTCACCTGGGAGCGTGAAGATCAGATGAAGAAGAAATACCCGCATCTATTTCCAGAAGATTCGTCAACACCTTCAACAGCTTAAAATTTCGGGACGAAATTTATTTAACGGGTAGGTACTGTAGTGACCCGAACTTTTCCATGTTTATATATATTAATTGAGATTGATATTTACATGATTAAATGTTTCCAACATGTTAAGCAATCAAACTTGTTAAGACTTGATTAATTGAAATATGTTTCATATAGACAATTGACCACCCAAGTTGACCGGCGATTCACGAACGTTAAAACTTGTAAAAACGACATGACTATATATATATGGATATACATATGGTTAACATGAGATTATGATAAGTAAGTATCTCCATAATTATATTAACAATGAGTTATATACATATAAACAAGACTACTAACTTAAGGATTTCGAAACGAGACATATATGTAATGATTATCGTTGTAACGACATTTAAATGTATATATATCACATTAAGATATATTAATATATCATAATATCATGATAATATAATAATTTAACATCTCATTAGATATAATAAACAATGGGTTAACAACATTAATTGAGATCGTTAACTTAAAGGTTTCAAAACAACACTTACATATAACGACTAACGATGACTTAACGACTCAGTTAAAATGTATATACATGTAGTGTATTTAGATGTATTAAAATACTTTTGGAATACTTCAAGACATATATAAAAACACTCATACTTAACGAAAATGGTTACAGTTACTTTTCCATTCTTTTCTTTCATCAAGAATTCTAGTCGTATTCTTACCCGTATTATACACAGCTTCAAAACGTACTTACTATGAGTATATACCAATAGGAACTAGCATGGGATTCCACTCTTGATTATGTCATGTATGACTAATCAATTTTAACTTCTACCATGAGCTAGTCAACTAACTAGAACTCCTTTTAACCCCACTCACCACTCACCAATTACCACTCATCATTCACTCCATTTCACTTCCAATTCTCTTTCTAATTCTCTCTCAACATACACACACTATTATGAACGTATTTTTCCAGTAGTTAATCATCATCTTCATCAAAAATCACTTCAAGAATCAAGCTATAATCATCATAGGAAGAACACTTCAAGAACACTTCAAAAATCCCTTCAAGTTTACTAATTTACTTCCAAGCTTTCTAATCCATTCCAAGTAATCATCTAAGATCAAGAAACCTTTGTTATATACAGTAGGTTATCTTTCTTATTCAAGGTAATATTCATATTCAAACTTTGATTCAATTTCTATAACTATAAACTATCTTAATTCGAGTAAAAATCTTACTTGAACTTGTTTTTGTGTCATGATCCTACTTCAAGAACTTTCAAGCCATCCAAGATCCTTTGAAGCTAGATCATTTCTTGTCACTTCCAGTAGGTTTACCTACTAAACTTGAGGTAGTAATGATGTTCATAACATCATTCGATTCATATATATAAAACTATCTTATTCGAAGGTTTAAACTCGTAATCACTAGAACATAGTTTAGTTAATTCTAAACTTGTTCGCAAACAAAAGTTAATCCTTCTGACTTGACTTTTAAAATTAACTACACACATTTTCTATATCTATATGATATGCTAACTTAATGATTTAAAACCTGGAAACACAAAAAACACCGTAAAACCGGATTTACGCCATCGTAGTAACACCGCGGGCTGTTTTGGGTTAGTTAATTAAAAACTATGATAAACTTTGATTTAAAAGTTGTTATTCTGAGAAAATGATTTTTATTATGAACATGAAACTATATCCAAAAATTATGGTTAAACTCAAAGTGGAAGTATGTTTTCTAAAATGGTCATCTAGACGTCGTTCTTTCGACTGAAATGACTACCTTTACAAAAATGACTTGTAACTTATTTTTCCAACTATAAACCTATACTTTTTCTGTTTAGATTCATAAAATATAGTTCAATATGAAACCATAGCAATTTGATTCACTCAAAACGGATTTAAAATGAAGAAGTTATAGGTAAAACAAGATTGGATAATTTTTCTCATTTTAGCTACGTGAAAATTGGTAACAAATCTATTCCAACCATAAATTAATCAACTTGTATTGTATATTATGTAATCTTGAGATACCATAGACACGTATACAATGTTTCGACCTATCATGTCGACACATCTATATATATTTCGGAACAACCATAGACACTCTATATTCGAATGTTGGAGTTAGCTATACAGGGTTGAGGTTGATTCCAAAATATATATAGTTTGAGTTGTGATCAATACTGAGATACGTATACACTGGGTCGTGGATTGATTCAAGATAATATTTATCGATTTATTTCTGTACATCTAACTGTGGACAACTAGTTGTAGGTTACTAACGAGGACAGCTGACTTAATAAACTTAAAACATTAACATATATTAAAAGTGTTGTAAATATATTTTAAACATACTTTGATATATATGTATATATTGTTATGGGTTCGTGAATCAACCAGTGGCCAAGTCTTACTTCCCGACGAAGTAAAAATCTGTGAAAGTGAGTTATAGTCCCACTTTTAAAATCTAATATTTTTGGGATGAGAATACATGCAGGTTTTATAAATGATTTACAAAATATACACAAGTACGTGAAACTACATTCTATGGTTGAATTATCGAAATCGAATATGCCCCTTTTTATTAAGTCTGGTAATCTAAGAATTAGGGAACAGACACCCTAATTGACGCGAATCCTAAAGATAGATCTATTGGGCCTAACAAACCCCATCCAAAGTACCAGATGCTTTAGTACTTCGAAATTTATATCATATCCGAAGGGTGTCCCGGAATGATGGGGATATTCTTATATATATGCATCTTGTTAATGTCGGTTACCAGGTGTTCACCATATGAATGATTTTTATCTCTATGTATGGGATGTGCATTGAAATATGAAATCTTGTGGTCTATTGTTACGATTTGATACATATAGATTAAACCTATAACTCACCAACATTTTTGTTGACTTTTAAAGCATGTTTATTCTTAGGTGAATACTAAGAGCTTCCGCTGTTGCATACTAAAATAAGGACAAGATTTGGAGTCCATGTTTGTATGATATTGTGTAAAAACTGCATTCAAGAAACTGATTTCGATGTAACGTATTTGTATTGTAAACCATTATGTAATGGTCGTGTGTAAACAGGATATTTTATATTATCATTATTTGATAATCTACGTAAAGCTTTTAAACCTTTATTTATGAAATAAAGGTTATGGTTTGTTTTAAAAATGAATGCAGTCTTTGAAAAACGTCTCATATAGAGGTTAAAACCTCGCAACGAAATCAATTAATATGGAATGTTTTTAATCAATAAGAACGGGACATTTCATGAAAGGGCTAAGGACTTATTGGGATTAATACACTTGGATGTATGTGGACCCTTTAAGCCCATAACTAGGAATGGTGAAAGATACTTCGTTACCTTCATTGATGACTTCAGTCGTTTCGGATATGTCTACTTGTTAAGACATAAGGACGAAACTTTTGAAGCATTCAAAGAGTATCAAAACGAAGTACAAAATCAACTCAATAAGACAATCAAGGTACTTTGTACCGATAGAGGAGGTGAATACCTAAGCGATTCTTTCCAAGATCATCTTAGAAGTTGTGGGATTATCTCGCAACTCACTCCTCCTGGAACACCCCAACTGAATGGAGTTTCCGAAAGGAAGAACCGAACCCTAATGGATATGGTTCAATCTATGATGGCTAGAAGCTCGTTACCTCTATCATTTTGGGGTTATTGTCTATGCTCCGCGGCTCGTATTTTAAATATGGCCCCAACCAAGAAAGTGGAACGAACTCCTCATGAGATGTGGTTTGGAAAACCTCCATCTCTATCATACTTAAAGGTATGGGGATGTGAAGCTTATCCTAAGCGTTACGTCCCTAATAAGTTAAATGCTCGATCCACGAAGTGTATCTTCATAGGATATCCCAAGGATAATATGGGATATTATTTCTATGATCCTTCCGAGCAGAATGTATTTGTTGCTCGGAAGGCAGAATTCCTTGAAACTAAGTTCTTAATGGAAGGCGAAAGTGAAAGGAAAATAAATCTTGAAGAGATTCAAGATCAAGTAGATGATACACAATTGGTTGACACTAGCACTCAACATGAAAATGTTGAGAATGATCAAATGGATGATCAAAATACACAAGACGTTCGCAGATCTGGTAGGATTAGTAATCCTCCTGAGAGATATGGGTTTCTCATGGATGGTTGCTATGTGGTTGATTTGGATGAACCAGCAAACTACCAAGATGCTTTATCAAGGATTGATAAGGATAAATGGCAGGAAGCCATGAACGCTAAGATGCAATCCATGTATGACAACCAAGTTTGGGAACTTGTTGCACAACCTGCTGGCTCAAGGCTAGTTGATTGTAAATGGCTTTTCAAAATGAAAACTGACATACATGGAAACTTGGATACATATAAATCTAGACTTGTAGCAAAAGGTTTCACTCAAACTCAAGGGGTTGACTATGATGAAACTTTTTCTCCTGTGGCAACGCTAAAGTCTATTAGGATATTATTTGCCATTACTGCTCATTATGATTATGAAATATGGCAAATGGATGTCAAGACCGCTTTCCTAAATGGATATCTTGTGGAAGATGTCTATATGGTTCAGCCTGAAGGTTTTGTTGATCCGAAATATCCTAAAAAGGTTTGCAAGTTAAAGAAGTCAATCTACAGATTGAAACAAGCATTTAGAATGTGGAATCATCGTTTTAGTGAGGAAGTCGAGAAATTTAGCTTCATTAAAAATGGTGATGAAGCTTGTGTATATAAGAAAGCTAGTGGGAGCACTATCATGTTCCTTGTACTATATGTGGATGATATATTGTTATTTGGAAATGATATTCCGGCAATGCAAGGAGTTAAAACTTGGCTAAGTAAATGCTTCTCCATTAAGGATCTTGGAGAAGCAGAATGCGTCTTGGGGATTGGGATCTACAGAAATAGATCCAAGAAACTGATAGATTTGAATCAAAGTACATACATTGAAAAGATCTTAAAAAGGTTCAAGATGGTGAACTCTAAGAAAGGTTTGGTAGCTATTCAAAAGGGAACACTTCTCAGTTCATCTCAGTGCCCCACCACGAAAGATGAACAGGAGAGAGTGAAGAAAGTCCCATATGTGTCTGCCATTGGGTCAATCATGTATGCAATGATATGCACTAGACCGGATGTGTCATGCACTCTTAGCCTGACAAGTAGATACCAGAATAATCCAGGCAACAGTCATTGGATTGCTGTCAAAAGTATATTGAAATACCTTAGGAGGACTAAGAATATGTTTCTAATATATGGGTCTGGTGAGGAGGAACTCACTGTAAAAGGTTACGTGGACGCGAGTTTCCAAACTGATCGCGATGATTCTCGATCACAATCCGGTTATGTCTTCACGTTAAATGGAGGTGCGGTCTCTTGGAAGAGTTCAAAACTGGATGTTGTTGCATTATCCACTACAGAGTCAGAGTACATTGCCGCCTCATTGGCAGCTCAGGAAGCTACATGGATGAAGAAATTCATCGATGACTTAGGAGTAGTCCCTTCCATTCAGGACCCTCTTGAGATCTTTTGTGACAACGAGGGTGCGATTGCTCAAATCAAAGAACCTCGTGCTCACCAAAAGACCCATCACATTGAGCGGAGATTCAACTACATAAGGGATGAAGTTGAAAAGGGAAACATATGTATTCGCAAAGTTCACACAGATCTTAATATAGCGGATCCTCTCACGAAGCTCTTACATGGATCAACACATACAGGACATGTTTGTGCATTAGGGCTTCGATATTCTAGTGATTGGTCATGATCTGTTTTAAGTATTGTAACGGAACGAAATTGTTCAAACTCATTAATATAATTATGGCATTAATTTATTTTGAGTTATGTTCCTATTTTGCATATTTTATCCATGAATAAGTAATTATTCTAAATTCCATAGTCGATCACATTTGTGGGAACAAGTGTGAGGTTTAGACTATTATGAACTTGGATTGGTATACATTCACGGACTGAATGTGGGGCAAGGTTGCTGCCAAGGTTCATAAATATTTGTGGGATACAAATATTGGAAGACCCACTCTCAAGATTCACTAAATGGAGCCTTTGTGGTTGATCACATGTAATCTTGAGTAAAGGCGAATATCATTGTATCCTCTGACCTGAGATACATATTGGGTTCAGATATTTGCCAAGTATTGTGCCTTGATTCTTTCCTTCGCTATTCTGAAAAATGGTAGTTCATAAGGAAGAACTCGGGTATAATACAAGGTGTATATTTAGGACGTATGTATTCAAGATGGAATTTGTCCCTCTTATTCGTTGAGAGTCAGATGTCTAAGGCCTGATAAAGTTAAATCAGAAAGAGAGTGATCACTATGTGTCTCTTGGATTTAACATGACATCTAGGACAAAAGGAAATAATGAAAAGATTCACCTATTCATATTCGAGATGGCAACTCGAAAGGGATGATGTTGTTGAATGGCACAAAGTCATAACATATTGGGGGTGATGGACGGTCGTTAGGTAGTATCCATCACTTGCATTAATTTCGTATGTTTCTCGTGCAAGTGGGAGATTGAAGGTATTTCGTATGCCCAAGAGACATACTAAATTAATGTGGCTAATATTTTTGATCCAAGTCGCGTCATACCCAATAACAAGCTTACCAACACTTTATACGTATTTAATATTAACGATTGGATCGTTAAATAAATACGCGACACTTGAACTTTAGAAAATCGGTTTTCTAATGTTTTATCAGTTGATAATTTTTATCTGGATAATTATATATATATATATATATATATATATATATATATATATATATATATATATATATATATATATATATATGTTAAGAATTTAATTATTTATAGGTTTAAATAATTATGTTGTGTTATGATTTATAAATTGGTTTATAAATATTCAAGTAACTTAATTTAAAAGATGGGATTTATCTTGTTTTATAAAAAATATTCCCTTGATTAAAAAAACCCCTAAGGGTGACGGTTTTTGTGGGAAACAAGGGATCACCCATGCTCAAATTTTGTGACTTTTAAGGCTACACAATTCTTAAGATACATGCCTATTAGTTTACCAAGGTTTTTGACTCAAGTGGTACTTGTAACACACATAAAATTAATAAGAAAAACTGCATTCTTCTCTCTTGTTTTCTGCTGTTTCTGGCCGTGAGGTAGAAGGAGAGAAGGAGAGTTTATTTTGTGAGTTGCAAGCTAAATTTCAAGTGGTAACAAAATCCTAACTAAAGGCTAAGTGTTGGTGTATAGTTTGGGGTATTTCTCCTTGAGGTTTCATCACTTTGGAGCTTGCTTTCATCATCATATTCCAAGCTTGCTGCTGTCCAAATTCAGCACAATATCCACCATTGAAGAGGTATAAACACTCTTCCAATCTTGTTATATTTGTAAGCATGATTCCAATACTTTATATTAATATGGAATTTAACAAAATGGCTTTACATATATACTTGTTCTATTAATGCTTCCGCTCGTATTATCTATCTTAAAATTGGTTTTATGATTGTGTTAACTTCATGAACATGTTGTTTTGAAACTTGTTAAATTCCATCAACATGCATACCATTTCATAATATATCTAAACTTTAAATGACTTGATAACATTCTTGATGAACTCAATGACTCGAATGCAATGTCTTTTGAAATATGTCATGAATGACTCCAAGTAATATCTCTAAGATGAGCAAATGCATAGCGGAAGATTTCTTTCGTACCTGAGAATAAACATGATTTCAAGTGTCAACCAAAAGGTTGGTGAGTTCATAGGTTTATCATAAACAATAAAATTCATCATTTTGATAGACCACAAGATTTAAATACATTACACCTATCTCGTGTACTAAACTATTTTTCATAATGCTTGGCAGAGTAGGTTCGTATCCTTTTCTCTCCGGTAGGTTGCCTCGCGATTTTTAAATAATCATGCACATATCTCGTGCGCAAAACTAATACACATCAATTGGTGGCAATTATCATGTCCACATAATTCAATGGTGGCAATTATCATGTCCACATAATTCAATGGTGGCAATTATCATGTCTACATAATTCAATGGTGGCAATTATCATGTTCACATAATTCAATGATGGCAATTATCATGTCCACATAATTCAATGGTGGCAATTATCATGTCCACCTAATTCAATAATAATCAACAGAACTTTTATCGGTATAATAATTCATTCGAGGAATCTTTTGCTTGTGTCTATCTCGTCAAACATTTATAAAAGCATCTCAGTCCAAAAATATAGATTTCAAAGGCATTTAATAAAGAAGTTGTAAAACAGTTATAAAGCAGCGCATGTATTCTCAGTCTCAAAAATATAAAGAGTAAAAGGGAATCAAATGAACTCACTATACGATATTTTGTAGTAAAAATATGCACACGATTGAACTGAACAATGCAAGGTTAGCCTCGGATTCACGAACCTATATTCAATTATGTATATTAATACATGTAATGGAAATCGAACAAATTTATATCTTATTAGTGATTTTATTTGTTATTTTAAATCATGTGTTTCATTAATAACTTAATTAATTACATTTATTAATATTTATTATGTAAATATTACTATAGTTATTTTACATGTAATAATTATATTTTATATAAATAATATTTGTTGTAATAATAATGATAATACCAATGGTAATATTAGTAATACAAATGATGATAATAATAATAATGATGTTTAAAAATAATAATTTTAATGTTAATATAATAATGATTTTAATAATAATAATAATAATAATAATAATATAATAATAATAATAATAATAATAATAATAATAATAATAATAATAATAATAATAATAATAATAATAATAATAATAATAATAATAATAATAATAATAATAATAATAATAATAATAATAATAATAATAATAATAATAATAATAATAATAATAATAATAATAATAATAATAATAATAATAATAATAATAATAATGGTAATAGTAATACTACCGCAAAGGAGTAGCCCTTAAAAATATTGCACAAGTCCGGGTTTGAACCCGCGACATCCCGCTAACCCGACAACTCCCTTAACCATCCAAGCTAATCCATTTTTCTGATTTATTCCTATATTAATTTCTATATAACCGTATATTCTATTTTCCCTTTTCTTCTTCCTCTACAAACAAAACCCATGAATCATCATCATCTTAATCATAACCTCGCAACATCCTACTATCATGTATTCATCATAATACACCATCATAATCGTAACCCTATCGTTTCATGTATCATCATAATACATCAACTTCATCATAATCATAATCAAATTCATAACATGATAACACTTATCATTCTCCTCATATCATACCATCTCACCCGCTATTCATCTTCATCATTTATAATTTCTCTCAGAATCACGATTATTATTATTTTTGTTTCTTAATCAATCAACTTTATTTATGATTTCTTGTGTCATCATGTAACATCACATAACCACTACATCATTATCGTACTTCCACCATCTTCTATACCATCACCATCTTTCTCGAATTACATCATATTCATCATGTATTGTTTACCATTACCGTCATCAAATAATCATTCTATCATCCTTAATCTATTGTTACAGTATCATCATTCATAGTTGAACCCGAAATCGGTCGATTAATGCATACATGTTGGTAGTGTTTTGTGGGTTTTATATTTTGAGACAGTCCAACTATAGTGACCCGAACTTTTCCATGTTTATATATATTAAATGAAATTATTATTTACATGATTAAGTGTTCCCAACATGTTAAGCAATCAAACTTGTTAAGACTTGATTAATTGAAATAGGTTTCATATAGACAATTGACCACCCAAGTTGACCGGTGATTCACGAACGTTAAAAACTTGTAAAAACTATATGATGACATATATATGGTTATATATATAGTTAACATGATATTATGATATGTAAGTATCTCATTAGGTATTTTAATAATGAGTTATATACACAAAAATGAGACTATTGAATTAAGAAACTTGAAAACGATATATATAACAATTATCGTTATAACAACGTCTTACAAAGTACATATGAATCATATTAAGATATTGATACACTTGGTTAATTATGTTAAATGATAAGTAAATATATCATTAAGTGTATTAAAAATGAACTACATATATAAAAAGAAGACTACTAACTTAATGATTTCGAAACGAGAGATATATGTAACGATTATCATTGTAACGACATTTAACTGTATATATATCATACTAAGATATATTATATATCATAATATCATGATAATGTAATAATTTAACATCTCTTTAGATATAATAAACAATGGGTTAACAACGTTTAACAAGACCGTTAACCTAAAGGTTTCAAAACAACATATACATGTAATGACTAACGATGACTTAACGACTCAGTTAAAATGTATTTACATGTAGTGTTTTAATATGTATTTATACACTTTTGAAAGACTTCAAGACACTTATCAAAGTACTTCTACTTAACAAAAATGCTTACAATTACATCCTCATTCATTTCCATCAACAATTCTACTCGTATGCACCCGTATTCGTACTCGTACAATATACAGCTTTTAGATGTATGTACTATTGGTATATATACTCCAATGATCAGCTCTTAGCAGCCTATTTGAGTCACCTAACACATGTGGGAACCATCATTTGGCAACTAGCATGAAATATCTCATAAAATTACAAAAATATTAGTAATCATTCATGACTTATTTACATGTAAACAAAATTACACATCCTTTATATCTCATCCATATACCAACGACCAAAAACACCTACAAACACTTTCATTCTTCAATTTTCTTCATCTAATTGATCTCTCTCAAGTTCCATCTTCAAGTTATAAGTGTTCTTCAAAAATTCTATAAGTTTTAGTTTCATAAAATCAAGAATACTTCCAAGTTTGCTAGCTTACTTCCAATCTTGTAAAGTGATCATCCAACCTCAAGAAATCTTTCTTATTTACATTAAGATATCTTTCTAATACAAGGTAAAACTCATATTCAAACTTTGATTCAATTTCTATAACTATAACAATCTTATTTCGAGTGAAAATCTTACTTGAACTTATTTTCGTGTCATGATTCTGCTTCAAGAACTTTCAAACCATCCAAGGATCCTTTGAAGCTAGATCTATTTTTCTCATTTCCAGTAGGTTTATCCACAAAACCTGAGGTAGTAATGATGTTCATAACATCATTCGATTCATATATATAAAACTACCTTATTCGAAGGTTTAAACTTGAAATCACTAGAACATAGTTTAGTTAATTTTCTAAACTTGTTCGCAAACAAAAGTTAATCCTTCTAACTTTACTTTTAAAATCAACTAAATACATATTCTAAATCTATATGATATGCTAACTTAATGATTTAAAACCGGAAAACACGAAAAACACCGTAAAACCAGATATACGCCGTCGTAGTAACACCGCGGGCTGTTTTGGGGTAGTTAATTAAAAACTATGATAAACTTTGATTTAAAAGTTGTTCTTCTGGGAAAATGATTTTTCTTATGAACGTGAAACTATATCCAAAAATCATGGTTAAACTCAAAGTGGAAGTATGTTTTTCAAAATGGTCATCAAGACGTCGTTCTTTCGACTGAAATGACTACCTCTTACAAAAATGACTTGTAACTTATATTTCCGACTATAAAATTATACTTTTTCTGTTTCGATTCATAAAATAGAGTTCAATATGAAACCATAGCAATTTGATTCACTCAAAACGGATTTAAAACGAAGAAGTTATGGGTAAAACAAGATTGGATATTTTTTGATTGTTGTAGCTACGGGAAATATTGTAACAAATCTATATTAATCATATCCTAGCTAACTCATATTGTATTATACATGTATTCTAATATATTATGTAATCTTGGGATACCATAGACACGTATGCAAATGTTTTGACATATCATATCGACCCATGTATATATATTATTTGGAACAACCATAGACACTCTATATTCAGTAATGTTGGAGTTAGCTATACAGGGTTGAGGTTGATTCTAAAAATATATATACTTTGAGTTGTGATCTAGCCTGAGACGTGTATACACTGGGTCGTGGATTGATTCAAGATAATATATATCAATTTATTTCTGTACATCTAACTTTGGACAACTAGTTGTAGGTTACTAACGAGGATAGCTGACTTAATAAACTTAAAACATCAAAATGTATTAAAAATATTGTAATTATATTTTGAACATACTTTGATATATATGTACATATTTGTTATAGGTTCGTGAATCGACCAGTGCTCAAGTCTTAATTCTCGACGAAGTAAAAATCTGTGAAAGTGAGTTATAGTCCCACTTTTAAAATCTAATATTTTTGGGATGAGAATACATGTAGCTTTATAAATGTTTTACAAAATAGACACAAGTACATGAAACTACTTTCTATGGTTGAATGATCGAAGCCGAATATGCCCCTTTTGCTT
The DNA here is from genome assembly GCF_046630445.1 of Rutidosis leptorrhynchoides. Lineage (NCBI taxonomy): Eukaryota > Viridiplantae > Streptophyta > Magnoliopsida > Asterales > Asteraceae > Rutidosis > Rutidosis leptorrhynchoides. The sequence goes on along the minus strand of NC_092334.1, from coordinate 182,718,690 downwards.
GGTAGCCTAAGAATTAGGGAACATCACTAATTTTGAGAATTAGTGCACGCCTAATTAATGCGAATCCTAAAGATAGATCTATTTGGCCTAACAATCCCCATCCAAAGTAGCGGATGCTTTTGTACTTCGAGTTTTATATCATGTCCGATGGATGTCCTAGAATGATGGGGTTATTCTTATATGCATCTTGTTAATGTCGGTTACCAGGTGTTCACCATATGAATGATTTTTATCTCTATGTATGGGATGTATATTGAAATATGAAATCTTGTGGTCTATTATTACTATTTGATAAATATATAGGTTAAACCTACAACTCACCAACATTTTTGTTGACGTTTAAAGCATGTTTATTCTCAGGTGATTATTAAGAGCTTCCGCTCTTGCATGCTATTATATGGACAAGATTTGGAGTCAGCATGCTTGTATAATATTGTTTAAAACTGCATTCGAAATTTACTTTGTTGTAACATATTAATATTATAAACCAATATGTATTGGTAGTGTGTAAGTGTGATATTTTAGATTATCATTTCTGATAATTTAGGTGGTGTCCTTTTAACCTTGTCGATAAAATAAAGGTTATGGTTTGTTTTAAAAATGAATGCAGTCTTTGAAAAACGTCTCATATAGAGGTCAAAACCTCGCAACAAAATCAATTAATATGGAACATTTATAATCAATATGAACGGGACATTTCAGTTGGTATCCGAGCGTTGGTCTTAGAGAATCAGAAATTTACATTAATGTGTCTTATCGAGTTTGTTAGGATATATTAGTGAGTCTGGACTTTGACCGTGTTTTCTTTAAAAAACGATTGCTTAACACTTTTGTTGGAAACTATATATTATTAACATGTAAATATTATGTGATATCTATTAACCTCTTAATGTATTTGATATCGTGTGATAGATGTCTACCACTAGTACAAATCCCATCGACTCACCTAATAATAAGGAAGAGTCGAATATACTTTGAGAAGATTCACAAATTCCCGAAGAGGAACCGGAAGAACCGGAAGAGGAGGAACCGGAAGAGGAGGAACCGTAAGAGGAGGAACCGGAAGAGGAGGAACCGGAAGAAGAAGAGGTTTCGGAGGAAGAAATATTGATACCTACTGTCAATCGATTAAAGAAAAGAAAATCCTCAACCAACGGACCAAAGTCAATAATGGTCAATGGTGTTTCCGCCGAGGAAGCAAAATATTGGGAAGATTACCAATTTTCCGATGAATTGGATCCCGATGAGGATTCCGATGATGTTATAGAAATTACCTCGACCAAATTTAATATAGCAAAAGAAAATAATAAGGGAAAAGGTATAAAAATAGAGAAACCCGATTCCAACCCCGATGAACTTTATATATATCGGCAACATCCGTATTTCCTAAAATGTAACAATGACCCGGAAACCTCTAAACCACCATGTTTTTCTAAACCATTGTGGAAAACAACAGCTCGTATTAGAGGAACACCATATATTCCTAGAAAATTAGGAAAACGAACCAAGTTCGAAGAAGAAGAAACCAGTGATTCAGATTAGAGGGTTGTAATCATGTTGTGTATTATATGTATTGTAGTGTGCTTGTACTTTTATGTTCTATGTAAAAATTGCTTGTATTGTTTGTTAATTATCTTTTACGAATCTAATCCTTGTCTATTTTACAGTATAAAAACAAAATGGACGTTAAGGGTAGACAACCGAATATTTTAGAAGACCTACCAGAGGATATGATTGATGAAATCTTGTCAAGAGTCGGTCAGTATTCATCAGCACAATTAGTTATGGCGAAATTAACTTGTCAAACGTTTGAAAGACATTTCAGGCATGCCTTAGTATATAAAAGGCTTTCCTTTGAAAGATGGGGTATATCACATTGGGGAGACTTTAAGTTACGCCAAGTTTTTTTTAAGGCATTTAGTGCGGGAAACCCAGATGCAATTTTACGCTACGGGTTACGAACCTATTTTGACTCAACATATCCCAACATAGGACTCCGATCTTTAGAAAGAGCTTCTAACCTGCAACATAAATAAGCATGTTATGCTTACGGGTTAATAATGTTTGCTTCTCATCAAATTGAGAAAAAGAACATTGGGTTGCAACTTTTAAATAAAACATTTCCACAAGTGACGGACTCGGTAGTTGAGATGAGAAACAGGGTTTTTAGATTGTTACGGGGCTGTTGGGCATTATGAAACCCTCGTCCTTTTGACGACATTACAACATGTTTCCTAGCCAATGGTCATAATGGTTACTTTCCACAAAATCAAATATGGGAAGTCGTCTTAGTAAAACCAGAATGCATGACTTGTTTATGGACTTATGAATTACGTGTCTTTATTTCTTTTGCTGAACAACTTGCGTATTAACTAGAATTGCCTTTATAGCTGCCGAGTAGCTATGTTATTATGTGCTATATTTCATCCTAAATGTATAATAGTGGTATTGTAAGTTGTAAATATTATATAAAGTGTGAACGCAAAATTTTATTGTAATAAGTTTTTCATATAGAAGCGTAGTAGTGAGTTGTATAGTAGTTAGTAAGTATGAACTTAACGGGTAGGTACTACCCGAATTAAAACTATAAAATGCTAATATGAAGAAAAAGCTTTTATAAATAAGTTCATATAATGCTACGAAATACTATTGACTACTCTTAAATTCTATATGATTTACTCAATTCTTTTGGCTATTTTTGAAGGAAATGGCACCGGCAACTCGTCAGAACTTGAACATGAGTGAGGAAGACTTCCGTGTTTTCCTTTCTGTGAACATAGCCGCAGTGCAGGCTGTGATGCAAAATTACAATAACTCTGGATCTAGCATTGGAACTAATTTCGCAAGAAATCGTGTAGGATGCTCCTACAAAGAATTCACTGCCTGCAAACCTATTGAATTTGATGGGACCGAAGGACCAATTGGATTGAAACGGTGGACCGAGAAGGTCGAATCGGTGTTTTCCATAAGTAAGTGTACCGAAGAGGACAAAGTTAAGTACGCTATGCATACCTTCACAGGTACGGCGTTAACATGATGGAATACCTATCTCGAGCAGGTAGGACAAGATGCTGCTTACGTACTACCATGGTCAGCATTCAAGCAATTAATGAATGAGCAGTATCGTCCCAGAAACGAAGTCAATAAGCTCAAGGTAGAGCTTAGAGGATTACAAATGCAAGGTTTCGATATCACCACGTACGAACGACGATTCACAGAATTGTGCCTATTATGTCCCAAAACGTTCGAAGACGAAGAAGAGAAGATCGACGCATTTGTAAAAGGGTTACCGGAAAGAATTCAAGAAGATGTGAGTTCACACGAGCCCGTCTCCATATAAAAGGCAAGTCGAATGGCTCACAAATTAGTGAACCAGATCGAAGGAAGGATTAAGGAGTAAGTGACCGAAGAGGCTAACATGAAACAAGTCAAGAGAAAGTGGGAGGAAAACAGTGACAAGAGTTACCAGTACAACAATAACAGCAATTACAACCACAATCGCAACAACTATCCCAAAAACCGCAACATAAATCTCAACAACAACAATCACAATCCCAACAACAACTACAACAAATGTCCCAACAACAATAACAACCACAACAACAACAATAATCAGAAACAGCAATGCCAAAGGTGTGAAGAGAATCACCCGGGGTTCTGCACAACATTTTGCAACAGGTGTAAAAGAAATGGTCAAAGCGCAACAATGTGTGAGGTCTACGGACCAATGTATAATAGAACTAAAGGAACAAATAATGCTGGAACGAGTAATGTCAGAACAAGTAGTGTCGGAGCGAGTACTGCCAACGTAGTCTGTTATAAATGTGGAAAACGGGGCCACATTTTTAAAAATTTCCTGAATCAGGGGAATACTAATGGGCAGGGCCGCGGAAGAGTTTTCAATATTAATACGGCAGAAGCGCATGAAGACCCGAAGCTTGTTACGGGTACATTTCTCATTGACAATAAATCTGCTTATGTTTTATTTGATTCGGGTGCGGATAGAAGCTATATGAGTAGAGATTTTTGTGCTAAACTAAGTTGCTCAACGACGCCCTTAGATAATAAATTTTTACTCGAATTAGCAAATGGTAAATTAATTACAGCAGATAATATATGTCGGAATCGAGAAATTAAACTGGTTAGCGAAACATTTAAGATTGACTTGATACCAGTAGAGTTAGGGAGTTTTGATGTGATAATCGGTATGGACTGGTTGAAAGAAGTGAAAGCAGAAATCGTTTGTTACAAAAATGCAATTCACATTATACGAGAAAAATGAAAACCCTTAATGGTGTACGGAGAAAAGAGCAACGCGAAGTTAAATCTTATTAGTAACCTGAAGGCACAAAAACTAATAAGAAAAGGTTGCTATGCTGTGCTAGCACACGTCGAGAAAGACAATTCCGAAGAAAAGAACATCAATGATGTTCCCGTCGCAAAAGAATTTCCCGATGTATTTCTAAAAGAATTACCGGGACTACCTCCACACCGATCCGTTGAATTTCAAATAGACCTTGTACCAGGAGCTGCACCAATAGCTCGTGCTCAATACAGACTCACACCCAGCGAAATGAAAGAATTACAAAGTCAGTTACAGGAACTTTTAGAGCGTGGTTTCATTCAACCAAGCACATCACCGTGGGGAGCTCCTGTTTTGTTTGTTAAGAAGAAGGATGGTACATTCAGGTTGTGTATCGACTACCGAGAGTTGAACAAACTTACCATCAAGAATCATTTTCCACTACCAAGAATCGACGACTTATTTGATCAACTACAAGGCTCGTCAGTTTATTCGAAGATTGATTTACGTTCTGGGTATCATTAAATGCGGGTAAAGGAGGATGATATTCCGAAGACTGCTTTCAGGATGCGTTACGGTCATTACAAGTTTATGGTTATGACGTTTGGGTTGACTAACGCACCAGCTGTGTTCATGGACCTCATGAACCGAGTGTGTGGACCATACCTTGACAAATTTGTCATTGTTTTTATCGATGACTGTGACGATCGCTCCAAATCTATATGGAAGAACACGTCATTCATCGATTTCATTGCGAGGTATTTGACCTTTATATGATACGTTTTGTAAACATTGCATTCTTTTAAAAAGGCACACCATAAATGAATATTTAAATGAAAGGTTTTTGACATCTGATGATTTCTACATATAGTCAATCACTGTAAATAATAGTTTACAATAATACTTCCGTTGACAATGCAGTCAAAATAAGATACATGGTGATGATTTGGTGAATGCAATGTTTCCTTGAAAAATATGTCATATAAGACTCCATGCACATAGCTTATCTAACACATAAGCAAACAGAAGAAGACTTCTAGGAAACCTGAGAATAAACATGCTAACAAGTGTCAACACAAAGGTTGGTGAGTTCATAGTTTTATTGTTTCATATAATCTGTATATAAAGGTGGATCACAAGATTTCAGTTGTTTCAACCAGAAACATTTATCAAAATATTCTACAAGATTGAGCACCCTGGTAACTAAACTTTAACGTATATATAATAAGTACCTCTGTTTTAACATACATGCAACCAACATGTACAATATACGCAAACCAACGTGTACTAAACTCAAATAGCATACGTCTGTTTTATAGTTCAGGCTAGGGTTTCTATACCTGGAACAGACGGGGATGTCAAGCCCTATAGATCCATATACCACTACTCGCGCCCACCAGTTCTTATAACTGGCAGTTACTAGTTACCAAAGCTAAGGGATTTTCGGTTCAAACTCAGTGTAGAATTTAGTATGTACTTGTATCCATTGTGTTTAAAATAAAGTGCATGTATTCTCATCCCAAAAATATATATTGCAAAAGCAATTAAAAAGGGAGCAAATGAAACTCACCTTAGCAGCATATAAAGTCGTTCACCAAAATGTGATCGAAACTCGGATTACCAAATAATCGTAGATTTCAACCTAAAGAACTTATGTTGGTCAATAAATGTCTATCAAGCTAGGTCAGGTCATAGTGTATCACAATCCTAATGCTCCAGATCGACATATGATAGTTATCCAAAGTTGTTTCAAAAAGTCAATTTTTACAATAGTTCAACAAAACGAGACGTGCCTTATATAAGGATTCATTTACTCGGTTGGTAATATTTAAAAGTTCACTTTATCAGTCTTGTAAACAAGTTATTTAAATCTTAATTGTAGATTCAAAAGCAATTTCAGTTAACGTCAATCATAATTCAGTTGATCATATCCTTTAATCCGTTCATCGAAACTATTCGATATCTAAATGAAAAGTTATTGATTTTTCGCCAGCTTTCCAAAAACATGTATAGCATATACCTTTTACTAGTAATATATGTATTTAATTAGTGATTCATTATAAACTGTTTATTGACGAAATTTAGCATACAAGCATATATAAATATATATACTCGAGCACTAGATATGGATACATAATTAATATATAAAAGATAAAATATGAGTGCTTACGTATCAGTATTGAGATTCAATATTGTAGGAAAGTACGTAGACGTAACGGAGATGATAAACACTAGGTTTGATTCACAAATGTACCCCCGAACATTACCCATAACCTCCTTAGCAATAACCCATAATTTCCTTAGCTCTATCCCGCTTGAAAACCATTTTGAAAGTGACACGCTCATAACCTCGTCGTAGTATTTTATGTATAATACTAATTAATAATATTAATAATAATAAGATTAATAATAATATTAATCTTAATAATAATAATAATAATAATAATAATAATAATAATAATAATAATAATAATAATAATAATAATAATAATAATAATAATAATAATAAATAAAATAAATACGGAGTAATATATGATTAGAGAAGTGTGTGAAAACTGAGCAATTTATAGAACCTTTTCTGAAAAAGTACCCCATGTGATCGCATGGGATTTGTGCTTCAAGGCCATGCGATCGCATGGCCCTCTGATCCAGCTCACAAACTTTTAACTTTTTATTTGTCGACATAATTTTATATAATATATTTAATTTATATAATTAATTATATATTATATTAAATTCACATGCATAGTTGACTTGTAATTTTTTTTTCGATAAGTCATACGTCATCACTCGACTTATGTCCCGGTTTCAGTTTTTCAAATGTCCTTTCGTACGCTGAGAAAACTTGTATTTTACATTTCGTGTCACGTACCTTTGTCAAAATATAGCCTTAAATTATCCCTAAACTATACCACTCAAAGTATATCTTAAACTTTCGAGTATTTTAGTCATTTACTTCTATAAATCATCATCTCGCTATTTGTTAATATATATATATATATATATATAATAACAATTCGTTTTTATGACCAAGTTAATATTATATTTTATCGTATTGTTAAATATATATTTTCAATATTAATAAACACGTTTTAAAATACATATCGCAAGTTATTCATATATCTAATTCCAACAGTTAATATTCCTTATTATTGTATGTGTCCAAATTACGTTATTTAAATAAACACTTTACCATTTATTCCGAATACTGTAACGACCCGGAATTTTCCGATCGTTCTATACTTATGAGATTAATATTTACATAAATTAAACCTTACCAACATGATAAGCAATCCAAACTGTTGAGACTTATATTTTTGAAAAGAGTTTTACACAACGTTTGACCGTCCAATTTGACCGATGATATCACGAACTATATAACACACGATAATTATACGATTATGTATATGTACATATCTATACATATTTAACATGATTTAAGGATGGTTTAACATTTCATTGTGAACTAACAACAATGAGTTATAAGTATACTTTGAGACCACTAACTTAAGTTTTCAAAACGATAACTATATGTAACGTTCTTTGACATATATACTTACAATCTATAATGTGTTGTGATTTATGTCACCAATATGATTTAAGTGTAATGGGATTAATTTGTAACCAAAATAATCTTGAAAAATATCGAACAAGTTTGGGAAAGTGTGGAGTGCACACTTGTTTGAACTTATCTTGATTATGACGGGGGTTCGGGGGCAGCGCCCCCGATAAGCGGGGTCCAAGGGGTGGCAACCCCTGGCCTGGTCAGCTTGGAAATTTTTTTTGGGCTAACCTTGCTTTATTAAAAATGTCTTAAAATTTTATTTTTGGCCCGGTTGGACCCAAAATAAAAGCCCGATTTTGAGCTTCTTTTACCGTATCATACCCATCATCCATACGTATTTACTATTGGTAAATACACATCAAATCAATATCCTTATCAGCTTTAGATCTGCCCTAGATAAGAGGGAATCTTATTTGTAAGCTAGCATACATTATTACTCAAAAATTCAACACAATAATTTGTCCTTGTTCCCTCAACAACCAGACTGTCCTATAAGCATCACCATCACCTTGGTTTTTCATTTCATTCTTACAACCATCTTTCTCTAACAAAAAAAAAAAACACACTCTTAGGAACTCTAAGTGTTCTTCACAATCTCAGCAAATACTCATGAAGAACTAGCTTCATGAACAACCTATAATCATCATAAGAAAGTTTGATCAAGATTATTTTCTATCTTTTCTAGTAGCTTTATCCAAGTAACTTGAGGTAGTAACCTTATTCATAATCTTATTCGATTCATATTTATATAGCTATCTTATTTTGTGTTATAAAATTTTTAACAACAAGAACATAGTTTGAATGATTTCAAACCTGTTCGCAAACTAAATAGATCCTTCTAATTTGATTTTTAAAACACTTCAAAACCTGTAATATATCATATTATGACAATATCGGATTAATCATATCTTGGCTAATTAACATAATATTTAATATATATTTACTTATGATTTGATTTTATATATTCCAGGACCACCCGTAAACAACACGAGAAGATTAATCATAAGACCTCATGATTGTACGCAACATGTCATCTGACAACACGGTACTTTATGTACACAACACGTCATTTGACAACATGGTTCCATGGGTCGAGATTAATTCTGATCAATACGAATACGATGGGGTCTTTATTTATTTTTTTGAGCAACTAATTGTGGACCATTAACAACAGACTGCTAACTACGGACTAAGAAAATATTAAAAGTATTATAAGTATATATATTTATATATGTAACGATTACTTGAAAAGAAAATATGTTGATATATTATATATATGGTTAGGTTCGTGATATCTATCGGAGACCAAGTCGAGTTAAATACCTTCAAGGAAAAGGTGAGTATATAGTCCCACTTTTAAACTCTAAATATTTCGGGATGAGAATACATGCATTTTATGATTTACGTTATGGACACAAGTGATTAAAAATATATATTCTACGTTGAGTTGTACCACTGGCATACTTCCCTGTAACTTGGTAACTATTATTTACATGAGGTATTGTAAACGCGAATCCTGTTGATAGATCTATCGGGCCCGACAACCCCAACCGGACTGGACGACCAGTATTCAACAGTTGCACAGTACTTCATTTCGGTAACTACACTTGGTACGGTGTAGTAATATTTCATAATAAAGGGAATATGCGACGTTGATTAAATATTAAGTATGGTTATCAAGTGCTCAACAACTTAGAATATTTTTATTAAAACGTTTATATATGAAATCTTGTGGTCTATATTTATAACGCTGCCGGCATTAAACCTATATCTTACCAACTTTATGTTGACGTTTTAAGCATGTTTATTCTCAGGTGATAACTAAAAGCTTCCGCTGCAACATGTTGAATTTAAGCAAGATCTTGAGTATGCATATTTGTGTCAAAAATAAAACTGCATATCGGAGGATTTGTAATGTAAAATATGTTGGAGGTCGTATTGTTATTATCACATGTAAAGTTTGTAAGTCTAAGATTATCGCTAAACGATAATCATTATTAAGTTGTTTAAACCTTGTATTTGTAATAAAAGCTATGGTTTGTATTGTAAAAACGAATGCAGTTTTTGAAAAATGTCGCATATATAGGTCAATACCTCGCGATGAAATCATATGTTATTGTATTCGTCCTTATGGTTAAGGTCGGGTTATGACATGTGGTATCAGAGCGTTGGTCTTAGAGAACCAGAGAATTTGCATTAGTGTGTCTTATCGAGTTTGTTAGGATGCATTAGTGAGTCTGGACTTTGACCGTGTTTGATTTCAAAAACTATTGCTTATCCTTGTTGGTTAAAAATTAAAATGTAAATATTATGTGGTATTAACGTGCTAGTTGTTATGTGATAGATGTCTGGCTTAGAACTTATTATCACATTCAGCGACTCCGAACCAGACTCTTCAGATGGTGTTCCAGTCATTAATCTATCCGATGATGAAAACAACACCTTTGGGGAAGACTCACAAGTTCCGGATGAATCAATTGAAGAGGAACCGAAAAGTGATCCTGAGGAGGAAGAAATACAAGAAATTACGAAAGACAAGTTCGAACGAGGAAAGAAACGAAAGGCTACTGAAATGGAAAATCTAAATCCCGAGTCTAGAGAGGATGTTGTGGAACCAACTCCACCAGATACTTCCACACCTATTCCCGCTATTCCTATTAGTTCTATCCCGACATCCAGTTCTTCGGTTGCTCAGCCAAAACGCAAGGAGACAACCAGGATAACCTTTAAGTGATTTCTTTGAACACAAACGCTTTGGGTTAAATGATGCGCTGTTGTTTTAAACCATGGGATTATATAATGTTTTGTATAATATTACTAGTGTGGTTTGCTTAATGTTTGATGTAAGATAAGCATATGTAAAATAGTGAAGTGTGCAATGCAATAATTTTCCATGGTTAAGTATTATTTGGGTGGTAGTAATTGATTTTCGTACTAAGCTATTAAGTATGAACTTTAACGGGTAGGTACTACCCTAGATATAATTATAAAACGCTAATAAGAAGAAAAGGCTTTTATAATAATAACTGGTTCATATTATTAATAAGCTACGATGTACTGTAAATACATACTACATCTATAATATTCCATGTGAATAATTATTTTTTCATTCTTATTGAAGATTATGGCGCGATTGAACCGAATGACGGAACAAGAAATCCAGGAACTCATCAATCAGCGAGTGAACGACAGAATGTTATGGGTCGAGGCTGCAAGAGGTACTGCAGTTAACCCAAATCCTCGTGTGAGGTGCACTTACAAAACTTTTCAAGGTTACAAGCCCTCATCATTCAGTGGAACAGAAGGACCGGTCGGTTTAACCCGGTGGATCGAAAAGATTGAGTCTATGTTTAAAATCAGTGGTTGTATTGAGAAGGACATGACCAAGTATGCATCGTGCACCCTACATGATAGTGCACTCATGTGGTGGAAAAACTATGTGAAGGCCGTAGGAGGAGATGTAGCTTATGATACTCCTTGGGAAGAATTCAAAACAATGCTAATCAACGAATATTGTCCAAGGAACGAGGTTAGGAAGTTGGAAGCTGAATTACGAAGCCTGAAAGCTGTCGGTACTGAACTCACCAACTACAATCAGTGATTCATGGAATTAGCTTTGCTATGTCCCGAATTGGTACCAACCGAAGAACGGAAGATTGAACTGTATAAAGATGGTTTGCCTAAAAAGGTCAAGGCAAATGTTACAGCATCCAAACCCAAGACTATTCATGAAGCTATCACCATGGCGAATGAATTGATGGACCAGATTATTCTGGATAAGAACACCGATGTCAAGACATCGGGAAACAAAAGAAAGTGGGAAGGTAATCATCAACAATCCAACAAGAAACAAGAAACCACGCAAGGTGCGGGTAGCGGTTCAAACTCAGGTTACAAAGGACGAAATCCTTTATGTAACAGATGCCACAAACATCACTCTGGTTATTGTAATGTGGTGTGCAACAATTGTAATCGAAAAGGTCATCTTGCTGAAGATTGTAGGGTTCCTGCTACCAATATAAACGGTACCAAGACTCCTGCCACCAATGCAAATAGAACTGCCTTGGCCACTGTTACTTGTTATGGGTGTGGGAAACAGGGTCATTATAAGAGCCAGTGTCCGAATCCAGAGAAGAATAATGGATCTGCACGTGGAAGAACATTTGTTATTAATGCTAGAGAGGCGTGTAAAGACCCGGAGCTTGTTACGGGTACGTTTACCATTAATCACTTATCCGCATCTATTATATTTGATACTGGTGCCGATAGAAGTTACGTGAGTAGAGACTTTTACGCTAAATTTAATTGTTCATCATTACCTCTAGATGCTAAGTACATGATTGAGTTAGCTAATGGTAAACTAATTAAAGCCGATAAAATTTGCCGTGATTGTAAAATAAATTTAGCCGGAGAAACATTTAAGATTGATTTGATACCCGTAGAATTAGGAAGTTTTGATGTAATAGTCGGCATGGACTGGATGTCCAAAATAGGAGCTGAAGTTGTGTGCGCCAAGAAGGCAATTCGCATTCCTCGTAAGGATAAAACGCCAGCAATGATTTATGGAGAGAAGGGTAACTCAAAGCTAAAACTCATTAGTTATTTGAAAGCTCAAAAGTGCTTGAAGAAAGGGTGCTATGCTATCTTAGCATATGTTAATAAAGTCGAAACGAAGGAAAAAGTGAAGAGCATCAACGACGTGCCTGTGGCAAGAGATTTTCCTGAAGTATTTCCGGAAGAGTTACCAGGATTACCTCCATTTAGATCTGTAGAATTTCAAATAGATCTAGTATCGGGAGCTGCACCAGTAGCTCGTGCTCCATATAGACTTGCACCATCTGAGATGAAAGAGTTACAAAGCCAGTTACAAGAATTACTGGACCGTGGTTTCATTAGACCGAGCACTTCACCGTGGGGAGCTCCGATTTTATTCATCAAGAAGAAAGACGGATCTTTCCGAATGTGTATAGATTATCATGAATTAAATAAGTTAACTATCAAGAATCGGTATCCACTACCGAGAATTGATGATTTATTTGATCAATTGCAAGGATCATGTGTTTACTCGAAAATCGACCTAAGGTCAGGCTATCATCAACTACGCGTCAAAGAAGAAGATATTCCGAAAACTGCTTTTCAGACACGCTATGGTCATTATGAATTTTTGGTCATGCCGTTTGGATTAACGAATGCTCCAGCTGTATTCATGGACCTCATGAATCGAGTTTGTAGTCCGTATTTAGATAAGTTTGTTATCGTTTTCATTGATGATATTCTTATCTATTCCAAGAGTGAGCAAGAGCATGAGCAGCATTTAAGATTGGTATTAGAATTGTTAAGAAAAGAACAATTGTACGCCAAATTTTCTAAGTGTGCGTTTTGGTTGAAAGAAGTGCAATTTCTTGGCCATGTTGTTAGTAGCAAAGGAATTCAGGTTGACCCAGCTAAAATTGAGGCCATTGAAAAATGGGAGACTCCTAAGACACCAACGCAGATACGCCAATTTTTGGGTTTAGCTGGTTATTATAGAAGGTTTATTCAAGATTTTTCCCGAATAGCTAAACCATTAACAGCGTTAACACAAAAAGGGAAGAAGTACGAATGGACTTCTGAGCAGGAGAGTGCATTTCAATTACTGAAGAAGAAGTTGACTACAGCACCTATTTTATCGTTACCTGAAGGGAACGATGATTTTGAGATATATTGTGACGCTTCGCGACAAGGTTTTGGTTGCGTCCTTATGCAACGGAAGAAAGTTATAGCATACGCATCCCGACAATTGAAGATTCATGAGCGGAATTATACGACGCATGATTTAGAACTGGGAGCAGTAGTGTTTGCATTGAAGATATGGAGACACTACTTATATGGGGTTAAATGCACTGTGTTTACCAATCATAAAAGCCTTCAACATATCTTCGATCAGAAACAGCTGAACATGAGGCAACGTAGGTGGGTCGAGCTGATAAACGACTATGATTGTGAGATTCGCTATCATCCTGGGAAAGCGAATGTAGTGGCCGACGCTCTAAGCAAAAAGGAACGGGAACTAATTCGAGTACGAGCAATGAACATAAAAATTCGCATGAATCTCAACTCACAAATCAAAGAGGCTCAACGAGAAGCTCTTACTAAAGAAAACATAGGAAATGAAATAATGAAGAAGTATGGGAAACAACTCATTATACGGGAAGATGGAATTCGATATTTTGCAAACCGTATTTGGGTACCAAAGTTGGGTGGATTAAGGAAGTTGATATTGAATGAGGCACATAAGACAAGATACTCGATACATCCTGGAGTTGGAAAGATGTATCAAGATCTTAAGACGCATTATTGGTGGCCTAATTTAAAGACAGACGTTGCAACATATGTTAGGGAATGTTTAACTTGTTCCAAAGTCAAAGCAGAACACCAGAAGCCGTCAGGATTACTTCAACAACCAGAAATCCCAGAATGGAAATGGGACGGTATTACCATGGATTTCATCACAAAGTTACCTAAGACTGCCTGGGGTTATGACACCATTTGGGTAATAGTTGATCGTCTCACCAAATCTGCACATTTCTTGCCTATAAAGGAAACGGATAGAATGGAGAAACTATTACGATTATACATAAAGGAAATTGTTTCAAGGCATGGAATACCTATTTCCATTATATCCGATCGTGATAGTAGATTTGCATCAAAGTTTTGGCAATCACTACAGGAGGCCCTGGGAACTCGTTTGGATATGAGCACTGCATATCATCCACAAACTGACGGGCAGAGTGAAAGAACAATTCAGACTCTTGAAGACATGCTCAGGGCATGTGTGATCGATTTTGGAAACGGATGGGATAAATATCTACCATTAGCAGAATTCTCGTATAATAACAGTTATCATGCGAGCATTAAAGCTGCACCATTCGAAGCACTGTATGGAAGGAATTGTAGATCCCCTATCTGTTGGAATGAAGTAGGAGATCGACAATTAACTGGTCCCGAGATCATACATGAAACGACTAAGAAGATAGTACAAATCAAGGAGAGATTGAAAACAGCCCGTAGTCGCCAAAAGAGCTATGCCGATGTCCGAAGGAAACCATTAGAGTTTCAGATCGGTGACATGGTTATGTTAAAGGTGTCACCTTGGAAAGGTGTAATACGTTTTGGAAAAAGAGGTAAACTGAACCCAAGGTATATAGGCCCGTTCAAGATCATCGAACGCATTGGACCGGTAGCTTATCGACTCGAATTACCACAACAACTAGCCGGAGTACATAATACATTTCATGTTTGAAACCTTAAGAAGTGTCTTGCAAAGGAAGACCTCACCATTCCTCTTGAAGAAATCCAAGTCGACGAGAAACTACAATTCATAGAAGAACCAGTCGAAATCATGGACCGTGAAGTTAAACAACTCAAGCAGAGCAACATACCAATCATTAAGGTTCGTTGGAATGCTCGAAGGGATCCCGAGTTTACTTGGGAACGAGAAGATCAGATGAAACAAAAGTACCCACATTTGTTTCCCGAGAACGCAAAATAGGTACAATTTTAAAATTTCGGGACGAAATTTATTTAACGGGTAGGTACTGTAAAGACCCGGAATTTTCCGATCGTTCTATACTTATGAGATTAATATTTACATAAATTAAACCTTACCAACATGATAAGCAATCCAAACTGTTGAGACTTATATTTTTGAAAAGAGTTTTACACAACGTTTGACCGTCCAATTTGACCGATGATATCACGAACTATATAACACACGATAATTATACGATTATGTATATGTACATATCTATACATATTTAACATGATTTAAGGATGGTTTAACATTTCATTGTGAACTAACAACAATGAGTTATAAGTATACTTTGAGACCACTAACTTAAGTTTTCAAAACGATAACTATATGTAACGTTCTTTGACATATATACTTACAATCTATAATGTGTTGTGATTTATGTCACCAATATGATTTAAGTGTAATTGGATTAATTTGTAACCAAAATAATCTTGATAAATATCGAACAAGTTTGGGGAAGTGTGGAGTGCACACTTGTTTGAACTTATATTGATTATGACGGGGGTTCGGGGGCAGCGCCCCCGATAAGAGGGGTCCAAGGGGTGGCAACCCCTGGCGGGGTCCAAGGGGCAGAGCCCCTGGCTGGGGTAGAGCTGCCAGGTCAGCTTGGAAATTTTTTTTGGGCTAACCTTGCTTTATTAAAAATGTCTTAAAATTTTATTTTTGGCCCGGTTGGACCCAAAATAAAAGCCCGATTTTGAGCTTCTTTTACCGTATCATACCCATCATCCATACGTATTTACTATTGGTAAATACACATCAAATCAATATCCATATCAGCTTTAGATCTGCCCTAGATAAGAGGGAATCTTATTTGTAAGCTAGCATACATTATTACTCAAAAATTCAACACAATAATTTGTCCTTGTTCCCTCAACAACCAGACTGTCCTATAAGTATCACCATCACCTTGGTTTTTCATTTCATTCTTACAACCATCTTTCTCTAACAAAAAAAAAAAAACACACTCTTAGGAACTCTAAGTGTTCTTCACAATCTCAGCAAATACTCATGAAGAACTAGCTTCATGAACAACCTATAATCATCATAAGAAAGTTTGATCAAGATTATTTTCTATCTTTTCTAGTAGCTTTATCCAAGTAACTTGAGGTAGTAACCTTATTCATAATCTTATTCGATTCATATTTATATAGCTATCTTATTTTGTGTTATAAAATTTTTAACAACAAGAACATAGTTTGAATGATTTCAAACCTGTTCGCAAACTAAATAGATCCTTCTAATTTGATTTTTAAAACACTTCAAAACCTGTAATATATCATATTATGACAATATCGGATTAATCATATCTTGGATAATTAACATAATATTTAATATATATTTACTTATGATTTGATTTTATATATTCCAGGACCACCCATAAACAACACGAGAAGATTAATCATAAGACCTCATGATTGTACGCAACACGTCATCTGACAACACGGTACTTTATGTACACAACACGTCATTTGACAACATGGTTCCATGGGTCGAGATTAATTCTGATCAATACGAATACGATGGGGTCTTTATTTATTTTATTGAGCAACTAATTGTGGACCATTAACAACAGACTGCTAACTACGGACTAAGAAAATATTAAAAGTATTATAAGTATATATATTTATATATGTAACGATTACTTGAAAAGAAAATATGTTGATATATAATATATATGGTTAGGTTCGTGATATCTATCGGAGACCAAGTCGAGTTAAATAACTTCAAGGAAAAGGTGAGTATATAGTCCCACTTTTAAACTCTAAATATTTCGGGATGAGAATACATGCATTTTATGATTTACGTTATGGACACAAGTGATTAAAAATATATAATCTACGTTGAGTTGTACCACTGGCATACTTCCCTGTAACTTGGTAACTATTATTTACATGAGGTATTGTAAACGCGAATCCTGTTGATAGATCTATCGGGCCTGACAACCCCAACCGGACTGGACGACCAGTATTCAACAGTTGCACAGTACTTCGTTTCGGTAACTACACTTGGTACGGTGTAGTAAGATTTTATAATAAAGGGAATATGCGACGTTGATTAAATGTTAAGTATGGTTATCAAGTGCTCAACAACTTAGAATATTTTTATTAAAACGTTTATATATGAAATCTTGTGGTCTATATTTATAACGCTGCCGGCATTAAACCTATATCTCACCAACTTTATGTTGACATTTTAAGCATGTTTATTCTCAGGTGATAACTAAAAGCTTCCGCTGCAACATGTTGAATTTAAGCAAGATCTTGAGTATGCATATTTGTGTCAAAAATAAAACTGCATATCGGAGGATTTGTAATGTAAAATATGTTGGAGGTCGTATTGTTATTATCACATGTAAAGTTTGTAAGTCTAAGATTATCGCTAAACGATAATCATTATTAAGTTGTTTAAACCTTGTATTTGTAATAAAAGCTATGGTTTGTATTGTAAAAACGAATGCAGTTTTTGAAAAATGTCGCATATAGAGGTCAATACCTCGCAATGAAATCATATGTTATTGTATTCTTCCTTATGGTTAAGGTCGGGTTATGACAAATACCGTTAAGAATGGATGATTTCCCAAATCAACGTGAACCTCACAACAGAGATCCGTAATAATATCATAATCCTTAAAAGACTCATTAAATATCTTTTAATTCAATCGTTTGGCATAATCTTTTAATTCCGTAGTTGAATATATATCAATCAGATAATCAAACCAATAAGTTTAATGCACAGTTTCATTTACTTAACACTTTGTTACGTTTTCAAGTTATAGTATATGTATCTATTTACATATAATTGTTCGCGAATCATTGAGAACAATCGAAGGGTAATTGAATAATTCAAAATTTTGAGATTCAACTTCATAGACTTTGCTTATCGTGTCGAAAACATTAAAGATTAAGTTTAAATTTGATCAGAAATTTCCGGGTCATCACATTACCTCCCTGTTAAAGAAATTTCGTCCCGAAATTTGAGTGAGGTCGTCATGGCTACCAATAAAAATGTTTTCATGACGAATATGTGTTGATAAATAGAATTTTTATCACCGTTGAATAATATGGATAAAACAATCCAATTACTCGAAGCGTATGAGAGAAGTTATCGTAAAAGAGTGAAATGAGGAAATAGAGATTCATTTTTAACTCTTGACGTAGTAACGATTGATTTCCAGAATTTAAGGAATAGAAAATCTTCATAATCTATATAAGATTTGATTCTTCGGAATTTGCAGAAATTAGGATTTTCTTTGATTAAATGCGTAATCTGCCTCGATTGCTATGTCTGATATTTCGCTATAAATTGACCTCTTCCGTTTCATTTATTTTCACCACTCCTATAATCTTCTTTCTTATTTCATACATCCCAATAGATTGTGAAAATGCTTAATCCACTTCTGATTCTTGATATTTTCCTGGCTATCGTATCCTTCATTCTTCTTTTTCATCTGCCACTAGAGGAAGTTATTTTCTTCTTCTATTACCTTGGGGTTATAGTGTTTTTCATTCTCCCGTGTCTTTATATTGCTATAAGCATTTATATACACGGTTTGTAATTTCGGGGTTGTTATAGGGCTTTATATTTTCCATTATATTTCGGAGCTTCATGCTTTCGTTTTCTCTTCCCGACTTTAAGTCAAGCGAATAATGGTCCAGAATTCGTAGGTATGGATTTCGGAATGAACATAGTTAATGTTCTAAGAAAGAAATTATTATTATTATTATTATTATTATTATTATTATTATTATTATTATTATTATTATTATTATTATTATTATTATTATTATTATTATTATTATTATTATTATTATTATTAAGATTAATATTATTATTAATCTTATTATTATTAATATTATTAATTAGTATTATACACAAAATACTACGACGAGGTTATGAGCGTGTCACTTTCAAAATGGTTTTCAAGCGGGATAGAGCTAAGGAAATTATGGGTTATTGCTAAGGAGGTTATAGGTAATGTTCGGGGGTATATTTATGAATCAAACCTAGTGTTTATCATCTCCGTTACGTCTACGTACTTTTCTACAATATTTAATCTCGTTACTGATACGTAAGCACTCATATTTTATCTTTTATATATTAATTATGTATCCATGTCTAGTGCTCGAGTATATATATTTATATATGCTTGTATGCTAAATTTCGTCATTAAATAGTTTATAATGAATCACTAATTAAATACATATATTACTAGTAAAAGGTATATGATATACATGTTTTTGGAAAGCTGGCGAAAAATCAATAACTTTTCATTTAGATATCGAATAGTGTCGATGAACGGATTAAAAGATATGATCAACTGAATTATGATTGACGTTAACTGAAATTGCTTTTGAATCTGCAATTAAGATTTAAACAACTTGTTTACGAGACTGATAAAGTGAACTTTTAAATATTACCAACCGAGTAAATGAATCCTTATATAAGGCACGTCTCGTTTTGTTGAACTATTGTCAAAATTGACTTTTTGAAACGACTTTGGATAACTATCATATGTCGATCTCGAGCATTAGGATTGTGATACACTATGACCTGACCTAGCTTGATAGACATTTATTGACCAATATATGTTCTCTAGGTTGAGATCTACGATTATTTGGTAATCCGAGTTTCGATCACATTTTGGTGAACGACTTTATATGCTGCTAAGGTGAGTTTCATTTGCTCCCTTTTTAATTGCTTTTGCGATATATATTTTTGGGATGAGAATACATGCACTTTATTTTAAACGCAATGGATACAAGTACATACTAAATTCTACACTGAGTTTGAACCGAAAATCCCTTAGCTTTGGTAACTAGTAACTGCCAGTTATAAGAACTGGTGGGCGCGAGTAGTGGTATATGGATCCATAGGGCTTGACATCCCCGTCTGTTCCAGGTATAGAAACCCTAGCCTGAACTATAAAATAGACGTATGCTATTTGAGTTTAGTACACGTTGGTTTGCGTGTATTGTACATGTTGGTTGCATGTATGTTAAAACAGAGGTACTTATTATATATACGTTAAAGTTTAGTTACCAGGGTGCTCAATCTTGTAGAATATTTTGATAAACGTTTCTAGATGAAACAACTGAAATCTTGTGATCCACCTTTATATACAGATTATATGAAACAATAAAAATATGAACTCACCAACCTTTGTGTTGACACTTGTTAGCATGTTTATTCTCAGGTTTCCTAGAAGTCTTCCGCTGTATGCTTATGTGTTAGACAAGCTATGTGCATGGAGTCTTACATGACATATTTTTCAAGGAAACGTTGCATTCACCAAATCATCACCATGTATCTTATTTTGACTGCATTGTCAACGGAAGTATTATTGTAAACTATTATTTACAGTGATTGACTATATGTAGAAATCATCAGATGTCGAAAACCTTTCATTTAAATATTCATTTATGGTGTGCCTTTTTAAAAGAATGCAATGTTTACAAAACGTATTATATAAAGGTCAAATACCTCGCAATGAAATCGATGAATGATGTGTTCGTCCATATAAATTTGGAGCGATCGTCACAATGACATACTTATTTACTCAAAGAATGATCAAGAGCACGAAGAACATTTGAGAAAAGTGCTAGAGTTGTTGAGGAAAGAAAAACTGTACGCTAAGTTTTCAAAGTGTGCATTTTGGTTGGAAGAAGTTCAATTCCTCGGTCACATAGTGAATAAAGAAGGTATTCAAGTGGATCCGGCAAAGATTGAAACCGTTGAAAAGTGGAAAACCCCAAAAATTCTGAAGCACATACGCCAATTTTTAGGGCTGGCTGGTTATTACAGGAGATTCATCCAAGATTTTTCCAAAATAGCAAAACCCTTGACTGCATTAACGTATAAAGGGAAGAAATTTGAATGCAAGGATGAACAAGAGATAGCATTTCAATTGTTGAAGAAAAGTTAGCTACGGCACCTATATTGTCATTACCTGAAGGGAATGATGATTTTGTGATATATTGTGACGCCTCAAAGCAAGATCTCGGTTGTGTATTAATGCAACGAGCGAAGGTAATTGCTTATACGTCTAGACAATTGAAGATTCACGAGCAGAATTATACGACGCATGATTTGGAATTAGGCGCGGTTGTTTTTGCATTAAAGACTTGGAGGCACTACTTATATGGGTCAAAAGTATTATATATACCGACCACAAAAGTCTTCAACACATATTTAATCAGAAACAACTGAACATGAGGAAGCGCAGGTGGATTGAATTGTTGAATGATTACGACTTTGAGATTCGTTACCACCCGGGGAAGACAAATGTGGTAGCCGACGCCTTGAGCAGAAAGGACAGAGAACCCATTCGAGTAAAATCTATGAATATAATGATTCACAATAACCTTACTACTCAAATAAAGGAGGCACAACAAGGAGTTTTAAAAGAAGAAAATTTAAAGGATGAAATACCCAAAGGATCGGAGAAGCATCTTAATATTCGGGAAGACGGAACCCGGTATAGGGTTGAAAGAATTTGGGTACCAAAATTTGAAGATATGAGAGAAATGGTACTTAGAGAAGCTCATAAAAACAGATAATCAATATATCCTGGAACGGAGAAGATGTAGAAGGATCTCAAGAAACATTTTTGGTGGCCGGGTATGAAAGCCGATGTTGCTAAATACGTAGGAGAATGTTTGACGTGTTCTAAGGTCAAAGTTGAGCATCAGAAACCATCAGGTCTACTTCAACAACCCGAAATCCTGGAATGGAAATGGGAAAACATTACCATGGATTTCATCACTAAATTGCCAAGGACTACAAGTAGTTTTGATACTATTTGGGTAATAGTTGATCGTCTCACCAAATCAGCACACTTCCTACCAATAAGAGAAGATGACAAGATGGAGAAGTTAGCACGATTGTATTTGAAGGAAGTCGTCTCCAGACATGGAATACAAATCTCTATTATCTCTGATAGGGATGGCAGATTTATTTCAAGATTCTGGCAGACATTATAGCAAGCATTAGGAACTCGTCTAGACATGAGTACTGTCTATCATCCACAAACTGATGGGCAGAGTGAAACGACAATACAAATGCTTGAAGACATGCTACGAGCATGTGTTATTGATTTCGGAATCAGTTGGGATCGACATCTACCGTTAGCAAA
The DNA here is from genome assembly GCF_046630445.1 of Rutidosis leptorrhynchoides. Taxonomy (NCBI): domain Eukaryota; kingdom Viridiplantae; phylum Streptophyta; class Magnoliopsida; order Asterales; family Asteraceae; genus Rutidosis; species Rutidosis leptorrhynchoides. The sequence goes on along the minus strand of NC_092334.1, from coordinate 182,696,114 downwards.
ATTTCTCTACAACAACAGCTACCATTCAAGCATTGAGATGGAGCCGTTTGAATTTATTATTTACATAAACTTTTCCATGTTTATATATATTAAATGAAATTATTATTTACATGATTAAGTGTTCCCAAGATGTTAATCAATCAAACTTGTTAAGACTTGATTAATTGAAATAGGTTTCATATAGACAATTGACCACCCAAGTTGACCGGTGCTTCACGAACGTTAAAAACTTGTAAAAACTATATGATGACATATATATGGTTATATATATAGTTAACATGATATTATGATAAGTAAGTATCTCATTAGGTATTTTAACAATAAGTTATATACACAAAAATGAGACTATTGAATTAAGAAACACGAAAACGATATATATAACGATTATCGTTATAACAACGTCTTACTAAGTACATATGAATCATATTAAGATATTGATACACTTGGTTAATTATGTTAAATGATAAGTAAATATATCATTAAGTGTATTAACAATGAACTGCATATATAAAAATAAGACTACTAACTTAATGATTTCGAAACGAGACATATATGTAACGATTATCATTGTAACGACATTTAACTGTATATATATCATACTAAGATATATTATATATCATAATATCATGATAATGTAACAATTTAACATCTCTTTAGATATAATAAACAATGGGTTAACAACATTTAACAAGACCGTTAACCTAAAGGTTTCAAAACAACATATACATGTAACGACTAACGATGACTTAACGACTCAGTTAAAATGTATTTACATGTAGTGTTTTAATATGTATTTATACACTTTTAAAAGACTTTAAGACACTTATCAAAGTACTTCTACTTAAAAAAATGCTTACAATTACAACCTCATTCATTTTCATCAACAATTCTACTCGTATGCACCCGTATTCGTACTCGTACAATACACAGCTTTTAGATGTATGTACTATTGGTATATACAATCCAATGATCAGCTCTTAGAAGCCTATGTGAGTCACCTAACATATGTGGGAACCATCATTTGGCAACTAGCATGAAATATCTCATAAAATTACAAAAATATTAGTAATCATTCATGACCTATTTACATGTAAACAAAATTACACATCCTTTATATCTAATCCATATAGCAACGACCAAAAACACCTACAAACAATTTCATTCTTCAATTTTATTCATCTAATTAATCTCTCTCAATTCTATCTTCAAGTTCTAAGTGTTCTTCATAAATTCTATAAGTTCTAGTTTCAAAAAATCAAGAATACTTCCAAGTTTGCTAGCTTACTTCCAATCTTGTAAAGTGATCATCCAACCTCAAGAAATCTTTCTTATTTACAGTAAGATATCTTTATAATACAAGGTAATACTCATATTCAAAATTTGATTCAATTTCTATAAATATAACAATCTTATTTTCAGTGAAAATCTTACTTGAACTTGTTTTCGTGTCATGATTCTGCTTCAAGAACTTTCAAGCCATCCAAGGATCCTTTGAAGCTAGATCTATTTTTATCATTTCTAGTATGTTTATCCACAAAACCTGAGGTAGTAATAATGTTCATAACATCATTCGATTCATATATATAAAACTACCTTATTCGAAGGTTTAAACTTGAAATCACTAGAACATAGTTTAGTTAATTCTAAACTTGTTCGCAAACAAAAGTTAATCCTTATAACTTGACTTTTAAAATCAACTAAACACATGTTCTATATCTATATGATATGCTAACTTAATGATTTAAAATCGAAAAACACAAAAAACACCGTAAAATCGGATATACGCCGTCGTAGTAACACCGCGGGCTGTTTTGGGGTAGTTAATTAAAAACTATGATAAACTTTGATTTAAAAATTGTTCTTCTGGGAAAATGATTTTTCTTATGAACATGAAACTATATCCAAAAATCATGGTTAAACTCAAAGTGGAAGTATGTTTTTCAAAATGGTCATCAAGACGTCGTTCTTTCGACTGAAATGACTACCTCTTACAAAAATGACTTGTAACTTATATTTCTGACTATAAAATTGGATATTTTTTTATTGTTGTAGCTACGGGAAATATTATAACAAATCTATATTAATCATATCCTAGCTAACTCATATTGTATTATACATGTATTCTAATATATTATGTAATCTTGGGATACCATAGAAACGTATGCAAATGTTTTGACATATCATATCGACCCATGTATATATATTATTTGGAACAACCATAGACACTCTATATGCAGTAATGTTGGAGTTAGCTATACAGGGTTGAGGTTGATTCCAAAAATATATATACTTTGAGTTGTGATCTAGCCTGAGACGTGTATACACTGGGTCGTGGATTGATTCAAGATAATATATATCAATTTATTTCTGTACATCTAACTTTGGACAACTAGTTGTAGGTTACTAACGAGGACAGCTGACTTAATAAACTTAAAACATCAAAATGTATTAAAAATGTTGTAATTATATTTTGAACATACTTTGATATATATGTACATATTTGTTATAGGCTCGTGAATCGACCAGTGGCCAAGTCTTACTTCCCGACGAAGTAAAAATCTGTGAAAGTGAGTTATAGTCCCACTTTTAAAATCTAATATTTTTGGGATGAGAATACATGCAACTTTATAAATGTTTTACAAAATAGACACAAGTACATGAAACTACTTTCTATGGTTGAATGATCGAAGCCGAATATGCCCCTTTTGCTTGGTAGCCTAAGAATTAGGGAACATCACTAATTTTGAGAATTAGTGCACGCCTAATTGATGCGAATCCTAAAGATAGATCAATTGGGCCTAACAAACCCCATCCAAAGTACCGGATGCTTTAGTACTTCGAGTTTTATATCATGTCCGATGGATGTCCCAGAATGATGGGAATATTCTTATATACATCTTGTTAATGTCGGTTACCAGGTGTTCACCATATGAATGATTTTTATCTCTATGTATGGGATGTATATTGAAATATAAAATCTTGTGGTCTGTTATTACGATTTGATAAATATATAGGTTAAACCTATAACTCACCAACATTTTTGTTGACGTTTAAAGCATGTTTATTCTCAGGTGATTATTAAGAGCTTCCGCTGTTGCATGCTAATATATGGACAAGATTTGGAGTCAGCATGCTTGTATAATATTGTTTAAAACTGCATTCGAAATTTACTTTTTTGTAACATATTAATATTGTAAACCAATATGTATTGGTAGTGTGTAAGTGTGATATTTTAGATTATCATTTATGCTAATCTAGGTGGTGTCCTTTTAACCTTGTCGATAAAATAAAGGTTATGGTTTGTTTTTAAAACGAATGTAGTCTTTGAAAAACGTCTCATATCGAGGTCAAAACCTCGTAACGAAATCAATTAATATGGAACGTTTATAATCAATATGAACAGGACATTTCACCAACAGAAAAATATAGTTGGATTTCAACCCACAAGCTTAAACTACAAGCCCAACAGAAAAATAGGTGCGGTGGCCCAAGTTTAATTGAAGTTTATAATAAAAAAAAATCGAAGTGTGAGATGCAACGAAAATAGTGGGACTGCAGTCACCTTCACTTCATCCCATCAAACATCATGTTTTCATCATCATGATGTATAATGTTATTTTATGTAATAACATTATTTTCATACTCCTGTTATAAACCAACCCCTTGTATCCTACTATACCTAATCAAACCACTAACCCACTAATCAATAAAAAAAAATTCAGTTGTTGATTGAATAAATAGGGAGTGTGATCGAGCTGTAAAGAGAATATCATATTTTAACATTATTGACTCCATTATCCCTTTCATCATCACCCACTATATCTACAACATCATCATAAAGAAACTAAAAAAATATAATACGTCACCTATGTGACCTATTTAGGGGTCGGCCATCCTTTTTTATATATAGTCTCATACAAGTAGCTTGTCATTTGATCAAGAAGATCATCAATTGCAGCTGGCACAGAAAGAAAAATAGATAACGTACGATGGGTTTTTCTTTGAGGTGTGTTTGTCGGATTAAAACAGAAAATAGAGAACACGAGTAGCAAAGTTGCAGGTTCAAACATTGGTAGGTGGTGATCGTTTGGTGGAGAAAGAATTCGATGGTTTTGAGTTTGAAATAGAAACAGAAATTGGTGTGATCAGAATAAAACGAAGGTGATTCAAGGTGGATCAACGATGAGAAATGAAAAAAAAATAGAGGTGTTGGCGGTTATGGTTGTGGTAGTGATCAAGGTGACGGATGGTGATTAAATGAAGTAAGAATATGAGGTGAGTTAATATTTTGTATATGCCTGATTATATGTATATACATAAATCAAGTGGTTTGTATTTCTTGTTGTTGGTTTTACAGGAGTGATGGGTTGTTTATAGCAGTGAAGAGTTTGATAGGTATATTCGAGCCAGGAAGGAACAAACAAAAATTTATAAAGCAGAAAGAGAGGTGTAACAAATTCGTACGATATATACAGCACAAGATTCGATTACAGTTTGTTTCGTAGCTTTGATTGGGTCGACAGAAGAATCAATCGGGTACAGATAAAAATATATATATACAAGTTGAATATGACTGGTAACAAATTCGTACACTTATTTGATATTTATTTCTAACAGATTTTGTTTTGTATGTGTGATTGAATTCAATTTCGAGCAGTAGAAGGACAATAAAGAAATATAAAGCTGACGTTGATCTGCAACTGAATTTGCTGGATGTTGGTTTGTAGTGATTTAGAGTAGACATATGGAATCAATTAGAATCAGCTAGGAAGGATAGAATTTCAATTAGAAGAAATTATACAGATAACTACGTTCAGTTGATTTTGTTTGTATTGGTAATTTTTGATTTCGACATGTACTGATCAGGCAATCAAGAACAGAATAAAGTAAAAGTTAGAATTGATTTCTAACAGAATTTTTAAATTATTCAGTTGTCTTTAAGCAATGAGATTCGATTCAATTATTCTTCCAGATAGAAACAATAATTTAAATAACAAGTACAACAGATTCTTGTAATTATATGCTTTTTACTAAAATAAATAAATAAATAAATATATATATATATATATATATATATATATATATATATATATATATATATATATGTATATATATATATATATATATATATATATATATATATATATATATATATATATATTTATTTTAGTAGCAACTTCATTACTCTATATATTATTTTATATTTTTATTTCTTATAATTAAGTTTGTATTTTATTATTTCATATTATTATATATATTTATTTATGTTTATATATTTATACATATATTTATACATATCAGTTTACACACCATTGTTCGTGAATCGTCGGGAATGAAAAAAAGGGCAAATGCATTCGTGTAACCGTTCCAAAGTTTTCGAAACTCAACATTATAGACTTTGCTTATCGTGTCGAAATCATATAAAGATCAGGTTTAAATTTGGTCGGAAATTTCCGGGTCGTCACAGTACCTACCCGTTAAAGAAATTTTGTCCCGAAATTTAAGTAAGGTCGTCATGGTTAACAATAAAAATGTTTTCATGACGAATATGAGTTGATAAATAGAGTTTTATCATTATTGAGTAATACAGATAAAACAATTTGATTATTCGAAGCGTATGGGTGAAGTTATCACAAAAGAGTGAATTGAAGAAATAAAGTTTCGTCTTAACTTTTGACTTTGTCTTAGTTAAATTTTGGAATTTAAGGAATTTTAAAGAAATCTTCTAATCAGAAGGAAAATGTAATAGCATGATTAATTAGCAGACTGTTGGAATCACGGTAAGGATAGAACTATTAGAAAAATAAATGAAAGAGTTATGTAACATGGCACATGATGAGAGTAAGATATGTGAACCTTCATCACGTTCCATTAGAAACTTAGCATGACTTACTGTAATATAATCACGTTGGTCGAGCGTCATTATATTATACTAACTCATGCTTCAATTCCCAACACTTCTCCAAAAATCATTCATAATTTAAACTCAAATTTTAAAGAGATTTAGAAACTAAAATAGTTTCCTTTATGATGTAACATAGATAGCACGAGGAGATAAATGATTTCGGAAAAAGATATTTATGAAGGTATCTTCAGAAATATCGAAGATATTTATAACGAAAGATACGATGATATCTTAGAATTTAAAATATCTAGAATAAAAGGATGACGCAGAAACTTTTCCGCCAGGATTAAGAATAAGTAGGAGCAAAGTATTCGCTAAAGATTTTAGTAGATACAGGATCATATGGATTCTGTAATTACAGGTTTAGTCCTTGTGATTTATCCACAGCCTCCTTCATAGTTTGCTCAACTCGTTTTCCAGTACCAATTTTCTATTGAGTGTTTCCAACACTCCATTCTTTATCATCAACTTTTTACCATTAAGACCATCTACAACTTTTGCTGCTTCATCAGCATTCAATTTTACCATATTTGAACCATTGATTATGAATCCGAGGTGTTTTCAAGAGTTTGAAGGGTTTGAATGAAGATTGTAATCATCAAGATACAAATGATGTTTAAGATGAAATCAAGTGGCAAATTTGAAGAAATGTTAAACTGTAGAAGATGTAATTTATTAACGATATTTTAAGTCAAAATGTTGTAATTAATATTTCCTATTCTTTTAATACTTTTTAATTGTCTAAGGTTAGTAGTTCAATGTTAGTAGTCCAATTGTCTAATATATAATCTAAGAATTTTTAAATATTTAAGATCCGAAGATGATGAAGAAATTTTACGTAGTTAATTAATTGGTTACTAATCAATTTTATTTTATCCATTATTTTCTTCATTATGCCACTTGTCAAATCTTGACTTAGATTTTGATCGGCAGAAATTCGTATATGAAATTGAATTGGAATGAAAATGGTTATTCTGTGGTGAACGGATACGTATATCTGCGGAGTTGAATAGGATAGCTAACAATTGTTGAATCGGAATTGAAGGATATACAATGTAATATATTAATGTGAATTCCAAATATTTCTAGGGTATTACCTTCTCGTTAAAATACTTTCACAATTAATAGTTCGTATAAAAGAATTTTTAACTACAATCTTTATGAAAATATACTTACATATATATTCTCTTCAGATGTAATCATGGATTTGATGAGTCAATAAGATATGAATCTCATTTGATTTACTGTTAGGACGAGAATATATAATCTCTAAAACATTAAAGATTACATATTCGGCATGATGACCGAAAATAAAGTAGATATGACGATAGATAGAACGATGGTCATGCTCGAGGTATAGATTGTGATATCGAGGCAGATGATGTTGAAACTTGGGTTGTTGATGGTACTGGTGTTGATGTTGGTGGTACTGTTGGTGCTGGTGATGTTGTTGAAGCTGGTAAGTTTTGCACCATATTTTCCAAAGTTACAACTCGAGCGCGAAGCTCGTTGATTTCTGCTATTACTCCGGGATGATTGTCGGTCGTAACGAGTGGATGAATAAGGTTTATAATTGTGGATAGAATATAATCATGTTGAGGTACCCTGAAAATGAGGCTGAAAATGGTGTTTCGGATAGGTTCGCCGGTAAGTGCTTCAAGTTCTTCGCCAAGAGGTGAATCGGTTGGTGGAAGGGATCGCCTTCTTCGTGTCTCCATTGATTAAGTCGACTACGAACCCATCCCCAATTCATCCAGAATTGATGATGGCTGATTGGTTGATTCATTTCAGTGACGCTGCTTTCAAAGCTTAGGTGAACATCCATGTCGGAATAGCTATCGGATTCCAAAGAACTTGAACTAGTGGCGAGTTCCATTTCGTACGATTGAGTAAAGTGGTTTTTTGGTATGAAATGATTTTCGGATATTGGATGATATTCTAATTACATAGAATATCTATATATAGAACAAGAGATGTCATAATTTACGGAGGAATTTACGAAATATGTCAGGCAAAGCTTACAGTAATAGATACGCTAAGATATGATTTTTTGTCTGTACACTATTCATGTAATTCAGGCAGTAAGATATGTCTAGATTAATAATGATAATCAAGTGATTCCCTACGAATGATAAGCAGATAATTTCTGACAAGAAATGATAAGTAAAACTTTAGACATGCAGACATGGTCGAAGTCTAGACTCACTAATGCATCTTAACAACTATCAGTTAGACACACTAATGCAAGACCTGGTTCGCTAAGACCACCGCTCTGATACCACCTGTAGAGACCCGTCCTAATCCATAAGGATGAATACAACAATATATGGTTACATTACGAGGTATTTGACCTCTATATGATAGGTTTTACAAACATTGCATTCGTTTTTAAAAGACAAACTTTCATTTCATTGAAAGTTGACAGACATGCATACCATTTTATAATATATCTAAACTTTAAATGACTTGATAATATTCATGAAGAACTCAATGACTCGAATGCAACGTCTTTTGAAATATGTCATGAATGACTCCAAGTAATATCTCTAAGATGAGCAAATGCACAGCGGAAGATTTCTTTTGTACCTGAGAATAAACATGCTTTCAAGTGTCAACCAAAAGGTTGGTGAGTTCATAGGTTTATCATAAACAATAAAATCCATCATTTTGATAGACCACAAGATTTAAATATATTACACCTATCTCGCGTACTAAACCATTTTTCATAATGCTTGGCAGAGTAGGTTCGTATCCTTTTCTCCCCCGTAGGTTGCCTCACGATTTTTAAATAATCGTGCACATATCTCGTGCGCAAAACTAATACACATAACCTGTGTCTAGAAATCATCTCTCGATACATAACATTCACATTAATTGGTGGCAATTATCATGTCCACATAATTCAATGGTGGCAATTATCATGTCCACATAATTCAATGGTGGTAATTATCATGTCCACATAATTCAATGGTGGCAATTATCATGTCCACATAATTCAATGGTGGCAATTATCATGTCTACATAATTCAATGGTGGCAATTATCATGTCCACATAATTCAATGGTGGCAATTATCATGTCCACATAATTCAATGGTGGCAATTATCATGTCCACCTAATTCAATAATAATCAACAGAACTTCTGTCTGTATAATAATTCATTCGAGGAATGTTTTTCTTGTGTCTATCTCGTTAAACATTTATAAAAGCATCTCAGTCCAAAAATATAGATTTCAAAGGCATTTAATAAAGCAGTTGTAAAACAGTTATAAAGCAGCGCATGTATTCTCAGTCCCAAAAATGTAAAGAGTAAAAGGGAATCAAATGAACTCACTATACGATATTTTATAGTAAAAATATGCACACGATTGAACTGAATAATGCAAGGTTGGCCTCGAATTCACGAACCTATATTCAATTATGTATATTAATACATGTAATGAAAATCGAACAAATTTATATCTTATTAGTGATTTTAATTGTTATTTTAAATCATGTGTTTCATTAATAACTTAATTAATTACATTTATTAATATTTATTATGTAAATATTACTATAGTTATGTTACATGTAATAATTATATTTTATATAAATAATATTTGTTGTAATAATAATGATAATACCATTGGTAATATTAGTAATACAAATGATGATAATAATAATAATAATAATGATGTTTAAAAATAATAATTTTAATGTTAATATAATAATGATTTTAATAATAATAATAATAATAATAATAATAATAATAATAATAATAATAATAATAATAATAATAATAATAATAATAATAATAATAATAATAATAATAATAATACTACCTCAAAGGAGTAGCCCTTAAAAATATTGCCCAAGTCCGGGTTTGAACCCACAACGTCCCGCTAACCCGACAACTCCCTTAACCATCCAAGGTAATCCATTTTTCTGATTTATTCCTATATTAATTTCTATATAACCGTATATTCTGTTTTCCCTTTTCTTCTTCCTCTACAAACAAAACCCATGAATCCTCATCATCTTTATCATAACCTCGCAACATCCTACCATCATGTATTCATCATCATACACCATCATCATCGTAACCCTATCATTTCATGTATCATCCTAATACATCACCTTCATCATAATCATAATCAAATTCATAACATGATAACACTTATCATTCTCCTCATATCATACCATCTCACCCGTTATTCAACTTTATTTATGATTTCATGTGTCATCATGTAGCATCACATAACCACTACATCATTAACGTACTTCCACCATCTTCTATACCATCACCATCTTTCTCGAATTACATCATATTCATCATGTATTGTTTACCATTACTGTCCTCAAATAATCATTCTATCATCCTTAATCTATTGTTATAGTATCGTCATTCATAGTTGAACCCGAAACCGATCGATTAAAGCATACAGGTTGGTAGTGTTTTATGGGTTTTATATTTTGGGACAGTCCAACAGAAAAATATAGTTGGATTTTGGCCCACAAGCTTAAACTACAAGCCCAACAGAAAAATAGGTGCGGTGGCCCAAGTTTAATTGAAGTTTATAATCAAAAAAAAAATCGAAGAGTGAGCTGCAATGGAAATAGTGGGACTGCAGTCGCCTTCACTTCATCCCATCAAACATCACGTTTTCATCATCACATCATCATGCTGTATAATGTTATTTTATGTAATAACATTTTTTTTCACACTCCTGTTATAAACCGACCCCTTGTACCCTACCATACCTAATCAACCCACTAACCCACTAATCAATAAAAAAAATTCGGTTGTTGATTGAATAAATAGGGAGTGTGATCGAGCTGTAAAGAGAATATCATATTTTAACATTATTGACTCCATTATCCCTTTTATCATCACCCACTATATCTACAACATCATCATAAAGAAACAAAAAAAATATAATACGTCACCTATGTAACCCATTTAGGGGTCGGCCATCTTTTTTTTTTATATAGTCTCATACAAGTAGCTTGTCATTTGATCAAGAAGATCATCAATTGCAGCTGGCACAGAAAGAAAAATAGATAACGTACGATGGGTTTTTCTTTGAGGTGTGTTTGTCAGATTAAAACAGAAAATAGTGAACACGAGTAGCAAAGTTACAGGTTTAAAAATTGGAAGGTGGTGATCATTTGGTGGAGAAAGAAGTCGATGGTTTTGAGTTTGAAATAGAAACAGAAAACGGGTGTGATCAGAATAAAACGAAGGTGATTCAAGGTGGATCGACGAAGAGAAAGGAAAAAAAATAGAGGTGTTAGCGGTTATGGTTGTGGTAGTGATCAAGGTGACGGATGGTGATTAAATGAAGTAAGAATATGAGGTGAGTTAATATTTTATGTATGCCTGATTATATGTATATACATAAATCAAGTGGTTTGTATTTCTTGTTGTTGGTTTTACAGGAGTGATGGGTTGTTTATAGCAGTGAAGAGTTTGATAGGTATATTCGAGCCAGGAAGGAACAAACAAAAATTTATAAAGTAGAAAGTGAGGTGTAACAAATTCGTACGATATATACAGCACAAGATTCGATTACAGTTTGTTTCGTAGCTTTGATTGGGTCGACAGAAGAATCAATCGAGTACAGATAAATATATATATATACAAGTTGAATATGACTGGTAACAAATTCGTACACTTATTTGATATTTATTTCTAACAGATTTTGTTTTGTATGTGTGATTGAATTCAATTTCGAGCAGTAGAAGGACAATAAAGAAATATAAAGCTGACGTTGATCTGCAACTGAATTTGCTGGATGTTGGTTTGTAGTGATTTGGAGTCGACATATGGAATCAATTAGAATCAGCTAGGAAGGATAGAATTTTCAATTAGAAGAAATGATACAGATAACTACGTTCAGTTGATTTTGTTTGTATTGGTAATTTTTGATTTCCACATGTACTGATCAGGCAATCAAGAATAGAATAAAGTAAAAGTTAGAATTGATTTCTAACAGAATTTTGAAATTAATCAATTGTCTTTAAGCAATGAGATTCGATTCAATTATTCTTCCAGACAGAAACAATAATTTAAATAAGATGTACAACAGATTCTTGTAATTATATGCTTTTATATATATATATATATATATATATATATATATATATATATATATATATATATATATATATATATATATATATATATTTAATAAATAAATAAAATGTATCATTACTAATAATGATAAATAATAATAATTATAATAATAATTATAAAAATGATAATAACAATAATAATTAAAAAATAATGATATTACTACTAATAATATTTTTGATGAGGATTCTAATAATAATAATAAATGATGATAATATGATAACATCAATAATAAAAATTATGATTTTTAATGATAATAGTTATGAGATTTAATAGAGTAATAATAATAATAATGTAACAATTTACATTTATTAAACTTTATATCTATTAATAATACTGATATTATTATTTATTTTTATGAACGTAATAACTATATTTTAATTTGTAATTACATATATTAATATTGCAATTTATTAATTATGTAACATTTACTAATTATATTTAACATATAATGAATATTCAATATTCATACATTTCAATATACACATAATATCAATTATGTGTAGTAATCATATATATATATATATATATATATATATATATATATATATATATATATATATATATATATATATATATATATATATATATATATATATATATATATATATATATATTTATTTATTTATTTTAGTAGCAACTTCATTACTCTATATATTATTTTATATTTTTATTTCTTATAATTAAGTTTGTATTTTATTATTTCATATTATTATATATATTTATTTATGTTTATATATATATATATATATACATATATTTATACATATCAGTTTACACACCATTGTTCGTGAATCGTCGGAAATGGTAAAAAGGACAAATGCATTCGTGTAACCGTTCCAAAGTTTTCGAAACTCAACATTACAGACTTTGTTTATCGTGTCGAAATCATTTAAAGATCAGGTTTAAATTTGGTCGGAAATTTCCGGGTTGTCACATCTAATGTTAGTAGTCCACAGTTAGTAGTCCACAGTTAGTAATTCAATAATTCATATATAGTTTAATATATAATATTCAAATTAATTAATACGTATCGTGACCCATTGTATACATGTTTCAGACTCGATCACAACTCAATGTATATATATTATTTTAGAATCAACCTCGTCCCTTTATATGTTAACTCGAGCATTACCGCATATAGAGTGACTTACGATTATTTCAAATAATATATATAGATGATGTCGATATGATATGTCAAAACATTGTATATGTGTCCCTATTTATCCGACGATATTTAAAGTGCGTAAAATAAATAACAGAAATTAAATGACGATAAATAAAATTGTGAGAATTAAAATTGCGATAAATAAAATGTAATAAAGAATTGACAGTTAGCTAGGAACAGTTAGCTAGGATTTTGTTAGCGTGGATTCTTACCAAAATTTCTCATAGTTAATTTGTTTGTTTCTAACAATTTTTATTTTTTGTCAAATGTTTTCTTTATTATGCCACTTGTTGAATTCTGATAAGTTAAAATCCAAATATGAAATTGAATGAAAATGGTTATTCTGTAGTGAATGGATTCATATATCTGTGGATGTAATTAGGATAGTAAATGACCGTTGAATCAGATTCGAAGAATGTACAGTTTAACTTATTAATGTGAAATTTAAATATTCCTCAGGTATTACCTACCAGTTAAAATATTTTTACCATTAACAGTATGTACAAAAGAATTTTTAATTACAACCTTTATGAAAACATATATACATATATATTTTTCTTCAGATGTAATCATGGATTTTATGAGTTAATATGATATTAATCTCATTTGCTTTTCGGTTTGAGCTAGAATAAATAATCTCTAAGACTTTAGAGATTACATAATCGCCATGTTCAGTGAAGATAATTGATATAGAACGATTATGTAGAACAAAGATAACCGATGTAGAACAGATATGTAGAATGCATAATCTCTAAGACTTTAGAGATAACATAATCACCGCCTAATAGTTCTCCAATGAAGTTATGAATCAATACTTCATCGTTGATTTTTATTAGTACTCCTTGGTATCTATAGTGCGTACGACGTTGATGCTCGTGGGACAGATTTTGAAGTTGAGGTTTGCGGTGCGGATGTAGTTGTTGATGGTACTGGTGCTGATGCTGGTGGTGCTGCTGGTACGGATGGTGCTGTATGTGACGCCTGCAAGTTGTGCATCACATTTTCTGAAACGACCCGTCCATATTACTATAAACGCAGTACATTATTCATTGGTCCCATAGCGAGGTAATTGACCTCTATATGATATGTTTTAGAAAATATTGCATTCGTTTCATAAAAAGCACACCATTATTATACATAATACGAGTTTTAAACATATGGGCGATTATTTACAAAATAATCCCCATGATACATCGATTTTCAAATATTACAAAGGTAACATAACAGTCGAATATAATACATGACCAAAGTTTTATTGAATGCAACCCTCTTTTAAACAAAAGCATGAGACTCCATGCAAAGCTTGCTCAGATAATGCGATAACGAAAGACTTTCTTAAGGTCCAGAGAATAAACATGCTTAAACAGTCAACACAAAGGTTGGTGAGATATATAGGTTTAAAGCTAGCATCGATATAAATATAGACCACAAGATTTCATAGTTACAAACATTTCAATAAAGATATTCTATAAGTTGTTGAGCGCTTTGGTAACCATACTTAACCATTAATGTGGTATATTCCCTTTATTATGAAATCTCCCTACACTGTACCAAGTGTAGTAAAACGAAGAACTATGCAACCATTTATGATACTAGAGCGACTAGCCCGGTTGGGGTTGTCAAACCCGATAGATCTATCAATAGGATTCGCGCTTACATGTTCTTATAACATGTAAATATTAGTTACCAAGCTATTAGGGAAGATATGCAAGGTGGTACAACTCAACGTAGAATATATTTTAAGTACTTGTGTCCATGGCGTAAAACATAAAATGCATGTATTCTCATCCCAAAATATTTTAGAGTTTAAAAATGGGATTATATACTCACAGTAGTAAAAGTATATTAAAAATAAGTTTTTAACTTATTAAAAATATGATCGTCGTCCTTGGATTCACGAACCCATAACAATAATAACGATTCAGATAATAATACGACATATAAAATAAAGCAAGTTCATAGAATACTTATATAATAATTTTTAACATTTTATGTTGGTAGTCCAAAATAGTTCGAAAAGTCCATCCCACGGCGTATTGTGTACATATTGTCTTGCATCAATCCAGAGACGTATTGTATACGTATTGTATACATATTGTCTTAGAATTAACTAAGACGTATTGTGTACGTATTGTCTTAGGATTTATCAAAACGTATTGTGCACGTATTGTCATGGAACGTACCAAGATTATTATATATACACAATCTCGGAATTAACCAAGATTATAATATTTTGTTATACTAATGATAACATGTCCAAATATATATAGGATATAGGAAAAGTTAGCAAGGATATGGTTAATATAGTTTTTATAATATAAATTTCGTCCATACAACGTTAATTTTAGCAGATTTTGTTTTACTCGCCAAATATTCATTACAACTCCGTTTAAAGTGAATTAAATTGCTATGGATTCCTTAAGAAGTAAATTTAACAAAACCAATTCGAAAAGATCAGCCCAAGTAGTAATTTTTAGAGCTTTACCCTCTTTTTGTGTCGGTGGACAGATTTGGTAAAATCCCGGCATCCACCCAATATATGATTTTTGATATAAAAAAACTTCCATTTTGTCTAAAATCATGAAAAAAATACTGAAAGTCTTATTTACATATATTAACATATTTCCTAAGTCTTAGCCTCGAACTCAAAGTCTAAGATAGGTTTTTAATTCCCAACCCAAAATAGCCCGCTTTTTACCGAATGGAGATTAAAGGATATATGTTAAGTTTCAAGGTGTTCTTCTTATGTACAAGTTATAAGTTCTTATATTAACTTAATATAACATCATAATACATATAAATAAATGTTATTAGAGTTAAGTTAGAAAGATTAGATTAGTTATTCAAACAAGTTTAGAATAAACTAAACTATGTTCTAGTTTATAAACTCTTATATAGATAGCTATAAACATATGAATTGAACAAGAGTTGAAGTAGAGTTTTTAACTCAAGTTTAGAATGTAAAGTTGCTGGAAAAAAGTAGTAGAATAAAACTTGAGAGAGTTCTTGCAAGTGTGTGTAAAAATGAGTTAGAAATGGTGCTTATTTATAGGCTTGAAAATTTGGTTTTTAGTGAAAATATCTAAGATAAGTTAAAATGTATTAAGTCATGGATGACATATTAAATTGATTAGGTCATGGATGACATATTACACAAATAATTGCAAATTTCTATTGGTATATACCAATAGTAAATACTTCTAGAAGCTGTGTATAATACGGGTAAAAATACCGTATGAATGCAAGTAGAATTCTTGAGGAAATTGAACGGAAATATGAGTATAGCTATCCTTTATATGTATTGGTATAGTATTAAGTGTATTCAATACTTGTAAGGATGTATTTTCACTCATAATACATTGTATGTACATACATTTTAATTTAAGTTAATTACGTCGTTTAAATAGTAACATATATATTGTTCAAAAACTCTTTAAATTAGTAGTATGAAAATATATATAATACTTTATTAATATAATTAATGAGATATTTAATTATCATATTTTCAAGTTAAATATATGTATATATACACATATATATAATTAATACAAGTTATGACGTTCGTAAATCGTAGGAATAAAAGGGTGGTCAACTGCTTATATAAAATTCTTTCCGGAGGTTCAAGACTTATTAGAATTCATTGCTTATCATGTTGAAATTATTAAATCATATAAATAGTATAATCAAGTAGTCAGAAAAATCCGGGTCATCACAGTACCTACCCGTTAAAGAAATTTCGTCCCGAAATTTGAAGTAGTACCTATTTAATGGGCGGTGTTTGTAAACAGATGTGGATACTTCTGTTTCATCTGGTCCTCTCTTTCCCAAGTGAACTCGAGACCTCTTCGAGCATTCCAACGAACCCTAACTATAGGTATGTTGCTTTGCTTGAGCTGTTTGACTTCACGGTCCATGATTTCGACAGGCTCTTCTATAAAATGCAGTTTCTCGTCGATTTAGATTTCTTCAAGAGGAACAGTGAGGTCTTCTTTTGCAAGGCATTTCCTTAGGTTCGAGACATGAAAGGTATTGTGTACTCCAGTAAGTTATTGTGGTAGCTTAAGTCGATAAGCCACTGGTCCAATACATTCAATGATCTTGAATGGTCCTACGTATCTTGGGTTCAATTTACCACTTTTACCAAAGCGTATCACACCTTTCCAAGGTGACACCTTTAACATAACCATGTCATCAACCTAAAATTCTAACGGCTTCCTTCGAACATCAGCATAGCTCTTTTGACGACTTTGGGCGGTTTTCAATCTCTCCTTGATTTGCACAATCTTATCAGTAGTCTCCTGTATGATCCCGGGACCAGTAAGTTGTCTGTCACCTACTTCGTTACAATAGATAGGGGATCTACACTTTCTTCCATAAAGTGCTTCGAATAGTGCAGCATTAATACTCGTATGATAACTGTTGTTATACGAGAATTCTGCCAATGGTAAATATTTATCCCATCCGTTTCCGAAATCGATCACACATGCTCTAAGCATGTCTTCAAGAGTCTCAATGGTCCTTTCACTTTTCCCATCGGTCTGAGGATGATATGCAGTGCTCATATCCAGACGAGTCCCTAGAGCTTCATGTAGTGATTGCCAAAACCTTGACGTAAACCGACTGTCGCGATCGGATATAATGGAGATAGGTACTCCATGTCTTGAAACAACTTCCTTCATGTATAATCGTTCCAATTTCTCCATCTTATCCATTTCCTTCATAGGTAGGAAATGTGCAGATTTGGTGAGACTATCGACAATTACCCAAATGGTATCGTAACCCCATGCAGTCTTTGGTAGCTTCGTGATGAAATCCATAGTAATACATTCCCATTTCCATTCCGGGATTTATGGTTGTTGAAGCAGACCTGACGGTTTCTGATAAGTCAAACATTCTCTGATGTACGTTGCAATATCAGCTTTCAAATTTAGCCACCAAAAGTGTGCTTTAAGATCTTGATACATCTTTCTAGCTTCGGGATGTATCGAGTATCTCGTCTTATGTGCCTCATCTAAAACCAATTTTCTTAACCCTTTAAAATTCGGTACCCAAATGCGTCCAGCGAAGTATCGGGTTCCGTCCTCTAGTGTAACAAGCTGTTTATCTAACCCTTTAAGCATCTCATTTCCAAAGTTTTCTTCAAAATGAGCTCCTTGTTGAGCCTCCTTAATTTGGGTAGTGAGGTTCGTATGAATCTTCATATTCATTGCTCGTACTCGAATTGGCTCTCTTTCCTTCCTGCTTAAAGCATCTGCTACTACATTTGCTTTCCCGGGATGATATCGAATTTCACAATCATAGTCGTTTATCAGCTCAACCCACCTACGTTGCCTCATGTTCAGTTGTTTTTGGTTTTAGATATGTTGAAGGCTTTTATGATCGGTATACACAGTACATTAACCCCATACAAGTAGTGTCTCCAAATCTTTAATGCAAACACCACTGCTCCCAATTCTAGATCATGAGTCATATAATTTTGTTCATGAATCTTCAGTTGTCGGGATGCATATGCAATAACCTTCTTTCGTTGCATGAGGACATAACCAAAACCTTGTCGCGAAGCGTCACAATAAATTACAAAATCATCGTTCCCTTCAGGTAATGATAGAATATGCGATGTAGTCAACTTCTTCTTCAATAATTGAAATGCAGCTTCCTGCTCAGAGGTCCATTCATACTTCTTCCCTTTGTGTGTTAATGCTGTTAACGGTTTGGCTATCCGGGAAAAATCTTGAATAAACCTTCTGTAATAGCCAGCAAGACCCAAAAATTGGCGTATTTGCGTTGGAGTCTTTGGGTCTCCCACTTTTCAATGGCTTCAATCTTGGCTGGTTCAACCTAAATTCCTTCACTGCTGACAATGTGACCAAGGAACTGTACTTCCTTCAGCCAAAAGGCGCACTTGGAAAACTTTGCGTATAACTGTTCTTTCTTTAACAGTTCCAGCACCAACCTTAAATGTTGTTCATGTTCTGCTTCATTCTTAGAATAAATAAGAATGTCATCAATAAAGACAATAACAAACATATCCAAATACGGACTGCATACCCGATTCATGAGGTCCATTGTGACAACCCGGAAATTTCCAACCAAATTTAAACTTTAATCTTTATATGTTTCCGACACAATAAGCAATATTTGTTAAGTTAAATTTCAAGAATTTTAAACTATGTTCATACATTCATTCAACCTCGACCAAGTTCCAACAATTCACGAACCATTAAACGAATATGATTATATATGAATATGTGTATATATATTATAACTTGAAACGTAAACGAAATATTAGATTAAATACTTTATATGATTGTATCTGTTTCAAAATGTTTATCAATGGAATTAGAAGATAAGATCAACTGATTGAATTATCAGATATATTAAATTATGATTACAAGTCTCTGTTGAAAGGCCCACGTTGATTTAAGAAATCTTTCCATTTTAACAATATTCGGGAAATGGTAAAGTAATTTATAAATAAGAACAAATTGTCAATCATTGAGAACTAGACAAAGGATAGTGGAAGATTCAATCACATAAAGACTCGATTGATCTATTTAGTTTCAAACGTACAAAAACGTTTTCAGTTTAAAAAGAACTTTATTATTAAAACGTATATAACTTTTATAAATATCTAGAATCACTTTTGACAACTCATTACTTAACTAGTATGATAAAGATAACGATATTTATATTTTATTTTATTAAATATATATAACGATTTAAATTAATATTATATATATTTATACGCGTATAATACGTACATAGTTTTATACTTTTACTATACTTAAACTTTACCTTTACTTTATTTTTACTTTACTTTAACTTTAATAATTCACTTTAATAATTCATACTTTAATAATTTATACTTTAATAATTCACTTTAATAATTCATACTTTAATAATTCACTTTAATAATTCATACTTTAATAATTCACTTTAATAATTCATACTTTAATAATTCATTTTAATAATTCAAAAATTTATTATAAATAGAATTCAATAGGTTTCATTATTTCATAGAAACTTGAAAATATTTTTCTCTAAACTCTCTCAATCGATTTACATATATATATTTACTCCGTATTATTTCAAGATATTATTAGTATACATAAAATATTACGACGGAGTGTTGTCCGAGTGATTTCGAAATTGTTTTTCGAGTAGGATAGGATTAAGGAAATTATGGGTTATAGCTATGGAGGTGATTGAGTATGGTTCATGGGTATGCTCGTGAGGTCAATATAGTGTTTATCATTTTCGTTGCGTCTACGTACCTTTCCTGCAATATTGAATCTCAATATTGATGCGTGAGTACTCATAATTTAACTTTTACATACTAATAGTGTATCCCTGACTAGTGCTCGAGTATTTAGGATTATGCATGCTTGTACTTTTGATATTGCCCTTAGACAGGTTAGGTTGAATCTTGAATTAGTTACACTTGCGGTTGAGATAAGATATAAGATATGCATGTCCTTGGAAAGCTAGCAAAAAATTAAGAACTTTTCCTTTAGATATCGAATGGTTTCGATGAACGGATTAGAAGTTATAATCAATTGAATTTTCGATATTTTTATTAAAAATGATTATTATTATCGTCGTTTTTATCGTCGTTCTAGTTTTATCTTATTATTATCATTATTATTATCTTTATCAATAAAAGGGATTTATCATTAAAAATTGTTTTTTTATTACTATCGTTATTATCGTTAAAGTTATAATTAGTATTATTATTATTATTATCCAATTATCATTATTATTATTATTATTATTATTATTATTATTATTATTATTATTATTAGTATTATTATTATTATTATCATTATTAATATATATATATATCATTATTTAAAAATGGTTATTGTTATTGTTATTATTATTATTACTATATTATCATTAAGATAATTATTAGTATTATCGTTAATAATATTATAGTAACTATCATTATTAATATTAGTGTAATTAAAATAAATAATTGTAACACCTAAATATTTTGATTACTATTATTATCATTATTATGAACACGATATAAAAGACGATTAAAAGCTATTAAACGAAACGATTAGGAAATAATGAGTAAGAGTATCATGATGAAATTAAAATATTATAAGATATTAATTTAGATAAAATTATCGTTCTTATTATTTTTATCATTACTATTATTATTAAAAGTATCGTTAGTATTAAAACTATCATTTTAACAAAAATTATCATTTTAATAGAAATGTCATTGTTACTATAAAATATCATTATTATTATTATTTTAAATAGAATTATTATTTTAAAGATAATATTAAAAATTATCGTAAATATTAAAGTTATCATAATTAGAATTATCGTTTTATCATAATGTCATCTTAGTAATTATAAATATTAATATTTTTATAATAATAATTATTATTACAAAATAATACAACTTTTACTTACTATCATTATAGATATTATTTTATAAAATAAATATGTGATACAAACATATTTTACTACGTGTAATAACTTACTTTAATAATACCTATCATATTATCTTTATGATATTAAATGAACCCTATAAATTTTATTACTTAATATATATAAAAGTATATTTGATTATATAAATTTAATATAAAATTTTATTTATTAATAAATAAATTATATTATTTACTCTAATAAATCTTTTTAAAATATTTAAAAATATAAAACGATGATATTTAAACTATATATTAATCATGTATAGATTTTTAGAAATTATTTTGAGTCAAATTTACTTTTGTTGACTTTTGCATATTAGTCTCGAGCATTAGGATTGTGGTACACTATGACTTGACCTAATTTGTTAGACAAATATTGACCAACATATAAATATATATAATTAATTTAGGTTCGTGAATCCGAGGCCAACCTTGCACTTGTTCAATGACGTTATATGTATTTTTACTACGAAATACAGTATGGTGAGTTTCATTTGCCCCTTTTACTCTTTACATTTTTGGGCTGAGAATACATGCAAATGCTTTATTAACTGTTTTGCAATATTTATATGCGTGAGTTTCATTTGCCCCTTTTACTCTTTACATTTTTGGGCTGAGAATACATGCAAATGCTTTATTAACTGTTTTGCAATATTTATATGCGTGAGTTTCATTTGCCTTTTTACCCTTTATATTTTTGGGCTGAGAATACATGCGCAACTTTTATAATTGTTTTACGAAATAGACACAAGTACGTGAAACTACATTCTATGGTTGAATTATCGAAATCGAATATGCCCCTTTTTATTAAGTCTGGTAATCTAAGAATTAGGGAACAGACACCCTAATTGACGCGAATCCTAAAGATAGATCTATTGGGCCTAACAAACCCCATCCAAAGTACCGGATGCTTTAGTACTTCGAAATTTATATCATGTCCGAAGGAGGATCCCGGAATGATAGGGGATATTCTTATATGTATCTAGTTAATGTCGGTTACCAGGTGTTCACCATATGAATGATTATTTTTGTCTCTATGCATGGGACGTATATTTATGAGAACTGAAAATGAAATTCTTGTGGTCTATTAAAATGATGGAAATAAATGATTATGATAAACTAATGAACTCACCAACCTTTTGGTTGACACTTTAAAGCATGTTTATTCTCAGGTGTTAAAGAAATCTTCCGCTGTGCATTTGCTCATTTTAAAGATATTACTTGGAGTCTTTCATAGCATATTTTGAAGAACGTTGCATTCGAGTCATTGAGTTCATCAAAGATTATTATTAAATCAATTTATAGTTGGATAGTGGATATTATGAAATGGTATGCATGCCTGTCAATTTTCGATGTAAAGAAAGTTTGTCTTTTAAAAACGAATGCAATGTTTGTAAAATGTATCATATAGAGGTCAAATACCTCGCAATGTAATCAACTATTGTGAATCGTTTATAATGTATATGAACGGGTTCTTTCAGTTGGTATCAGAGCGGTGGTCTTAGCGAACCAGGTCTGCATTAGTGTGTCTAACTGATAAGTCGATAGGATGCATTAGTGAGTCTGGACTTCGACCGTATCTGCATGTCAAAAGTTTTGCTTATCATTTTGTGTCGAAAATTAACTACTTATCATCCTCAGAAAATTACCTGCTTATCATTTTTAGTCTAAGACACGTCTTGCTGTATTGATTGCATGAATAGTGTATAGACAAAAATTCATATCTTAGCATATCTGCTAAATCATATCTTATCGTATCTATTACTTTAAACTTTGTCTGACATATCCCGCAAAGTCCTCCGTAATCTACGAAATCTTTTGATCTATATATATATATATATATATATATATATATATATATATATATATATATATATATATATATATATATATATATATATATATATATATTCTATGTAATTAGAATACCATCCGTTAGCCAAAATCATTTCATATCGAAAAAAAAAATCCTTTATCCAATCGTACGAAATGGAATTCGTCATCAGTTCAAGTCACTCAGATTCCGAAATGGAATCCCATTCAAGCTCCGAAAGCAGTGTGACCGGAATAGATCAACCAATCAGTCATCACCTATTCTGGATGAATTGGGGATGGGTTCGTAGCCTCCTCAATCATTGGAGACAAGAAGAAGGTGATCCCTTCCATCCACCACATTGCCCTCTTGATGAAGAACCTGAAGCACTTACCGGCGAACCTGTCCGAAACACTATTTTCTCGCTCATTTCCAGAGTATCTCGTCACGATTATATATTACATCAAATTTTAGATTTTATTTATCCGCTCGTCCGAACCGACAATCACCCCGGTGTAATAGAAGAAGTCAACGAGCTTCGCGCTCGGGTAGTGGCTTTGGAGAATATGGTGCAGAGATTACAAACACCACCAGCAGCATCAGCAGCATAACCAGTACCACCATCATCAACACCAACAGTACCATTACCACCTCCAACCACAACCGCGTCGTAAACCTCAACTTCACAATCTGTCCCACGAGCATCAACGTCATACGCACCATAGATACCAAGGAGTACCAACAACAATAACTGACGAAGTATTAATTCATAACTTCATTGGAGAAACATTCCGCGACGATTATGTAATCTCTAAAGTCTTAGAGATTATCTAATCTAGCCCTAACCATAAATCAGTTAAGCGAACCAAAATGATGGAAGGAAGAGTAGAAACCCTGACAAAAATGGTGTGTGATTAACAAGCTAAACTTGCTTTACCAACAACATCAATAGTACCATCAGCGTTACCAGCATCGTCAGTACAGTCAACATCCGAATCAACAACACCGATAACATCACAAACTCCGTCAGTTCAAGAATCACTGTGGACATCATTACGAATCAATAACGTTTATATTGTATCAACGAGTTATGAAGAATTAACTCATTTCCTCTGAAGAAATTATATGTATATTATATATATATATATATATATATATATATATATATATATATATATATATATATATATATATATATATATATATATATATATATATATATATATATATATATATATATATATATATATATATATATATATATATATTGAAATAAATCTTTCAGTGCTAAGCTATTGTGTGTGAATCTTAACTACTCGGTTAATTCATATTACAAATATGCAATAATGTACGTCCTTCGGCCGCAACTTAACCAGCGTTAACTACAATCTCTGTCGCAATTCAACAAATTCCAATTCATAATAAATCAAGTATATATTTGATTTTACACTTTCATCATCAATGTACCCGAAACTTTTCAGATAACATCATTCGTACTTTGCGAAATTCACAAGAATTCCACGAACCGAACACCATACATCAACAAATAGCGAAGTATTGATTCATAATTTTAATGTCATTAAAGAAATACTGCGTAAAAGTTATGTACTTTTTAAAGCCTTTAGGGATTATTCAATTCTAGTTTCAACCGTAAATTAAATGAGTTTAATTTAACATTAACTCATTAAATCTATGTTACATCTGAAGAAAATATACATATATATATTTTCATAAAGACTGTAATAAAATTCTTTTGTACAAAATATTAATTGTGAAATTTTTTTTTAACGGGTAGGTAATACCCGAGAGATATATAAATTCACAATTAATATGTTACATTCTTCGAATCTGATTCAGCAAATCATCCATTATACTCCCTACTTTCACAACAATATACATTCTTTTATAGAAATCAAAACAACCATACTCATTCAAAATTTAATTACATATTCTGATTTTGAAATCTCAAAATTTAACTTGAGATATGACCAAAATCATCACTCTTAGATCCTTACATCTTTCACAAGCTATATTTTGACTTCAAAACTGTGTTAGAACATCAAATGTATGTTAACGATTACAATCTGTGTTCAAACCCTTCGAAAATTTCTGAAGACACTTAGAATGATGAGCAATCGAGATGATGATCCAACCACATGTTACCCACAGTTATGTACCCGAAAAACTCTTGAAACCAAAGTAAAAGTTTAAACAACGTATCCGCGTCAGATTCTTTGGCATTTATTAGCAAAAATAACTTTGCGACTCCTATTCAAAGTAGCCAGTTTTGTCACAGCTCCAGCAAGTCAACTTCGACTTTTCAGTCAGACTAACCTTATTATAACCTTGAGATATACACCATCGTTACCAGGGAACCTTTTACATTCCACCATATTATTAGCAGATGTACCAACAACTTCATTACCCTTTGACTTTAGCCTCTCCAAAAAGTCATCATAATTATTCATTGAAACCCCATTATTTACTCATTCGCATCATGTAATGAGAATTGCCATACGAATCATTGGGAATTAGCAATCAGTATTTTGAAATCTTGCAGCATGTCTGCGCCAACAGTTATATGTGTATATATAACGTCTATCTTCTGGACTTAATTTGAATGTGAAGTTTCTGAAAAACACTCCGAACTACGAATTGGTTCTCCGAAAATGGAAAAAATGCTGATGAAGCAGCAAAAACTATAAACGACTTTAAATGGTAAAAGCTGGATGATAATGATGAAGTGTGCTGGCAAAGCGCAGAAAAAGAGAAGTTTTGGAACTGGAAAACGGATTGAGCAAAGTAGGAAGGAGGCTGTGGACAAATTACAAAGACTAAACCTTGACTTTAAAGGATCCAAATGATTCAGTACCTGCTGAAGTCATTAACGAATACCTTGCTCCTGACTCTAAACCCCTGCGGACAATATTCTTCATCATCCTCTGATATTAGAAATTCTAAAATATCATCATATCTTTCATTATAAATATCCTCCATATTTCTGAAGATATTTTCTTAATTTTTCTTATTTGAAATCATTTACCTCTTCGCGCTATCTGTATTACATCATAAAAGAAACTATTTTAGTTTCTAAATTCTGAAAGATTCAAGTTTAAAATAGGAATATTTTGAAGTAGTGTTGAGAACTGAAGCATGAATTAGTATAATATAATGACACTTGATCAATGTGATTATATTACAGTAAGTCATGCTGAGTTTCTAAATGGAACGTGATGATTCACAGATCATAACATCATCATGTGCCATGTTATACGACTCTTGTATTCTATTTAACCTCTAAAATATCAAGAAAATATTTCTTGATGATTCGGCCTTTTCCAAGGTATTCTAGTAATTTGACAAGTCAAGATCGTGCCATCACAATTTCCTTCCTAGAACATTAACAATGTTCATTCCTAAATTCATATCTGTGAATTCTGGACCATTACAAGCGGTGCTTAATCGCAAGAAGAAGAAACGAAAGGACAAAACTCCGAAATAGAAATTGGGGTATAAATTGCAGCAAATAAAAGAGAGCATTAACTGTGAATGATAATGATTATAGAAGACAGAAGCAGAGACTTTGAAATATAAGGGAACATATAAAGCTCAACGACAAACCAGAAATTATAAACCATATATCGATGCATATAGCAATATAAAGACACGGGAGAACTAGAAACACTATAAACCCAAGAGTATAGTAGAAGTAAATAGATTCTTCCGGCGGTAGATGAAAAAGAAGAATGACCGATATGAAAGTTAGAAGTATATCGAGAATCAGAGCTGGATGGAGCATATTGATGAATACTTTAAAATATGAGTTGAGGGGGAAAGAATAGAAGGTGATGAAACATGACTAGGAACTTAGAAATCAACAGATTTAACTCACACAATGGCAGAATAAGTGAATCAAACCCTCTAGTGAATAGGTTAAGTTTTTTTTGATTAATTTAGTCAAACCACAACTAAATCAAGTGTGATTAGATCAACACCTAGAGCTATTATTCACCACATGGGTGATTTGGACAGAGAGAGAATCGGAGGAGCTCACTAGATCTGAGTGTGTGTAACAAATAAGAGGCTTAACCTAAAATGAAGAACATAAGACTTTATATACCCCTGCTGTTGACTCACCCATACGATTCATTCATCACACGTACGAGTTGGCTTCATCAGCCGTACGGGTGATCACTCACTCGTGTCTTCTCATTTAGGTTGTAATTGTGACTTAGCTCAGCATCAACCGTGCGTATGAGCCTGTCAGCCGTACTAGTGAGGCTTCACTCGTACGTCTGACTAAGTCTAACATAGTCAAACATCTAAATCTCGTTCCTGCAGTTCCTGTAACCACATACAAACACAGGATAATAATGAGCAATCATGGTGGCCTGTAAACTGTTGTACCTACAATGGACGTGGGTAGATGTCTAGGGACTTGCATAAAATGCATCAACGGAAGGTGTGAGTTGTAAGGAAACGAAGGAGGTGAATTTATAAGAAAATCTCCGACAGAATAATTAAAATGGACGATCGCATTTAAAGCGGATCCTAATTTCCTTGATTACCGGAGAGTCAAATCTTATTAAGAAGATTTTCTTCAAATCCCTTGAAATCTGGGAATCAATCATATCTACGTCAAATGATAAGATGAATCTACACTTACTCATTTCACTCTTCTATGTTAGCTTCATTCGTACTCTTCATATAAATGGATTGTTTATCCAAATTATTCGCTGATGATAAAACTCTAATTTTCAGCCCGTATGTATCATGAAAACATACTTATTATCATTCACGACCTTTCCACTTAAATTTCGGGACGAAATTTCTTTAACGGGTAGGTACTGTGACAACCCGGAAATTTCCAACCAAATTTAAACTTTAATCTTTATATGTTTCCGACACAATAAGCAATATTTGTTAAGTTAAATTTCAAGAATTTTAAACTATGTTCATACATTCATTCAACCTCGACCAAGTTCCAACAATTCACGAACCATTAAACGAATATGATTATATATGAATATGTGTATATATATTATAACTTGAAACGTAAACGAAATATTAGATTAAATACTTTATATGATTGTATCTGTTTCAAAATGTTTATCAATGGAATTAGAAGATAAGATCAACTGATTGAATTATCAGATATATTAAATTATGATTACAAGTCTCTGTTGAAAGGCCCACGTTGAATTAAGAAATCTTTCCATTTTAACAATATTCGGAAAATGGTAAAGTAATTTATAAATAAGAACAAATTGTCAATCATTGAGAACTAGACAAAGGATAGTGGAAGATTGAATCTCATAAAGACTCGATTGATCTATTTAGTTTCAAACGTACAAAAACGTTTTCAGTTTAAAAAGAACTTTATTATTAAAACGTATATAACTTTTATAAATATCTAGAATCACTTTTGACAACTCATTACTTAACTAGTATGATAAAGATAAAGATATTTATATTTTATTTTATTAAATATATATAACGATTTAAATTAATATTATATATATATTTATACGCGTATAATACGTACATAGTTTTATACTTTTACTATACTTAAACTTTACCTTTACTTTATTTTTACTTTACTTTAACTTTAATAATTCACTTTAATAATTCATACTTTAATAATTTATACTTTAATAATTCACTTTAATAATTCATACTTTAATAATTCACTTTAATAATTCATACTTTAATAATTCACTTTAATAATTCATACTTTAATAATTCATTTTAATAATTCAAAAATTTATTATAAATAGAATTCAATAGGTTTCATTATTTCATAGAAACTTGAAAATATTTTTCTCTAAACTCTCTCAATCGATTTACATATATATATTTACTCCGTATTATTTCAAGATATTATTAGTATACATAAAATATTACGACGGAGTGTTGTCCGAGTGATTTCGAAATTGTTTTTCGAGTAGGATAGGATTAAGGAAATTATGGGTTATAGCTATGGAGGTGATTGAGTATGGTTCATGGGTATGCTCGTGAGGTCAATATAGTGTTTATCATTTCCGTTGCGTCTACGTACCTTTCCTGCAATATTGAATCTCAATATTGATGCGTGAGTACTCATAATTTAACTTTTACATACTAATAGTGTATCCCTGGCTAGTGCTCGAGTATTTAGGATTATGCATGCTTGTACTTTTGATATTGCCCTTAGACAGGTTAGGTTGAATCTTGAATTAGTTACACTTGCGGTTGAGATAAGATATAAGATATGCATGTCCTTGGAAAGCTAGCGAAAAATTAAGAACTTTTTCTTTAGATATCGAATGGTTTCGATGAACGGATTAGAAGTTATAATCAATTGAATTTTCGATATTTTTATTAAAAATGATTATTATTATCGTCGTTTTTATCGTCGTTCTAGTTTTATCTTATTATTATCATTATTATTATCTTTATCAATAAAAGGGATTTATCATTAAAAATTGTTTTTTTATTACTATCGTTATTATCGTTAAAGTTATAATTAGTATTATTATTATTATTATTATCCAATTATCATTATTATTATTATTATTATTATTATTATTATTATTAGTATTATTATTATTATTATCATTATTAATATATATATATATATATATATCATTATTTAAAAATGGTTATTGTTATTGTTATTATTATTATTATTACTATATTATCATTAAGATAATTATTAGTATTATCGTTAATAATATTATAGTAACTATCATTATTAATATTAGTGTAATTAAAATAAATAATTGTAACACCTAAATATTTTGATTACTATTATTATCATTATTATGAACACGATATAAAAGACGATTAAAAGCTATTAAACGAAACGATTACGAAATAATGAGTAAGAGTATCATGATGAAATTAAAATATTATAAGATATTAATTTAGATAAAATTATCGTTCTTATTATTTTTATCATTACTATTATTATTAAAAGTATCGTTAGTATTAAAACTATCATTTTAACAAAAATTATCATTTTAATAGAAATGTCATTGTTACTATAAAATATCATTATTATTATTATTTTAAATAGAATTATTATTTTAAAGATAATATTAAAAATTATCGTAAATATTAAAGTTATCATAATTAGAATTATCGTTTTATCATAATGTCATCTTAGTAATTATAAATATTGATATTTTTATAATAATAATTATTATTACAAAATAATACAACTTTTACTTACTATCATTATAGATATTATTTTATAAAATAAATATGTGATACAAACATATTTTACTACGTGTAATAACTTACTTTAATAATACCTATCATATTATCTTTATGATATTAAATGAACCCTATAAATTTTATTACTTAATATATATAAAAGTATATTTGATTATATAAATTTAATATAAAATTTTATTTATTAATAAATAAATTATATTATTTACTCTAATAAATCTTTTTAAAATATTTAAAAATATAAAACGATGATATTTAAACTATATATTAATCATGTATAGATTTTTAGAAATTATTTTGAGTCAAATTTACTTTTGTTGACTTTTGCATATTAGTCTCGAGCATTAGGATTGTGGTACACTATGACTTGACCTAATTTGTTAGACAAATATTGACCAACATATAAATATATATAATTAATTTAGGTTCGTGAATCCGAGGCCAACCTTGCACTTGTTCAATGACGTTATATGTATTTTTACTACGAAATACAGTATAGTGAGTTTCATTTGCCCCTTTTACTCTTTACATTTTTGGGCTGAGAATACATGCAAATGCTTTATTAACTGTTTTGCAATATTTATATGCGTGAGTTTCATTTGCCCCTTTTACTCTTTACATTTTTGGGCTGAGAATACATGCAAATGCTTTATTAACTGTTTTGCAATATTTATATGCGTGAGTTTCATTTGCCTTTTTACCCTTTATATTTTTGGGTTGAGAATACATGCGCAACTTTTATAAATGTTTTACGAAATAGACACAAGTACGTGAAACTACATTCTATGGTTGAATTATCGAAATCGAATATGCCCCTTTTTATTAAGTCTGGTAATCTAAGAATTAGGGAACAGACACCCTAATTGACGCGAATCCTAAAGATAGATCTATTGGGCCTAACAAACCCCATCCAAAGTACCGGATGCTTTAGTACTTCGAAATTTATATCATGTCCGAAGGAGGATCCCGGAATGATAGGGGATATTCTTATATGTATCTAGTTAATGTCGGTTACCAGGTGTTCACCATATGAATGATTATTTTTGTCTCTATGCATGGGACGTATATTTATGAGAACTGAAAATGAAATTCTTGTGGTCTATTAAAATGATGGAAATAAATGATTATGATAAACTAATGAACTCACCAACCTTTTGGTTGACACTTTAAAGCATGTTTATTCTCAGGTGTTAAAGAAATCTTCCGCTGTGCATTTGCTTATTTTAAAGATATTACTTGGAGTCTTTCATAGCATATTTTGAAGAACGTTGCATTCGAGTCATTGAGTTCATCAAAGATTATTATTAAATAAATTTATAGTTGGATAGTGGATATTATGAAATGGTATGCATGCCTGTCAATTTTCGATGTAAAGAAAGTTTGTCTTTTAAAAACGAATGCAATGTTTGTAAAATGTATCATATAGAGGTCAAATACCTCGCAATGTAATCAACTATTGTGAATCGTTTATAATGTATATGAACGGGTCCTTTCATCCATGAATACAGCTGGTGCATTTGTCAGCCCGAACGGCATGACTAAAAATTCATAATGACCGTAGCGTGTCTGAAATGCAGTTTTCGGAATATCATCTTCTTTGACACGCAACTGATGATAACCCGATCTTAGATCAATTTTGGAGTAAACACGTGATCCTTGCAGCTGATCAAACAAGTCATCAAATCTCGGTAATGGGTACCGATTCTTGATAGTTAACTTGTTTAATTCGCGATAATCTATACACATTCGAAAGGATCCATCTTTCTTCTTGACGAATAAAATCGAAGCTCCCCATGGTGAAGTACTCGGTCGAATGAATCCACAGTCCAGTAATTCTTGTAACTGGCTTTGTAACTCTTTCATCTCAGACGGTGCAAGTCTGTATGGAGCACGAGCCACTGGTGCAGCTCCTGGTACTAGATCTATTTGAAATTCTACAGATCTAAATGGAGGTAATCCCGGCAACTCTTCCAGAAAGACTTCAGGAAATTCTCTTGCAACAGGCACGTCGTTGATGCTCTTCACTTTCTCATTCGTTTCGACTTTATTAACATGTGTTAGGATAGCATAGCACCCTTTCTTCAAGCACTTTTGTACTTTCAAGCAGCTAATGAGTTTTAGCTTTGAGTTACCCTTCTCTCCATAAATCATTACTTCCGTTTTATCCTTACGGGGAATGCGAATTGCCTTCTTGGCACACACAACTTCAGCTCCTATTTTGGACATCCAGTCCATGCCGACTATTACATCAAAAATTCCTAATTCTGCGGGTATCAAATCAATTTTAAACGTTTCTTCAGCTAAATTTATTTTACAATCACGACAAATTTTTTCGGCTTTAATTAGTTTACCATTAGCTAACTCAATCATGTACTTAGCATCTAGAGGTAATGATGAACAATTCAATTTAGTGTAAAAGTCTCTACACATGTAACTTCTATCAGCACCAGTATCAAATATAATATATGCAGATAAGTCATTAATGGTAAACGTACCCGTAACAAGCTCCGGGTCTTCACACGCCTCTCTAGCATTAATAACAAATGCTCTTCCCCGTGCAGGTCCATTATTCTTCTCTGGATTCGGGCACTGGCTCTTAATATGACCCTGCTTCCCATACCCGTAACAAGTAACAGTAGCCAAGGCAGTTCTATTTGCATTGGTGGCAGGAGTCTTGGTGCCATTTGTATTTGTAACGGGAACCCAACAATCTTCAGCAAGATGACCCCTTCAATTACATTTGCTGCACACCACATTACAAAAACCAATGTGATGTTTGTGGCATCTGTTATATAAGGGATTATGCCCTTTGTAACCCGAGCTTGAACCACTACTCGTACCTTGCGTGGTTTCCTGTTTCTTAAGAGATTGTTGCTGGTGACCTCGATCACGGTTTCCATCCCACTTTCTTTTGTTATCCGATACCTTGGCATTGGTATTTGATGCCTTCAGGATGATCTGATCCATTAGCTCATTTTCCATGGTTATAGCTTCATGAATTGTCTTGGGTTTGGATGTTGTAACATTGTCCTTGATGTTCTTTGGCAGACCATCTTTGTACAATTCAATCTTGCGCTCTTCCGTTGGTACCAATTCAGGACATAACAAGGCTAATTCCATGAATCGCCTGTTATAGTTGGTAAGTTCGGTTCCGACAACTTTCAGATTTCGTAACTCGGCTTCCATTTTTCTAAACTCGTTCCTTGGGCAGTATTCATTGATTAGCATATTTTTCAACTCCTCCCAAGGAGTATCATATGCTTCATCGCCCCCTACAGCTTTTACATAGTTTTTCCATCATGTAAGTTGTAGTGACCCGAACTTTTCCATGTTTATATATATTAATTGAGATTGATATTTACATGATTAAATGTTTCCAACATATTAAGCAATCAAACTTGTTAAGACTTGATTAATTGAAATATGTTTCATATAGACAATTGACCACCCAAGTTGACCGGTGATTCACGAACGTTAAAACTTGTAAAAACTATATGATGACATATATATGGATATATATATAGTTAACATGATACTATGATAAGTAAACATATCATTAAGTATATTAACAATGAACTACATATGTAAAAACAAGACTACTAACTTAATGATTTTTAAACGAGACATATATGTAACGATTATCGTTGTAAAGACATTTAATGTATATATATCATATTAAGAGATATTCATACATGATAATATCATGATAATATAATAATTTAAAATCTCATTTGATATTATAAACATTGGGTTAACAACATTTAACAAGATCGTTAACCTAAAGGTTTCAAAACAACACTTACATGTAACGACTAACGATGACTAAACGACTCAGTTAAAATGTATATACATGTAGTGTTTTAATATGTATTTATACACTTTTGAAAGACTTCAATACACTTATCAAAATACTTCTACTTAACAAAAATTCTTACAATTACATCCTCTTTCAGTTTCATCAACAATTCTACTCGTATGCACCCGTATTCGTACTCGTACAATACACAGCTTTTAGATGTATGTACTATTGGTATATACACTCCAATGATCAGCTCTTAGCAGCCCATGTGAGTCACCTAACACATGTGGGAACCATCATTTGGCAACTAGCATGAAATATCTCATAAAATTACAAAAATATGAGTAATCATTCATGACTTATTTACATGAAAACAAAATTACATATCCTTTATATCTAATCCATACACCAACGACCAAAAACACCTACAAACACTTTAATTCTTCAATTTTCTTCATCTAATTGATCTCTCTCAAGTTCTATCTTCAAGTTCTAAGTGTTCTTCATATATTCTACAAGTTCTAGTTACATAAAATCAAGAATACTTTCAAGTTTCTAGCTCACTTCCAATCTTGTAAGGTGATCATCCAACCTCAAGAAATATTTGTTTCTTATAGTAGTTTATCATTCTAAAACAAGGTAATAATCATATTGAGACTTTGGTTCAATTTCTATAACTATAACAATCTTATTTCAAGTGATGATCTTACTTGAACTTGTTTTCGTGTCATGATTCTGCTTCAAGAACTTCGAGCCATCCAAGGATCCGTTGAAGCTAGATCCATTTTCCTCTTTTCCAGTAGGTTTATCCAAGGAACTTAAGGTAGTAATGATGTTCATAACATCATTCGATTCATACATATAAAGCTATCTTATTCGAAGGTTTAAACTTGTAATCACTAGAACATAGTTTAGTTAATTCTAAACTTGTTCGCAAACAAAAGTTAATCCTTCTAACTTGACTTTTAAAATCAACTAAACACATGTTATATATCTATACGATATGCTAACTTAATGATTTAAAACATGGAAACACGAAAAACACCGTAAAACCGGATTTACGCCGTCGTAGTAACACCGCGGGCTGTTTTGGGTTAGTTAATTAAAAACTATGATAAACTTTGATTTAAAAGTTGTTATTCTGAGAAAATGATTTTTATTATGAACATGAAACTATATCCAAAAATTATGGTTAAACTCAAAGTGGAAGTATGTTTTCCAAAATGGTCATCTAGACGTCGTTCTTTCGACTGAAATGACTACCTTTACAAAAACGAATTGTAAATTATTTTTCTGACTATAAACCTATACTTTTTTCTGTTTAGATTCATAAAATAGAGTTCAATATGAAACCATAGCAATTTGATTCACTCAAAACGGATTTAAAATGAAGAAGTTATGGGTAAAACAAGATTGGATAATTTTTCTCATTTTAGCTACGTGAAAATTGGTAACAAATCTATTCCAACCATAACTTAATTAACTTGTATTGTATATTATGTAATCTTGAGATACCATAGACACGTATACAATATTTCGACCTATCATGTCGACACATCTATATATATTTCGGAACAACCATAGACACTCTATATGTGAATGTTGGAGTTAGCTATACAGGGTTGAGGTTGATTCCAAAATATATATAGTTTGAGTTGTGATCAATACTGAGATACGTATACACTGGGTCGTGGATTGATTCAAGATAATATGTATCGATTTATTTCTGTACATCTTGTCATAACCCGTCCTTAACCATAAGAACAAGTTAGATAACGTATGATTTCATTGCGAGGTATTGACCTCTTTATGCGACATTTTTAAAAGAACAACTGCATTTATTTTACATTACAAACCATAACTCTTATGATAACACAAGCTTTAGACAATATAAAGATGATTATCGTTTAGCGATAATCTTAGACTTACAAACTTTACATGTGATGATAACAATACGATTTCTAGCATATTTTACATTACAATTCCTCGGATATGCAGTTTTATTTTTGACACAAATATGCATACTCAAGATCTTGCTTAAGTTCAACATGTTGCAGCGGAAGCTTTTAGTTATCACCTGAGAATAGACATGTTTAAAACGTCAACATAAAGTTGGTGAGATATAGGTTTAATGCCGGCAGCAATATATATATATAGACCACAAGATTTCATATATAAACATTTTAATAAAAATATTCTAAGTGGTTGAGCACTTGGTAACCATACTTAACATTTAATCACGTCGCATATTCCCTTTATTATGAAATCTTACTACACCGTACCAAGTGTAGTCACAAAACGAAGTACTGTGCAACCGTTGAATACTGGTCGTCCAGTCCGGTTGGGGTTGTCAGGCCCGATAGATCTATCAACAGGATTCGCGTTTACAATACCGCTGTAAATAACAGTTACCAAGCTACAGGGAAGTATGCCAGTGGTACAACTCAACGTAGAATATATTTTTCAGTTACTTGTGTCCATAACGTAAAACATAAAATACATGTATTCTCATCCCGAAATACTTAGAGTTTAAAAGTGGGACTATATACTCACTTTTGCCTTGAAGATATATATTTTGACTTGGTCTCCGGTTGATATCACGAACCTATCCATATATAGTTTATCAATATATTTCTATTTTAAACAATCGTCACATATATATACTTATTATACTTTTAATAGTTTTAATAATTTCTTAGTCCGTAGTTAGCAGTCCGATGTTAGTAATTCAATTTTAATGGTTCATATTTAGGTGTTTAATAAATAAAACTCCCATCGAAATAAATAAAACCCCATCGTATTTGTATTGGTCGGGATTAATCTTGACCCACGGTACCGGTGTTGTCAAATGACGTGTTGCGTACATAAAGTACCGGTGTTGTCAAATGACGTGTTGCGTACAATCATGGGATCTTATGATTAATCTTCTCGTATTGTTTACGGGTGGTCCTGAAATATATAAAATTAAATTATGAGTACATATAAAATATCATGTTATTTTAAAAAGATGTGATTTATTTAATTTTTCTCCAATTATTTTCGTGGCTAAACTAGACTTGGATATCCGATTTTGTTTTGGTCATAGTTTCTTCGTTACAACTCCGTTTTCGTTGGTTCAACTTGCCACTTCCTTGGATCGAGTCCTTCTTTAAGAATATGAACTGTAAATACCTTAGTTTGTATTCGAAATCACAGGTCATAGGTCAAACTTTGGTGAAACTTATGAAGTTAATCATTTTCCATCATGTAAACAACCTTAAATGATTATTTTTCTAAAAATACTTATACTTTGAGTTAAATCATGAAATTTTTATGTGTTAACATATTTATAAGAAATATCATTTTTCCAGAACATGAACTTCTAATTCAAAGTTCAAGATGGTTTTTAATTATCCAACCCAAAACAGCCCCCGGTTACACTCCGACACCGTAGATTCAGTTTTAAGGTGTTCTTTGTAAAAACAAGTTGTATCTTGTAAGTTAGCATATCATTATGATATATTACAGGTCTTGAAGTGTTTTAAAAGTTAAGTTAGAAGGATCTATTTAGTTTTCAAACAAGTTTGAAATCATTCAAACTATGTTCTTGTTATTAAAATTTTATATCACAAAATAAGATAGCTATATAAATATGAATCGAATAAAATTATGAACAAGGTTACTACCTCAAGTTACTTGGACAAGGCTACTGGAAAATATAATAAATAATCTTGGGATAAAAGATTGGTGGAGTGGGATTGAAAGGTTGAAAGTAAACTTGTATTCTTGAAAGGATTATTGAAGTGTTCTTGTATGGTTTTTCTTATGATGATTAAGGGTTGTTTTTGAAGCTAAATGATGGGGAAAATGCTTGGAGATGATCAAGTATGAAGTTAAGAGTATTTTGAGAGAGAAATGGGAGTGTAAGTATGAGAAAATGGGGTGAAGAAATGGTGTGCATGCATAAAAACGTTTTTAGGTTATAAAGGAAAAAAAAGATACCTAACTTTGTTTTCTTGCTAAATAATTCATGCTACTTGACAAATGGTTG
The DNA here is from genome assembly GCF_046630445.1 of Rutidosis leptorrhynchoides. Classification (NCBI taxonomy): domain Eukaryota; kingdom Viridiplantae; phylum Streptophyta; class Magnoliopsida; order Asterales; family Asteraceae; genus Rutidosis; species Rutidosis leptorrhynchoides. The sequence goes on along the minus strand of NC_092334.1, from coordinate 182,657,629 downwards.
GTTCCACATGTTTCTTAATCATTTAAGGCTGCTAAGGAGCAGATTTTTATTGGTATATACCAATAGTAAATACATCTAGAAGCTGCGTATGATACGGGTACATATACCCTAGATATACGTGTAGAAATCTTTGAGAAAACGGAACGAGGATTCAAATATAGCTATCTTTTGTAAATATACTTATATTGTTTTATGTATGTAAGCCCTTTAAAAGTGATAAAATACATATCTATACGATGCATGTATAAGTATTATAGGTTATAAGTATTTATGTCGAAGAACGTTACGTATAGTTATCGTTTTGAAAACTTAAGTTAGTAGTTTCAAAATATACTTATAACTCATTGTTATTAGTACCCAATGAGATGTTAAATATCCTTAGATCATGTTAAATATATACAAATACATATATATACATAAACGTATAATTATCGTATGTTATATAGTTCGTGATATCATCGGTCAAATTGGACGGTCAAACGTTGTGTAAAACTCTTTTCAAAAACATAAATCTCAACAATTTAGATTGCTTATCATGTTGGTAAGGTTTAATTTATGTAAATATTAATCTTATAAGTATAAATTGATCGAAAAAGTCAGGGTCATTACAGTACCTACCCGTTAAATAAATTTCGTCCCGAAATTTTAAAATCGTACCTATTTTGCGTCATCGGGAAACAAATGCGGGTATTTTTGTTTCATTTGATCCTCTCGCTCCCAAGTAAACTCGGGACCTCTTCGTGCATTCCAACGAACTTTAACGATCGGTATGTTGCTCTGCTTGAGCCGTTTAACTTCACGATCCATGATCTCGATTGGTTTTTCTATGAATTGTAGTTTCTCGTCAACTTGAATTTCTTCAAGAGGAATGGTGAGGTCTTCCTTTGCAAGACACTTCTTAAGGTTCGAGACGTGAAATGTATTATGTACTCCGGCGAGTTGTTGCGGTAACTCGAGTCGATAAGCTACCGGTCCAATGCGTTCGATGATCTTGAACGGGCCTACATATCTTGGGTTCAGTTTACCTCTTTTACCGAAACGTATTACACCTTTCCAAGGTGACACCTTTAGCATAACCATGTCACCGATCTGAAACTCTAATGATTTCCTTCGGACATCGGCGTAGCTCTTTTGGCGACTACGGGCTGTTTTCAATCTCTCCTTGATTTGTACTATCTTTTCAGTAGTTTCATGTATGATCTCGGGACCAGTTAATTGTCAATCTCCTACTTCATTCCAACAGATAGGAGATCTACACTTCCTTCCGTACAATGCTTCGAATGGTGCAGCTTTAATGCTCGCATGATAACTATTATTATACGAGAATTCTGCTAATGGTAGATACTTATCCCATCCGTTTCCAAAATCGATCACACATGCCCTGAGCATGTCTTCAAGAGTCTGAATTGTTCTTTCACTCTGCCCGTCCGTTTGCGGATGATATGCGGTACTCATATCCAAACGAGTTCCTAGTTCCTCCTGTAGTGATTGCCAGAACTTTGAGGTAAATCTACTATCATGATCAGATATAATGGAAATAGGTATTCCATGCCTTGAAACTATTTCCTTTATATATAATCGTAATAATTTCTCCATTCTATCTGTTTCCTTTATAGGCAAGAAATGTACAGATTTGGTAAGACGATCAACAATTACCCAAATGGTGTCGTATCCCCAGGCAGTCTTTGGTAACTTCGTGATGAAATCCATGGTAATACCGTCCCATTTCCATTCTGGAATTTCTGGTTGTTGAAGTAACCCTGACGGCTTCTGGTGTTCTGCTTTGACTTTGGAACAAGTTAAACATTCCCCAACATATGTTGCAACGTCTGTCTTCAAATTAGGCCACCAATAATGCGTCTTAAGATCTTGGTACATCTTTCCAACTCCAGGATGTATCGAATATCTTGTCTTATGTGCCTCGTTCAATATCAACTTCCTTAATCCACCCAACTTCGGTACCCAAATACGATTTGCAAAATATCGAATTCCATCTTCCCGCATAACGAGTTGCTTCTCATACTTCTTCATTATTTCATTTCCTATATTTTCTTTAGTAAGTGCTTCTCGTTGAACTTCTTTGATTTGTGAGTTGAGATTCATGCGAATTTTTATGTTCATCGCTCGTACTCGAATTGGTTCTCGTTCCTTTCTGCTTAGAGCGTCTGCCACCACGTTCGCTTTCCCGGGATGATAACGAATTTCACAATCATAGTCATTTATTAACTCAACCTACCTACGTTGCCTCATGTTCAGCTGTTTTTGATCGAAAATATGTTGAAGGCTTTTATGATCAGTAAACATAGTGCATTTAACCCCATACAAGTAGTGTCTCCATATCTTCAATGAAAACACGACTGCTCCCAGTTCTAGATCATGCGTCGTATAATTTCGCTCGTGAATCTTTAATTGTCGGGATGCGTATGCAATAACTTTCTTCCGTTGCATAAGAACGCAACCAAAACCTTGTCGCGAAGCGTCACAATATATTTCAAAATCATCGTTCCCTTCTGGTAACGATAAAATAGGCGCCGTAGTTAACTTCTTCTTTAGTAATTGAAATGCACTCTCCTGCTCAGAAGTCCATTCATATTTCTTCCCTTTTTGCGTTAACGCTGTCAACGGCTTAGCTATTCGGGAAAAATCTTGAATAAACCTTCTATAATAACCGGCTAAACCCAAAAATTGGCGTATCTGCGTTGGTGTCTTAGGAGTCTCCCATTTTTCAATGGCTTCAATTTTTGCTGGATCAACCTGAATTCCTTTGCTACTAACAACGTGGCCAAGAAATTGCACTTCTTTCAACCAGAAAGCACATTTAGAAAATTTAGCATATAGCTGTTCTTTTCTCAACAACTCTAATATCAACCTTAAATGCTGCTCATGCTCTTGCTCACTCTTGGAATAGATAAGAATATCATCAATGAAAACGATAACAAACTTATCTAAATATAGACTACAAACTCGATTCATGAGGTCCATGAATACAGCTGGCGCATTTGTCAACCCAAACGGCATGACCAAAAATTCGTAATGACCATAACGTGTCCGAAAAGCAGTTTTCGGAATGTCCTCTTCTTTGACACGTAATTGATGATAGCCCGACCTTAGGTCAATTTTTGAGTACACACATGATCCTTGGAGTTGATCAAATAAGTCGTCAATTCTCAGTAGTGGATACCGATTCTTGATAGTTAACTTATTTAATTCACGATAATCTATACACATCCTAAAAGATCCATCTTTCTTTTTAACAAATAGAATCGGAGCTCCCCACGGTGAAGTACTTGGTCGTATGAATCCATGATCCAGTAATTCTTTTAACTGACTCTGAAGTTCTTTTAACTCGGACGGTGCAAGTCTATATGGAGCACGAGCCACTGGTGCAGCTCCTGGTACTAAATCTATTTGAAATTCTACAGATCTAAATGGAGGTAATCCCGGCAACTCTTCCGGAAAGACTTCAGGAAAATCTCTTGCCACAGGCACGTCATTGATGCTCTTCACTTTTTCCTTCGTTTCGACTTTATTAACATGTGCTAAGATAGCATAGCACCCTTTCTTCAAGCACTTTTGAGCTTTCAAATAACTAATGAGTTTTAGCTTTGAGTTACCCTTCTCTCCATAAATCATTACTGGCGTTTTATCCTTACGAGGAATGCGAATTGCCTTCTTGGCACACACAACTTCAGCTCCTATTTTGGACATCCAGTCCATGCCGACTATTACATCAAAACTTCCTAATTCTACGGGTATTAAGTCAATTTTAAACGTTTCTCCGGCTAAATTTATTTTACAATCACGGCAAATTTTATCGGCTTTAATTAGTTTACCATTAGCTAACTCAATCATGTACTTAGCATCTAGAGGTAATGATGAACAATTCAATTTAGCGTGAAAGTCTCTACACACGTAACTTCTATCAGCACCAGTATCAAATATAATAGATGCGGATAAGTTATTAATGGTAAACGTACCCGTAACAAGCTCCGGGTCTTCACACGCCTCTCTAGCATTAATAACAAATGCTCTCCCTCGTGCAGGTCCGATATTTTTCTCTGGATTCGGGCACTGGCTCTTATAGTGACCTTGTTTTCCACACCCATAACAAGTAATGGTAGCCAAAGCAGTTCTATTTGCATTGGTGGCAGGAGTCTTGGTACCATTTGTATTTGTAACGAGAGCCCTACAATCTTCAGCAAGATGACCCTTTCGATTACATTTGTTGCATACCACATTACAGTAGCCAGAGTGATGTTTGTGGCATCGGTTGCATAAAGGATTTTGTCCTTTGTAACCAAAGCTTGAACCACTACCTGCACCTTGCATGGTTTCTTGTTTCTTAAAAGATTGTTGTTGGTTACCTCGATCATAATTTCCATTCCACTTTCTTTTGTTACCTGATACCTTCACATCAGTATTGGATGCTTTCTTATCCATGATGACCTGATCCATTAGATCGTTTTCCATGGTTATAGCTTCATGAATTGTCTTAGGTTTCGATGCTGTAACGTTTGCCTTGACCTTTTTGGGCAAACCATCTTTGTACATTTCAATCTTCCGTTCTTCGGTTGGAACCAATTCAGGACATAGCAAAACTAATTCCATGAATTGCTGATTGTAGTTGGTGATTTTAGTACCAACAACCTTCAGACTTCGTAATTCATCTTCCAACTTCCTAACCTCGTTCCTTGGACAATATTCGTTGATTAACATTGTTTTGAATTCTTTCCATGGAGTATCATAAGCTACATCTCCTCCTACAGCCTTCACATAATTTTTCCACCACGTGAGTGCACTATCTTGTAAAGTGCATGATGCATACTTGGTCATGTCCTTTTCAACACAACCACTGATTTTAAACACAGTCTCCATCTTTTCTATCCATCGGGTTAAACCGATCGGTCCTTCTGTTCCACTAAATGATGAGGGCTTGCAAGCTTGAAAAGTTTTGTAAGTGCACCCCAAACGAGGATTTGGGTTAACTGCAGCACCTCTTGCAGCCTCGACCCATAACATTCTGTCGTTCACTCGCTGATTGATGAGTTCCTGGATTTCTTGTTCCGTCATTCGGTTCAATCGCGCCATATTCTTCTATAAGAATGAAAAGAAAATAATTATTCACATGGAATATTATAGATGTAGTGTATATTTACAGTACATTATAGCTTATTAATAATATGAACCAGGTATTATTATAAAAACCTTTTCTTCTTATTAGCGTTTTATAATTATATCTAGGGTAGTACCTACCCGTTAATGTCCATACTTAATAGCTTAGTACAGAATCAATTACTACCATCTAAATAATACTTAACCATGGAAAATTATTGCATTTCACACTTCACTATTTTACATATGCTTATCTTACATCGAACATTAAGCAAACCACACTAATAATATTATACAAAACATTATATGATCCCATGGTTTAATATGGCAGCGCATCGTTTGGTCTATTTTCTAGGACGTTTTGGTTCAAAGAATCGCTTAACGCTTATCCTGGCTGTCTGCCTATATTTTGGCTGTGGGACTGAAGAACTGGATGCCGGGATAGAACGAATAGGAATAGCGGGAATAGGGGTGGTAGTGTCTAGTGGAGTTGGTGCCACATCATCCTTACTAAACTCGGGATTTGAATTTTCTAATTCATTAGCCTTTCGTTTCTTTCCTAGTTCGAACTCGTCTTTTGTAATTTCCTGTATTTCTTCCTCGGGTTCACTTTCCTCCTCGGGTTCACTTTCCGGGTTCTCTATAGTCGGTTCATCCGGAATTTGTGAGTCTTCCCCAAAGATATTATTTTCGTCATCGGATAGGTTAATGACTGGAACACCATCTGAAGATTCTGGTTCGGAGTCGCTGAATGTGATGATAAGTTTTGAGCCCGACATCTATCACACAACAACTAACCCATTAGTACTGCATAATATTTACATATAAATTTTAACCAACAATGATAAGCAATAGTTTTTAAATCAGACCCGGTCAAAGTCCAGACTTACTAATGTATCCTAACGACTTATCAGTTAGACACACTAATGCAAACCTGGTTCGCTAAGACCACCGCTCTGATACCACATGTCATAACACATCCTTAACCATAAGAACAAGTTAGATAACGTATGATTTCATTGCGAGGTATTGACCTCTATATGCGACATTTTTAAAAGAACAACTGCATTTATTTTACATTACAAACCATAACTCTTATGATAACACAAGCTTTAGACAATATAAAGATGATTATCGTTTAGCGATAATCTTAGACTTACAAACTTTACATGTGATGATAACAATACGATTTCTAGCATATTTTACATTACAATTCCTCGGATATGCAGTTTTATTTTTGACACAAATATGCATACTCAAGATCTTGCTTAAGTTCAACATGTTGCAGCGGAAGCTTTTAGTTATCACCTGAGAATAGACATGTTTAAAACGTCAACATAAAGTTGGTGAGATATAGGTTTAATGCCGGCAGCAATATATATATATATAGACCACAAGATTTCATATATAAACATTTTAATAAAAATATTCTAAGTGGTTGAGCACTTGGTAACCATACTTAACATTTAATCACGTCGCATATTCCCTTTATTATGAAATCTTACTACACCGTACCAAGTGTAGTCACAAAACGAAGTACTGTGCAACCGTTGAATACTGGTCGTCCAGTCCGGTTGGGGTTGTCAGGCCCGATAGATCTATCAACAGGATTCGCGTTTACAATACCGCTGTAAATAACAGTTACCAAGCTACAGGGAAGTATTGTAGTGACCCGAACTTTTCCATGTTTATATATATTAATTGAGATTGATATTTACATGATTAAATGTTTCCAACATGTTAAGCAATCAAACTTGTTAAGACTTGATTAATTGAAATAGGTTTCATATAGACAATTGACCACCCAAGTTGACCGGTGATTCACGAACGTTAAAACTTGTAAAAAACTATATGATGACATATATATGGTTATATATATAGTTAACATGATATTATGATAAGTAAACATATCATTAATTATATTAACAATGAACTACATATGTAAAAACAAGACTACTAACTTAATGATTTTGAAACGAGACATATATGTAACGTTTATCGTTGTAACGACATTTAATGTATATATATCATATTAAGAGATATTCGTACATCATAATATCATGATAATATAATAATTTAAAATCTCTTTTGATATTATAAACATTGGGTTAACAACATTTAACAAGATCGTTAACCTAAAGGTTTCAAAACAACATTTACATGTAACGACTAACGATGACTTAACGACTCAGTTAAAATGTATATACATGTAGTGTTTTAATATGTATTCATACACTTTTGAAAGACTTCAAGACACTTATCAAAATACTTCTACTTAACAAAAATGCTTAAAATTACATCCTCGTTCAGTTTCATCAACAATTCTACTCGTATGCACCCGTATTCGTACTCGTACAATACACAGCTTTTAGATGTATGTACTATTGGTATATACACTCCAATGATCAGCTCTTAGCAGCCCATGTGAGTCACCTAACACATGTGGGAACCATCATTTGGCAACTAGCATGAAATATCTCATAAAATTACAAAAATATGAGTAATCATTCATGACTTATTTACATGAAAACAAAATAACATATCCTTTATATCTAATCCATACACCAACGACCAAAAACACCTACAAACACTTTAATTCTTCAATTTTCTTCATCTAATTGATCTCTCTCAAGTTCTATCTTCAAGTTCTAAGTGTTCTTCATAAATTCCAAAAGTTCTAGTTTCATAAAATCAAGAATACTTTCAAGTTTGCTAGCTCACTTCCAATCTTGTAAGGTGATCATCCAACCTCAAGAAATCTTTGTTTCTTACAGTAGGTTATCATTCTAATACAAGGTAATAATCATATTCAAACTTTGGTTCAATTTCTATAACTATAACAATCTTATTTCAAGTGATGATCTTACTTGAACTTGTTTTCGTGTCATGATTCTGCTTCAAGAACTTCGAGCCATCCAAGGATCCATTGAAGCTAGATCCATTTTTCTCTTTTCCAGTAGGTTTATCCAAGGAACTTAAGGTAGTAATGATGTTCATAACATCATTCGATTCATACATATAAAGCTATCTTATTCGAAGGTTTTAACTTGTAATCACTAGAACATAGTTTAGTTAATTCTAAACTTGTTCGCAAACAAAAGTTAATCCTTCTAACTTGACTTTTAAAATCAACTAAACACATGTTCTATATCTATATGATATGCTAACTTAATGATTTAAAACCTGGAAACACGAAAAACACCGTAAAACCGGATTTACGCCGTCGTAGTAACACCGCGGGCTGTTTTGGGTTAGTTAATTAAAAACTATGATAAACTTTGATTTAAAAGTTGTTATTCTGAGAAAATGATTTTTATTATGAACATGAAACTATATCCAAAAATTATGGTTAAACTCAAAGTGGAAGTATGTTTTCTAAAATGGTCATCTAGACGTCGTTCTTTCGACTGAAATGACTACCTTTACAAAAACGACTTGTAACTTATTTTTCCGACTAGAAACCTATACTTTTTTGTTTAGATTCATAAAATAGAGTTCAATATGAAACCATAGCAATTTGATTCACTCAAAACGGATTTAAAATGAAGAAGTTATGGGTAAAACAAGATTGGATAATTTTTCTCATTTTAGCTACGTGAAAATTGGTAACAAATCTATTCCAACCATAACTTAATCAACTTGTATTATATATTATGTAATCTTGAGATACCATAGACACGTATACAATGTTTTGACCTATCATGTCGACACATCTATATATATTTCGGAACAACCATAGACACTCTATATGTGAATGTTGGAGTTAGTTATACAGGGTTGAGGTTGATTCCAAAATATATATAGTTTGAGTTGTGATCAATACTGAGATACGTATACACTGGGTCGTGGATTGATTCAAGATAATATTTATCGATTTATTTCTGTACATCTAACTGTGGACAACTAGTTGTAGGTTACTAATGAGGACAGCTGACTTAATAAACGTAAAACATCAAAATATATTAAAAGTGTTGTAAATATATTTTGAACATACTTTGATATATATGTATATATTGTTATAGGTTCGTGAATCAACCAGTGGCCAAGTCTTACTTCCCGACGAAGTAAAAAAATCTGTGAAAGTGAGTTATAGTCCCACTTTTAAAATCTAATATTTTTGGGATGAGAATACATGCAGGTTTTATAAATGATTTACAAAATAGACACAAGTACGTGAAACTACATTCTATGGTTGAATTATCGAAATCGAATATGCCCCTTTTTATTAAGTCTGGTAATCTAAGAATTAGGGAACAGACACCCTAATTGACGCGAATCCTAAAGATAGATCTATTGGGCCTAACAAACCCCATCCAAAGTACCGGATGCTTTAGTACTTCGAAATTTATATCATATCCGAAGGGTGTCCCGGAATGATGGGGATATTCTTATATATGCATCTTGTCATTGTCGGTTACCAGGTGTTCACCATATGAATGATTTTTATCTCTATGTATGGGATGTGTATTGAAATATGAAATCTTGTGGTCTATTATTATGATTTGATATATATAGGTTAAACCTATAACTCACCAACATTTTTGTTGACGTTTTAAGCATGTTTATTCTCAGGTGATTATTAAGAGCTTCCGCTGTCGCATACTTAAATAAGGATGAGAATTGGAGTCCATGCTTGTATGATATTGTGTAAAAACTGCATTCAAGAAACTTATTTTGTTGTAACATATTTGTATTGTAAACCATTATGTAATGGTCGTGTGTAAACAGGATATTTTAGATTATCATTATTTGATAATCTACGTAAAGCTTTTTAAACCTTTATTGATGAAATAAAGGTTATGGTTTGTTTTAAAATGAATGCAGTCTTTGAAAAACGTCTCATATAGAGGTCAAAACCTCGCAACGAAATCAATTAATATGGAACGTTTTTAATCAATAAGAACGGGACATTTCAGTTGGTATCCGAGCGTTGGTCTTAGAGAACCAGAATTTTGCATTAGTGTGTCTTATCGAGTTTGTTAGGATGCATTAGTGAGTCTGGACTTCGACCGTGTTTACTTGAAAAAAAATGATTGCTTAACAAATTTTGTTGGAAACTATATATTTTTAACATGTGAATATTATGTGATATATTAATCTCTTAACGCGTTTGATATTATGTGATAGATGTCTACCTCTAGAACAAGTCCCATTGACTCACCTAATAATAATGAAGAGTCAAATGTAAATTGGAATGATTCGTGGACTGATTCACAAGTTCCCAAAGAGGAACCGGAAGAAGAGTCGGAACCGGAAGAAGAATCGGAACCGGAAGAAGAATCGGAACCGGAAGAAGAAATAGAATCGGTGGGGGAAATAATAAAACGGTTAAGTAAAAGAGAATCCTCAACCAACCGACCAAGGTTAATCATGGTCAATGGTGTTTCCGCCAAGGAAGCAAAATATTGGGAGGATTACCAATTCTCCGATGAATCGGATTCCGACGAGAATTCCGATGATGTTATAGAAATTACCCCAACTGAATTTAAAAAGGCAAAAGAAAATAATAAGGGAAAGGGCATAAAAATAGAGAAATCTAATTCCAACCCCGATGAACTTTATATGTATCGTCAACCCCCGAAGTCCTTAAGTTGTAACAATGACCCGGGAACCTCTAAACCACCAGGTTTTTCTAAACCAATGTGGATAACGACGGCTCGTATTAGGGGAACATCATATATCCCTAGAAACTTGGCAAAACGAACCAAAACCGAACAAGAAGAAACGAGCGAGTCGGAATAAGATAGTTATATTCGTGTGGTGTAATATATGTTATATAGTGTGCTTATGCTTTATGATATATGTAAAAATTGCTTGTATTAATAAGTATTTTTTTATGAATCTAACTCTTGTCTATTTTACAGTATAAAAACACAAAATGGATAGACAACCCAATATTTTAAGAGACCTACCCGGAGACATGATTGATGAAATCTTGTCTAGAGTCGGTCAGAATTCCTCGGCACAACTATTTAAGGCAAGATCAGTTTGTAAGACATTCGAAGAACGTTCCAAGAATGCCTTGGTTTATAAAAGGCTTTCGTTCGGAAGATGGGGAATATCACATTGGAAAATCCATAAGTTACGATGTGTTTACTTTGACGCATATATTGCGGGGAACCCAAATGCTATTTTACGCAACGGGTTAAGAAATTATTTTGACTCAGTATATCCGAATATAGGACTTCGTGATTTAGAAAAAGCGGCTAACATGCAACATAAAGAAGCATGTTATGCTTACGGGTTAGTAATGTTCGCTTCTCACCAAAGTGAGAACAAGAACATCGGGCTACAACTATTAAACAAAACGTTCCCACAAGTGACAGAGTCGGTAATTGGGGTAAGAAATGAGGTTTTTAGGTTATTACGAGACTGTTGGTCATTACGTAACCCTCGTCCCTTTGATGACGTTACAACACGCTGTCTTATCAACGGCCATAACGGTTATGTTCCACAAGACCAAGGATGGGAAGTAGTCCTAGTAAAACCAGAATGCATGACTTGTTTCTGGACGTATGAATTACGTGTCTTTATTGCCTTTGCTGAACGACTTGTGTACTAGCTAGAATTATCTTCACAACTATCTTGTATCAAAGTTATTGTGTGCTATATTTCATGCTTTATGTAAAATAAGCGGTATTGTAAGTTTGTAAAATATTGTATAAAAGTTTGAACGCGAAATATTATTATAATCAGTTTTTCATATAGAATTGTAGTAGTTGAATTGTATATTAGCTACTAAGTATGAACTTAACGAGTAGGTACTACCCGAATTTAAACTTATAAAACGCTAATATGAAGAAAAAGCTTTTATAAATGAGTTCATATTATGCTACGAAATACTATTAACTACTCTTAATATTCTGTATGATTAACTTGTTCCATTTGACTATTTTGAAGGAAATGGCACCGACTACTCGACACACCGTGAATATGAATGAAGAGGAATTCTGTACTTTTCTAGCTTCAAACATAGCCGCAGTACAGGCTGCGCTACATACCAACAATAACCTTGGATCTAGCAGTACAGGAAATCGTGTAGGATGCACCTACAAAGAATTCACTGCCTGCAAACCTTTGGAATTTGATGGAACCGAAGGACCAATCGGATTGAAACGGTGGACCGAGAAGGTCGAATCGGTGTTTGCCATAAGTAAGTGTACTGAAGAGGACAAAGTAAAGTACGCTACGCATACCTTCACAGGTTCTGCGTTAACATGGTGGAATACCTATCTAGAGCAAGTGGGACAAGATGATGCGTACGCACTACCGTGGTCAGCATTCAAGCACTTGATGAACGAGAAAGAGAAATACCGTCCCAGAACCGAGGTCAATAAGCTCAAGACAGAACTTAGAGGGTTACGAACCCAAGGATTTGATATTACCACGTACGAAAGACGATTCACAGAATTGTGCCTATTGTGTCCGGGAGCATTCGAAGATGAGGAAGAGAAGATCGACGCGTTTGTGAAAGGATTACCGGAAAGAATCCAAGAAGATATAAGTTCACACGAGCCCGCCTCCATACAACAGGCATGTAGAATGGCTCACAAACTAGTGAACCAGATTGAAGAAAGAATTAAAGAACAGACTGCTGAAGAGACCAATGTGAAGCAAGTCAAAAGAAAGTGGGAGGAAAACGGTGATAAGAATCACCAATACAACAACAACAGCAATTACAACAATAATCGCAACAATTATCCCAACAATCGCAACATCAATCGCAACTACAACAAACGGCCCAACAACAACAACAACAACAACAACAGCAACAGCAACTACAACAATCATCCCAACAACAATAATAACCGCAACAACAACAACAATCAGAAGCAGCTATGCCAAAGGTGTGAAAAGTATCACTCGGGGTTCTGCACCAAATTTTGCAACAAGTGTAAAAGAAATGGTCATAGCGCGGCGAAGTGTGAGGTCTACGGACCAGGGGTTAATAGAACGAAAGGAACAAATGGTGTCGGAACGAGTAATGGCGGAGCAAGTAGTGTCGGAGCAAGTTATGCCAATGTAGTTTGTTATAAATGTGAAAAACCGGGCCACATTATTAGAAATTGCCCGAACCAGGAGAACACGAATGGACAAGGCCGCGGAAGAGTTTTCAATATTAATGCGGCAGAGGCACAGGAAGACCCGGAGCTTGTTACGGGTACGTTTCTTATTGACAATAAATCTGCTTACGTTTTATTTGATTCGGGTGCGGATAGAAGCTATATGAGTAGGGATTTTTGTGCTAAATTAAGTTGTCCATTGACGCCTTTGGATAGTAAATTTTTACTCGAATTAGCAAATGGTAAATTAATTTCAGCAGATAATATATGTCGGAATCGAGAAATTAAACTGGTTAGCGAAACATTTAAGATTGATTTGATACCAGTAGAGTTAGGGAGTTTTGATGTGATAATCGGTATGGACTGGTTGAAAGAAGTGAAAGCAGAGATCGTTTGTTACAAAAATGCAATTCGCATTATACGAGAAAAAGGAAAACCCTTAATGGTGTACGGAGAAAAGGGCAACACGAAGCTACATCTTATTAGTAATTTGAAGGCACAAAAACTAATAAGAAAAGGTTGCTATGCTGTTCTAGCACACGTCGAGAAAGTACAAACTGAAGAAAAGAGCATCAATGATGTTCCCATTGCAAAAGAATTTCCCGATGTATTTCCGAAAGAATTACCGGGATTACCCCCACATCGATCAGTTGAATTTCAAATAGATCTTGTACCAGGAGCTGCACCAATAGCTCGTGCTCCTTACAGACTCGCACCCAGCGAGATGAAAGAACTGCAAAGCCAATTACAAGAACTTTTAGAGCGTGGTTTCATTCGACCAAGCACATCACCGTGGGGAGCTCCTGTTTTGTTTGTCAAGAAGAAAGATGGTACATTCAGGTTGTGTATCGACTACCGAGAGTTGAACAAACTTACCATCAAGAATCACTACCCACTGCCGAGAATCGACGACTTATTTGATCAACTACAAGGCTCGTCTGTTTATTCAAAGATTGACTTACGTTCCGGGTATCATCAAATGCGGGTGAAAGAAGATGATATTCCAAAGACTGCTTTCACAACACGTTACGGTCATTACGAGTTTATGGTCATGCCGTTTGGTTTAACTAATGTACCAGCTGTGTTCATGGACCTTATGAACCGAGTGTGTGGACCATACCTTGACAAGTTTGTCATTGTTTTCATTGATGACATACTTATTTACTCAAAGAATGACCAAGAACACGGTGAACATTTGAGAAAGGTGTTAGAAGTATTAAGGAAGGAAGAATTGTACGCTAAGTTTTCAAAGTGTGCATTTTGGTTGGAAGAAGTTCAATTTCTCGGTCACATAGTGAACAAAGAAGGTATTAAGGTGGATCCGGCAAAGATAGAAACTGTTGAAAAGTGGGAAACCCCGAAAACTCCGAAACACATATGCCAGTTTTTAGGACTAGCTGGTTACTTCAGAAGGTTCATCCAAGACTTTTCCAGAATAGCAAAACCCTTGACTGCATTAACGCATAAAGGGAAGAAATTTGAATGGAATGATGAACAAGAGAAAGCGTTTCAGTTATTGAAGAAAAAGCTAACTACGGCACCTATATTGTCATTGCCTGAAGGGAATGATGATTTTGTGATTTATTGTGACGCATCAAAGCAAGGTCTCGGTTGTGTATTAATGCAACGAACGAAGGTGATTGCTTATGCGTCTAGACAATTGAAGATTCACGAACAAAATTATACGACGCATGATTTGGAATTAGGCGCGGTTGTTTTTGCATTAAAGACTTGGAGGCACTACTTATATGGGGTCAAAAGTATTATATATACCGACCACAAAAGTCTTCAACACATATTTAATCAGAAACAACTGAATATGAGGCAACGTAGGTGGATTGAATTATTGAATGATTATGACTTTGAGATTCGTTACCACCCGGGGAAGGCAAATGTGGTAGCCGATGCCTTGAGCAGGAAGGACAGAGAACCCATTCGAGTAAAATCTATGAATATAATGATTCATAATAACCTTACTACTCAAATAAAGGAGGCGCAACAAGGAGTTTTAAAAAAGGGAAATTTAAAGGATGAAATACCCAAAGGATCGGAGAAGCATCTTAATATTCGGGAAGACGGAACCCGGTATAGGGCTGAAAGGATTTGGGTACCAAAATTTGGAGATATGAGAGAAATGGTACTTAGAGAAGCTCATAAAACCAGATACTCAATACATCCTGGAACGGGAAAGATGTACAAGGATCTCAAGAAACATTTTTGGTGGCCGGGTATGAAAGCCGATGTTGCTAAATACGTAGGAGAATGTTTGACGTGTTCTAAAGTCAAAGCTGAGCATCAGAAACCATCAGGTCTACTTCAACAACCCGAAATCCCAGAATGGAAATGGGAAAACATTACCATGGATTTCATCACTAAATTGCCAAGGACTGCAAGTGGTTTTGATACTATTTGGGTAATAGTTGATCGTCTCACCAAATCAGCACACTTCCTGCCAATAAGAGAAGATGACAAGATGGAGAAGTTAGCACGACTGTATTTGAAGGAAGTCGTCTCCAGACATGGAATACCAATCTCTATTATCTCTGATAGGGATGGCAGATTTATTTCAAGATTCTGGCAGACATTACAGCAAGCATTAGGAACTCGTCTAGACATGAGTACTGCCTATCATCCACAAACTGATGGGCAGAGCGAAAGGACGATACAAACGCTTGAAGACATGCTACGAGCATGTGTTATTGATTTCGGAAACAGTTGGGATCGACATCTACCATTAGCAGAATTTTCCTACAACAACAGCTACCATTCAAGCATTGAGATGGCGCCGTTTGAAGCACTTTATGGTAGAAAGTGCAGGTCTCCAATTTGTTGGAGTGAAGTGGGGGATAGACAGATTACGGGTCCGGAGATTATACAAGAAACTACCGAGAAGATCATCCAAATTCAACAACGGTTGAAAACCGCCCAAAGTCGACAAAAGAGCTACGCTGACATTAAAAGAAAAGATATAGAATTTGAAATTGGAGAGATGGTCATGCTTAAAGTTGCACCTTGGAAAGGCGTTGTTCAATTTGGTAAACGAGGGAAATTAAATCCAAGGTATATTGGACCATTCAAGATTATTGATCGTGTCGGACCAGTAGCTTACCGACTTGAGTTACCTCAACAACTCGCGGCTGTACATAATACTTTCCACGTCTCGAATTTGAAGAAATGTTTTGCTAAAGAAGATCTCACTATTCCGTTAGATGAAATCCAAATCAACGAAAAACTGCAATTCATCGAAGAACCCGTCGAAATAATGGATCGTGAGGTTAAAAGACTTAAGCAAAACAAGATACCAATTGTTAAGGTTTGATGGAATGCTCGTAGAGGACCTGAGTTCACCTGGGAGCGTGAAGATCAGATGAAGAAGAAATACCCGCATCTATTTCCAGAAGATTCGTCAACACCTTCAACAGCTTAAAATTTCGGGACGAAATTTATTTAACGGGTAGGTACTGTAGTGACCCGAACTTTTCCATGTTTATATATATTAATTGAGATTGATATTTACATGATTAAATGTTTCCAACATGTTAAGCAATCAAACTTGTTAAGACTTGATTAATTGAAATAGGTTTCATATAGACAATTGACCACCCAAGTTGACCGGTGATTCACGAACGTTAAAACTTGTAAAAAACTATATGATGACATATATATGGTTATATATATAGTTAACATGATATTATGATAAGTAAACATATCATTAATTATATTAACAATGAACTACATATGTAAAAACAAGACTACTAACTTAATGATTTTGAAACGAGACATATATGTAACGTTTATCGTTGTAACGACATTTAATGTATATATATCATATTAAGAGATATTCGTACATCATAATATCATGATAATATAATAATTTAAAATCTCTTTTGATATTATAAACATTGGGTTAACAACATTTAACAAGATCGTTAACCTAAAGGTTTCAAAACAACATTTACATGTAACGACTAACGATGACTTAACGACTCAGTTAAAATGTATATACATGTAGTGTTTTAATATGTATTCATACACTTTTGAAAGACTTCAAGACACTTATCAAAATACTTCTACTTAACAAAAATGCTTAAAATTACATCCTCGTTCAGTTTCATCAACAATTCTACTCGTATGCACCCGTATTCGTACTCGTACAATACACAGCTTTTAGATGTATGTACTATTGGTATATACACTCCAATGATCAGCTCTTAGCAGCCCATGTGAGTCACCTAACACATGTGGGAACCATCATTTGGCAACTAGCATGAAATATCTCATAAAATTACAAAAATATGAGTAATCATTCATGACTTATTTACATGAAAACAAAATAACATATCCTTTATATCTAATCCATACACCAACGACCAAAAACACCTACAAACACTTTCATTCTTCAATTTTCTTCATCTAATTGATCTCTCTCAAGTTCTATCTTCAAGTTCTAAGTGTTCTTCATAAATTCCAAAAGTTCTAGTTTCATAAAATCAAGAATACTTTCAAGTTTGCTAGCTCACTTCCAATCTTGTAAGGTGATCATCCAACCTCAAGAAATATTTGTTTCTTACAGCAGGTTATCATTCTAATACAAGGTAATAATCATATTCAAACTTTGGTTCAATTTCTATAACTATAACAATCTTATTTCAAGTGATGATCTTACTTGAACTTGTTTTCGTGTCATGATTCTGCTTCAAGAACTTCGAGCCATCCAAGGATCCATTGAAGCTAGATCCATTTTTCTCCTTTCCATTAGGTTTATCCAAGGAACTTAAGGTAGTAATGATGTTCATAACATCATTCGATTCATACATATAAAGCTATCTTATTCGAAG
Organism: Rutidosis leptorrhynchoides; assembly: GCF_046630445.1. NCBI lineage: Eukaryota > Viridiplantae > Streptophyta > Magnoliopsida > Asterales > Asteraceae > Rutidosis > Rutidosis leptorrhynchoides. The sequence continues at coordinate 182,639,616 of NC_092334.1, read as the reverse complement.
GTTTAAACTTGTAATCACTAGAACATAGTTTAGTTAATTCTAAACTTGTTCGCAAACAAAAGTTAATCCTTCTAACTTGACTTTTAAAATCAACTAAACACATGTTCTATATCTATATGATATGCTAACTTAATGATTTAAAACCTGGAAACACGAAAAACACCGTAAAACCGGATTTACGCCGTCGTAGTAACACCGCGGGCTGTTTTGGGTTAGTTAATTAAAAACTATGATAAACTTTGATTTAAAAGTTGTTATTCTGAGAAAATGATTTTTATTATGAACATGAAACTATATCCAAAAATTATGGTTAAACTCAAAGTGGAAGTATGTTTTCTAAAATGGTCATCTAGACGTCGTTCTTTCGACTGAAATAACTACCTTTACAAAAATGACTTGTAACTTATTTTTCCTACTAGAAACCTATACTTTTTTGTTTAGATTCATAAAATAGAGTTCAATATGAAACCATAGCAATTTGATTCACTCAAAACGGATTTAAAATGAAGAAGTTATGGGTAAAACAAGATTGGATAATTTTTCTCATTTTAGCTACGTGAAAATTGGTAACAAATCTATTCCAACCATAACTTAATCAACTTGTATTATATATTATGTAATCTTGAGATACCATAGACACGTATACAATGTTTCGACCTATCATGTCGACACATCTATATATATTTCGGAACAACCATAGACACTCTATATGTGAATGTTGAAGTTAGCTATACAGGGTTGAGGTTGATTCCAAAATATATATAGTTTGAGTTGTGATCAATACTGAGATACGTATACACTGGGTCATGGATTGATTCAAGATAATATTTATTGATTTATTTCTGTACATCTAACTGTGGACAACTAGTTGTAGGTTACTAATGAGGACAGCTGACTTAATAAACGTAAAACATCAAAATATATTAAAAGTGTTGTAAATATATTTTGAACATACTTTGATATATATGTATATATTCTTATAGGTTCGTGAATCAACCAGTGGCCAAGTCTTACTTCCCGACGAAGTAAAAAAATCTGTGAAAGTGAGTTATAGTCCCACTTTTAAAATCTAATATTTTTGGGATGAGAATACATGCAGGTTTTATAAATGATTTACAAAATAGACACAAGTACGTGAAACTACATTCTATGGTTGAATTATTGAAATCGAATATGCCCCTTTTTATTAAGTCTGGTAATCTAAGAATTAGGGAACAGACACCCTAATTGACGCGAATCCTAAAGATAGATCTATTGGGCCTAACAACCCCATCCAAAGTACCGGATGCTTTAGTACTTCGAAATTTATATCATATCCGAAGGGTGTCCCGGAATGATGGGGATATTCTTATATATGCATCTTGTCATTGTCGGTTACCAGGTGTTCACCATATGAATGATTTTTATCTCTATGTATGGGATGTGTATTGAAATATGAAATCTTGTGGTCTATTATTATGATTTGATATATATAGGTTAAACCTATAACTCACCAACATTTTTGTTGACGTTTTAAGCATGTTTATTCTCAGGTGATTATTAAGAGCTTCCGCTGTTGCATACTTAAATAAGGATGAGAATTGGAGTCCATGCTTGTATGATATTGTGTAAAAACTGCATTCAAGAAACTTATTTTGTTGTAACATATTTGTATTGTAAACCATTATGTAATGGTCGTGTGTAAACAGGATATTTTAGATTATCATTATTTGATAATCTACGTAAAGCTTTTTAAACCTTTATTGATGAAATAAAGGTTATGGTTTGTTTTAAAATGAATGCAGTCTTTGAAAAAACGTCTCATATAGAGGTCAAAACCTCGCAACGAAATCAATTAATATGGAACGTTTTTAATCAATAAGAACGGGACATTTCAAGTATGCCAGTGGTACAACTCAACGTAGAATATATTTTTCAGTTACTTGTGTCCATAACGTAAAACATAAAATACATGTATTCTCATCCCGAAATACTTAGAGTTTAAAAGTGGGACTATATACTCACTTTTGCCTTGAAGATATATATTTTGACTTGGTCTCCGGTTGATATCACGAACCTATCCATATATAGTTTATCAATATATTTCTATTTTAAACAATCGTCACATATATATACTTATTATACTTTTAATAGTTTTAATAATTTCTTAGTCCGTAGTTAGCAGTCCGATGTTAGTAATTCAATTTTAATGGTTCATATTTAGGTGTTTAATAAATAAAACCCCCATCAAAATAAATAAAACCCCATCATATTTGTATTGGTCGGGATTAATCTTGACCCACGGTACCGGTGTTGTCAAATGACGTGTTGCGTACATAAAGTACCGGTGTTGTCAAATGACGTGTTGCGTACAATCATGGGATCTTATGATTAATCTTCTCGTATTGTTTACGGGTGGTCCTGAAATATATAAAATTAAATTATGAGTACATATAAAATATCATGTTATTTTAAAAAGATGTGATTTATTTAATTTTTCTCCAATTATTTTCGTGGCTAAACTAGACTTGGATATCCGATTTTGTTTTGGTCATAGTTTCTTCGTTACAACTCCGTTTTCGTTGGTTCAACTTGCCACTTCCTTGGATCGAGTCCTTCTTTAAGAATATGAACTGTAAATACCTTAGTTTGTATTCGAAATCACAGGTCATAGGTCAAACTTTGGTGAAACTTATGAAGTTAATCATTTTCCATCATGTAAACAACCTTAAATGATTATTTTTCTAAAAATACTTATACTTTGAGTTAAATCATGAAATTTTTATGTGTTAACATATTTATAAGAAATATCATTTTTCCAGAACATGAACTTCTAATTCAAAGTTCAAGATGGTTTTTAATTATCCAACCCAAAACAGCCCCCGGTTACACTCCGACACCGTAGATTCAGTTTTAAGGTGTTCTTTGTAAAAACAAGTTGTATCTTGTTAAGTTAGCATATCATTATGATATATTACAGGTCTTGAAGTGTTTTAAAAGTTAAGTTAGAAGGATCTATTTAGTTTGCAAACAAGTTTGAAATCATTCAAACTATGTTCTTGTTATTAAAATTTTATATCACAAAATAAGATAGCTATATAAATATGAATCGAATAAAATTATGAACAAGGTTACTACCTCAAGTTACTTGGACAAGGCTACTGGAAAATATAATAAATAATCTTGGGATAAAAAATTGGTGGAGTGGGATTGAAAGGTTGGAAGTAAACTTGTATTCTTGAAAGGATTATTGAAGTGTTCTTGTATGGTTTTTCTTATGATGATTAAGGGTTATTTTTGAAGCTAAATGATGGGGAAAATGCTTGGAGATGATCAAGTATGAAGTTAAGAGTATTTTGAGAGAGAAATGGGAGTGTAAGTATGAGAAAATGGGGTGAAGAAATGGTGTGCATGCATAAAAACGTTTTTAGGTTATAAAGGAAAAAAAAGATACCTAACTTTGTTTTCTTGCTAAATAATTCATGCTACTTGACAAATGGTTGGTTCCACATGTTTCTTAATCATTTAAGGCTGCTAAGGAGCAGATTTTTATTGGTATATACCAATAGTAAATACATCTAGAAGCTGCGTATGATACGGGTACATATACCCTAGATATACGTGTAGAAATCTTTGAGAAAACGGAACGAGGATTCAAATATAGCTATCTTTTGTAAATATACTTATATTGTTTTATGTATGTAAGCCCTTTAAAAGTGATAAAATACATATCTATACGATGCATGTATAAGTATTATAGGTTATAAGTATTTATGTCGAAGAACGTTACGTATAGTTATCGTTTTGAAAACTTAAGTTAGTAGTTTCAAAATATACTTATAACTCATTGTTATTAGTACCCAATGAGATGTTAAACATCCTTAGATCATGTTAAATATATATAAATACATATATATACATAAACGTATAATTATCGTATGTTATATAGTTCGTGATATCATCGGTCAAATTGGACGGTCAAACGTTGTGTAAAACTCTTTTCAAAAACATAAATCTCAACAATTTAGATTGCTTATCATGTTGGTAAGGTTTAATTTATGTAAATATTAATCTTATAAGTATAAATTGATCGAAAAAGTCCGGGTCATTACACATCTAACTGTGGACAACTAGTTGTAGGTTACTAACGAGGACAGCTGACTTAATAAACTTAAAACATCAAAATATATTAAAAGTGTTGTAAATATATTTTGAACATACTTTGATATATATGTATATATTGTTATAGGTTCGTGAATCAACCAGTGGTCAAGTCTTACTTTCCGACGAAGTAAAAATCTGTGAAAGTGAGTTATAGTCCCACTTTTAAAATCTAATATTTTTGGGATGAGAATACATGCAGGTTTTATAAATGATTTACAAAATAGACACAAGTACGTGAAACTACATTCTTTGGTTGAATTATCGAAATCGAATATGCCCATTTTTATTAAGTCTGGTAATCTAAGAATTAGGGAACAAACACCCTAATTGACGCGAATCCTAAAGATAGATCTATTGGGCCTAATAAACCCCATCCAAAGTACCAGATGCTTTAGTACTTCGAAATTTATATCATATCCGAAGGGTGTCCCGAAATGATGGGGATATTCTTATATATGCATCTTGTTAATGTCGGTTACCAGGTGTTCACCATATGAATGATTTTTATCTCTATGTATGGGATGTGTATTGAAATATGAAATCTTGTGGTCTATTATTATGATTTGATATATATAGGTTAAACCTATAACTCACCAACATTTTTGTTGACGTTTTAAGCATGTTTATTCTCAGGTGATTATTAAGAGCTTCCGTTGTCGCATACTTAAATAAGGATGAGATTTGGAGTCCATGCTTGTATGATATTGTGTAAAAACTGCATTCAAGAAACTTATTTTGTTGTAACATATTTGTATTGTAAACCATTATGTAATGGTCGTGTGTAAACAGGATATTTTAGATTATCATTATTTGATAATCTACGTAAAGCTTTTTAAACCTTTATTGATGAAATAAAGGTTATGGTTTGTTTTAAAATGAATGCAGTCTTTGAAAAATGTCTCATATAGAGGTCAAAACGTCGCAACGAAATCAATTAATATGGAACGTTTTTAATCAATAAGAACGGGACATTTCAGTTGGTATTCGAGCGTTGGTCTTAGAGAACCAGAATTTTGCATTAGTGTGTCTTATCGAGTTTGTTAGGATGCATTAGTGAGTCTGGACTTCGACCGTGTTTACTTGAAAAATGATTGCTTAACAAATTTTGTTGGAAACTATATATTTTTAACATGTGAATATTATGTGATATATTAATCTCTTAACGCGTTTGATATTATGTGATAGATGTCTACCTCTAGAACAAGTCCCATTGACTCACCTAATAATAATGAAGAGTCAAATGTAAATTGGAATGATTCGTGGACTGATTCACAAGTTCCCGAAGAGGAACCGGAAGAAGAGTCGGAACCGGAAGAAGAATCGGAACCGGAAGAAGAATCGGAACCGGATGAAGAAATAGAACCGGTGGGGGAAATAATAAAACGGTTAAGTAAAAGAAAATCCTCAACCAACCGACCAAGGTTAATTATGGTCAATGGTGTTTCTGCCAAGGAAGCAAAATATTGGGAGGATTACCAATTCTCCGATGAATCGGATTCCGAAGAGAATTCCGATGATGTTATAGAAATTACCCCAACTGAATTTATAAAGGCAAAAGAAAATATTAAGGGAAAGGGTATAAAAATAGAGAAATCTAATTCCAACCCCGATGAACTTTATATGTATCATCAACCCCCGAAGTCCTTAAGTTGTAACAATGACCCGGGAACCTCTAAACCACCAGGTTTTTCTAAACCAATGTGGAAAACGACTGCTCGTATTAGGGGAACATCATATATCCCTAGAAACTTGGCAAAACGAACCAAAACCGAAAAAGAAGAAACAAGCGAGTTGGAATAAGATAGTTGTATTCGTGTGGTGTAATATATGTAATATAGTGTGCTTATGCTTTATGATATATGTAAAAATTGCTTGTATTAATAAGTATTTTTTTTATGAATCTAACTCTTGTCTATTTTACAGTATAAAAACACAAAATGGATAGACAACCCAATATTTTAAGAGACCTACCCGAAGACATGATTGATGAAATCTTGTCTAGAGTCGGTCAGAATTCTTCGGCACAACTATTTAAGGCGAGATCAGTTTGTAAGACATTCGAAGAACGTTCTAAGAATGCCTTGGTTTATAAAAGGATTTCATTCGAAAGATGGGGGATATCACATTGGGAAATCCATAAGTTACGATGTGTTTACTTTGACGCATATATTGCGGGGAACCCAAATGCTATTTTACGCAATGGGTTAAGAAATTATTTTGACTCAATATATCCGAATATTGGACTTCGTGATTTAGAAAAAGCGGCTAACATGCAACATAAAGAAGCATGTTATGCTTACGGATTAGTAATGTTCGCTTCTCACCAAAGTGAGAACAAGAACATCGGGCTACAACTATTAAACAAAACGTTCCCACAAGTGACGGAGTCAGTAATTGGGGTAAGAAATGAGGTTTTTAGATTGTTACGGGACTGTTGGACATTACGTAACCCTCGTCCCTTTGACGACGTTACAACACGCTGTCTTATCAACGGCCATAACGGTTTTGTTCCACAAGACCAAGGATGGGAAGTAATCCTAGTAAAACCAGAATGCATGACTTGTTTCTGGACGTATGAATTACGTGTCTTTATTGCCTTTGCTGAACGACTTGTGTACTAGCTAGAATTATCTTCACAACCATCTTGTATCAAATTTATTGTGTGCTATATTTCATGATATATGTAAAATAAGCGGTATTGTAAGTTTGTAAAATATTTTGTAAAAGTTTGAACGCGAAATATTATTATAATCAGTTTTTCATATAGAATTGTAGTAGTTGAATTGTATATTAGCTACTAAGTATGAACTTAACGGGTAGGTACTACCCGAATTTAAACTTATAAAACGCTAATATGAAGAAAAAGCTTTTATAAATGAGTTCATATTATGCTACGAAATACTATTAACTACTCTTAATATTCTGTATGATTAACTTGTTCCATTTGACTATTTTGAAGGAAATGGCACCGACTACTCGACACACCGTGAATATGAATGAAGAGGAATTCCGTACTTTTCTAGCTTCAAACATAGCCGCAGTACAGGTTGCGCTACATACCAACAATAACCTTGGATCTAGTAGTACAGGAAATCGTGTAGGATGCACCTACAAAGAATTCACTGCCTGCAAACCTTTGGAATTTGATGGAACCGAAGGACCGATCGGATTGAAACGGTGGACCGAGAAGGTCGAATTGGTGTTTGCCATAAGTAAGTGTACTGAAGAGGACAAAGTGAAGTACGCTACACATACCTTCACAGGTTCTGCGTTAACATGGTGGAATACCTATCTAGAGCAAGTGGGACAAGACGATGCGTACGCACTACCGTGGTCAGCATTCAAGCACTTGATGAACGAGAAGTACCGTCCCAGAACCGAGGTCAATAAACTCAAGATAGAACTTAGAGGGTTACGAACCCAAGGATTTGATATTACCACGTACGAAAGACGATTCACAGAATTGTGCCTATTGTGTTCGGGAGCATTCGAAGATGAGGAAGAGAAGATCGACGCGTTTGTGAAAGGATTACCGGAAAGAATCCAAGAAGATATAAGTTCACACGAGCCCGCCTCCATACAACAGGCATGTAGAATGGCTCACAAACTAGTGAACCAGATTGAAGAAAGAATTAAAGAACAGACTGCTGAAGAGGCCAATGTGAAGCAAGTCAAAAGAAAGTAGGAGGAAAACGGTGATAAGAATCACCAATACAACAACAATAGCAATTACAACAATAATCGCAACAATTATCCCAACAATCGCAACATCAATCGCAACTACAACAAACGGCCCAACAACAACAACAACAACAACAACAACAACAACAACAACAACAACAGCAACTACAACAATCATCCCAACAACAATAATAACCGCAACAACAACAACAATCAGAAGCAGCTATGCCAAAGGTGTGAAAAGTATCACTCGGGGTTATGCACCAAATTTTGCAACAAGTGTAAAAGAAATGGTCATAGCGCGGCGAAGTGTGAGGTCTACGGACCAGGGGTTAATACAACGAAAGGAACAAATGGTGTCAGAATGAGTAATGGCGGAGCAAGTAGTGTCGGAGCAAGTTATACCAATGTAATTTGTTATAAATGTGGAAAACCGGGCCACATTATTGCCCGAACCAGGAGAACACGAATGGACAAGGCCGCGGAAGAGTTTTCAATATTAATGCGGCAGAGGCACAGGAAGACCCGGAGCTTGTTACGGGTACGTTTCTTATTGACAATAAATCTGCTTACGTTTTATTTGATTCGGGTGCGGATAGAAGCTATATGAGTAGAGATTTTTGTGCTAAATTAAGTTGTCCATTGACGCCTTTGGATAGTAAATTTTTACTCGAATTAGCAAATGGTAAATTAATTTCAGCAGATAATATATGTCGGAATCGAGAAATTAAACTGGTTAGCGAAACATTTAAGATTGATTTGATACCAGTAGAGTTAGGGAGTTTTGATGTAATAATCGGTATGGACTGGTTGAAAGAAGTGAAAGCAGAGATCGTTTGTTACAAAAATGCAATTCGCATTATACGAGAAAAAGGAAAACCCTTAATGGTGTACGGAGAAAAGGGCAACACGAAGCTACATCTTATTAGTAATTTGAAGGCACAAAAACTAATAAGAAAAGGTTGCTATGCTGTTCTAGCACACGTCGAGAAAGTACAAACTGAAGAAAAGAGCATCAATGATGTTCCCATTGCAAAAGAATTTCCCGATGTATTTCCGAAAGAATTACCGGGATTACCCCCACATCGATCCGTTGAATTTCAAATAGATCTTGTACCAGGAGCTGCACCAATAGCTCGTGCTCCTTACAGACTCGCACCCAGCGAGACGAAAGAACTGCAAAGCCAATTACAAAGAACTTTTAGAGCGTGGTTTCATTCGAACAAGCACATCACCGTGGGGAGCTCCTGTTTTGTTTGTCAAGAAGAAAGATGGTACATTCAGATTGTGTATCGACTACCGAGAGTTGAACAAACTTACCATCAAGAACTGCTACCCACTACTGAGAATCGACGACTTATTTGATCAACTACAAGGCTCGTCTGTTTATTTAAAGATTGACTTACGTTCCGGGTATCATCAAATGCGGGTGAAAAAAGATGATATTCCAAAGACTGCTTTCAGAACACGTTACGGTCATTACGAGTTTATGGTCATGCCGTTTGGTTTAACTAATGTACCAACTGTGTTCATGGACCTTATGAACCGAGTGTGTGGACCATACCTTGACAAGTTTGTCATTGTTTTCATTGATGACATACTTATTTACTCAAAGAATGACCAAGAACACGGTGAACATTTGAGAAAGGTGTTAGAAGTATTGAGGAAGGAAGAATTGTACGCTAAGTTTTCAAAGTGTGCATTTTGGTTGGAAGAAGTTCAATTCCTCGGTCACATAGTGAACAAAGAAGGTATTAAGATGGATCCGGCAAAGATAGAAACTGTTGAAAAGTGGGAAACCCCGAAAACTCCAAAACACATACGCCAGTTTTTAGGACTAGCTGGTTACTACAGAAGGTTCATCCAAGACTTTTCCAGAATAGCAAAACCCTTGACTGCATTAACGCATAAAGGAAAGAAATTTGAATGGAATGATGAACAAGAGAAAGCATTTCAGTTATTGAAGAAAAAGCTAACTACGACACCTATATTGTCATTGCCTGAAGGGAATGATGATTTTGTGATTTATTGTGACGCATCAAAGCAAGGTCTCGGTTGTGTATTAATGCAACGAACGAAGGTGATTGCTTATGCGTCTAGACAATTGAAGATTCACGAACAAAATTATACGACGCATGATTTGGAATTAGGCACGGTTGTTTTTGCATTAAAGACTTGGAGGCACTACTTATATGGGGTTAAAAGTATTATATATACCGACCACAAAAGTCTTCAACACATATTTAATCAGAAACAACTGAATATGAGGCAGCGTAGGTGGATTGAATTATTGAATGATTACGACTTTGAGATTCGTTACCACCCAGGGAAGGCAAATGTGGTAGCCGATGCCTTGAGCAGGAAGGACAGAGAACCCATTTGAGTAAAATCTATGATAATAATGATTCATAATAACCTTACTACTCAAATAAAGGAGGCGCAACAAAGAGTTTTAAAAAAGGGAAATTTAAAGGATGAAATACCCAAAGGATCGGAGAAGCATCTTAATATTCGGGAAGACGGAACCCGGTATAGGGCTGAAAGGATTTGGGTACCAAAATTTGGAGATATAAGAGAAATGGTACTTAGAGAAGCTCATAAAACCAGATACTCAATACATCCTGGAACGGGGAAGATGTACAAGGATCTCAAGAAACATTTTTGGTGGCCGGGTATGAAAGCCGATGTTGCTAAATACGTAGGAGAATGTTTAACGTGTTCTAAGGTCAAAGCTGAGCATCAGAAACCATCAGGTCTACTTCAACAACCCGAAATCCCGGAATGGAAATGGGAAAACATTACCATGGATTTCATCACTAAATTGCCAAGGACTGCAAGTAGTTTTGATACTATTTGGGTAATAGTTGATCGTCTCACCAAATCAGCACACTTCCTGCCAATAAGAGAAGATGACAAGATGGAGAAGTTAGCACGACTGTATTTGAAGGAAGTCGTCTCCAGACATGGAATACCAATCTCAATTATCTCTGATAGGGATGGCAGATTTATTTCAAGATTCTGGCAGACATTACAGCAAACATTAGGAACTCGTCTAGACATGAGTACTGCCTATCATCCACAAACTGATGGGCAGAGTGAAAGGACGATACAAACACTTGAAGACATGCTACGAGCATGTGTTATTGATTTCGGAAACAGTTGGGATCGACATCTACCGTTAGCAGAATTTTCCTACAACAACAGCTACCATTCAAGCATTGAGATGGCGCCGTTTGAAGCACTTTATGGTAGAAAGTGCAGGTCTCCGATTTGTTGGAGTGAAGTGGGGGATAGACAGATTACGGGTCCGGAGATTATACAAGAAACTACCGAGAAGATCATCCAAATTCAACAACGGTTGAAAACCGCCCAAAGTCGACAAAAGAGCTACGCTGACATTAAAAGAAAAGATATAGAATTTGAAATTGGAGAGATGGTCATGCTTAAAGTTGCACCTTGGAAAGGCGTTGTTCGATTTGGTAAACGAGGGAAATTAAATCCAAGGTATATTGGACCATTCAAGATTATTGATCGTGTCGGACCAGTAGCTTACCGACTTGAGTTACCTCAACAACTCACGGCTGTACATAACACTTTCCACGTCTCGAATTTGAAGAAATGTTTTGCTAAAGAAGATCTCACTATTCCGTTAGATGAAATCCAAATCAATGAAAAACTTCAATTCATCGAAGAACCCGTCGAAATAATGGATCATGAGGTTAAAAGACTTAAGCAAAACAAGATACCAATTGTTAAGGTTTGATGGAATGCTCGTAGAGGACCCGAGTTCACCTGGGAGCATAAAGATCAGATGAAGAAGAAATACCCGCATCTATTTCCAGAAGATTCGTCAACACCTTCAACAGCTTAAAATTTCGGGACGAAATTTATTTAACGGGTAGGTACTGTAGTGACCCGAACTTTTCCATGTTTATATATATTAATTGAGATTGATATTTACATGATTAAATGTTTCCAACATGTTAAGCAATCAAACTTGTTAAGACTTGATTAATTGAAATATGTTTCATATAGACAATTGACCACCCAAGTTGACCGGTGATTCACGAACGTTAAAACTTGTAAAAACTATATGATGACATATATATGGATATATATATAGTTAACATGATACTATGATAAGTAAACATATCATTAAGTATATTAACAATGAACTACATATGTAAAAACAAGACTACTAACTTAATGATTTTTAAACGAGACATATATGTAACTATTATCGTTGTAAAGACATTTAATGTATATATATCATATTAAGAGATATTCATACATGATAATATCATGATAATATAATAATTTAAAATCTCATTTGATATTATAAAAATTGGGTTAACAACATTTAACAAGATCGTTAACCTAAAGGTTTCAAAACAACACTTACATGTAACGACTAACGATGACTAAACGACTCAGTTAAAATGTATATACATGTAGTGTTTTAATATGTATTTATACACTTTTGAAAGACTTCAATACACTTATCAAAATACTTCTACTTAACAAAAATGCTTACAATTACATCCTCGTTCAGTTTCATCAACAATTCTACTCGTATGCACCCGTATTCGTACTCGTACAATACACAGCTTTTACATGTATGTACTATTGGTATATACACTCCAATGATCAGCTCTTAGCAACCCATGTGAGTCACCTAACACATGTGGGAACCATCATTTGGCAACTAGCATGAAATATCTCATAAAATTACAAAAATATGAGTAATCATTCATGACTTTTTTACATGAAAACAAAATTACATATCCTTTATATCTAATCCATACACCAACGACCAAAAACACCTACAAACACTTTAATTCTTCAATTTTCTTCATCTAATTGATCTCTCTCAAGTTCTATCTTCAAGTTCTAAGTGTTCTTCATATATTCTACAAGTTCTAGTTACATAAAATCAAGAATACTTTCAAGTTTGCTAGCTCACTTCCAATCTTGTAAGGTGATCATACAACCTCAAGAAATCTTTGTTTCTTACAGTAGGTTATCATTCTAAAACAAGGTAATAATCATATTCAAACTTTGGTTCAATTTCTATAACTATAACAATCTTATTTCAAGTGATGATCTTACTTGAACTTGTTTTCGTGTCATGATTCTGCTTCAAGAACTTCGAGCCATCCAAGGATCCGTTAAAGCTAGATCCATTTTTCTCTTTTCCAGTAGGTTTATCCAAGGAACTTAAGGTAGTAATGATGTTCATAACATCATTCGATTCATACATATAAAGCTATCTTATTCGAAGGTTTAAACTTGTAATCACTAGAACATAGTTTAGTTAATTCTAAACTTGTTCGCAAACAAAAGTTAATCCTTCTAACTTGACTTTTAAAATCAACTAAACACATGTTCTATATCTATATGATATGCTAACTTAATGATTTAAAACATGGAAACACGAAAAACACCGTAAAACCGGATTTACGCCGTCGTAGTAACACCGCGGGCTGTTTTGGGTTAGTTAATTAAAAACTATGATAAACTTTGATTTAAAAGTTGTTATTCTGAGAAAATGATTTTTATTATGAACATGAAACTATATCCAAAAATTATGGTTAAACTCAAAGTGGAAGTATGTTTTCTAAAATGGTCATCTAGACGTCGTTCTTTCGACTGAAATGACTACCTTTACAAAAACGAATTGTAACTTATTTTTCTGACTATAAACCTATAAATTTTTCTGTTTAGATTCATAAAATAGAGTTCAATATGAAACCATAGCAATTTGATTCACTCAAAACGGATTTAAAATGAAGAAGTTATGGGTAAAACAAGATTGGATAATTTTTCTCATTTTAGCTACGTGAAAATTGGTAACAAATCTATTTCAACCATAACTTAATTAACTTGTATTGTATATTATGTAATCTTGAGATACCATAGACACGTATACAATATTTTGACCTATCATGTCGACACATCTATATATATTTCGGAACAACCATAGACACTCTATATGTGAATGTTGGAGTTAGCTATACAGGGTTGAGGTTGATTCCAAAATATATATAGCTTGAGTTGATATCAATACTGAGATACGTATACACTGGGTCGTGGATTGATTCAAGATAATATGTATCGATTTATTTCTGTACATCTAACTGTGGACAACTAGTTGTAGGTTACTAACAAGGACAGCTGACTTAATAAACTTAAAACATCAAAATATATTAAAAGTGTTGTAAATATATTTTGAACATACTTTGATATATATGTATATATTGTTATAGGTTCGTGAATCAACTCGTGGCCAAGTCTTACTTCCCGACGAAGTAAAAATCTGTGAAAGTGAGTTATAGTCCCACTTTTAAATCTAATATTTTTGGGATGAGAATACATGCAGGTTTTATAAATGATTTACAAAATAGACACAAGTACGTGAAACTACATTCTTTGGTTGAATTATCGAAATCGAATATGCCCCTTTTTATTAAGTCTGGTAATCTAAGAATTAGGGAACAAACACCCTAATTGACGCGAATCCTAAAGATAGATCTATTGGGCCTAACAAACCCCATCCAAAGTACCGAATGCTTTAGTACTTCGAAATTTATATCATATCCGAAGGGTGTCCCGGAATGATGGGGATATTCTTATATATGCATCTTGTTAATGTCGGTTACCAGGTGTTCACCATATGAATGATTTTTATCTCTATGTATGGGATGTGTATTGAAATATGAAATCTTGCGGTCTATTATTATGATTTGATATATATAGGTTAAACCTATAACTCACCAACATTTTTGTTAACGTTTTAAGCATGTTTATTCTCAGGTGATTATTAAGAGCTTCCGCTGTCGCATACTTAAATAAGGACGAGATTTGGAGTCCATGCTTGTATGATATTGTGTAAAAACTGCATTCAAGAAACTTATTTTGTTGTAACATATTTGTATTGTAAACTATTATGTAATGGTCGTGTGTAAACAGGATATTTTAGATTATCATTATTTGATAATCTACGTAAAGCTTTTTAAACCTTTATTGATGAAATAAAGGTTATGGTTTGTTTTAAAATGAATGCAGTCTTTGAAAAACGTCTCATATAGAGGTCAAAACCTCGCAACGAAATCAATTAATATGGAACATTTTTAATCAATAAGAACGGGACATTTCATAAGTGCACCATCCTGTAATGTGCATGAAGCGTACTTTGTCCTATCCCCTTCCGCACAACCACTAATTTTAAATACGGACTCGAGCTTTTCGAACCATCGGGTTAAACCGACTTGTCCTTCTGTTCTACAGAATGATGAAGGTTTGCAACCTTGAAATGCTTTATATGTGCATCCAACACGAGGGTTGGTGTTATTTGCTGATGCTCTTGCCGCTTCGACCCAAAGCATACGGTCGTTTACGCGTTGGTTGATAAGCTCCTCAATTTCTTGTTCCGTCATCAGTTATATAGATGATTGATACATCTTTCTTCGAGTCATCGTGGTTATCAGATAAGTCAATGATTGGTACTTTTGCTGGAGATTCCTCTTCGGAGTCGCTGAATGTGATAATGAGGTTGGCGCTAGAAATAGACATCTATCACACATTAACTACCACATTAGTAATATACCACATAATATTTACATGTTATAGTATTTAATTTCCGACCAAAAATGATAAGCAATGGTTTTCAAAAACAAGTTCGGTCAAAGTCCAGACTCACTAATGCATCCTAACAAATACCGGTCAGACGCACTAATGCAATTTCTGGTTCGCTAAGACCTCTGCTCTGATACCAACTGAAACGACCCGTCCATATTACTATAAAAGCAGTACGCTATTCATTGGTCCCATAGCGAGGTAATTGACCTCTATATGATACGTTTTAGAAAATATTGCATTCGTTTCATAAAAAGCACACTATTATTATACATAATACGAGTTTTAAACATATGGGCGATTATTTACAAAATAATCCCCATGATACATCGATTTTCAAATATTACAAAGGTGATATAACAGTCAAATATAATACATGACCAAAGTTTTATTGAATGCAACTGTAGTGACCCGAACTTTTCCATGTTTATATATATATTAAATGAAATTGTTATTTACATGATTAAGTGTTTCCAACATGTTAAGCAATCAAACTTGTTAAAACTTGATTAATTGAAATAGGTTTCATATAGACAATTGACCACCCAAGTTGACAGGTGATTCACGAATGTTAAAACTTGTAAAAACTATACGATGACATATATATGGTTATATATATAGTTAACACGATGACATATATATAGTTTACGGTTATGCCGTTTGGATTGACTAACGCACCAGCTGTGTTCATGGACCTTATGAACCGAGTGTGTGGGCTATATCTTGACAAGTTTGTCATTATTTTCATCGATGACATATTTATTTACTCAAAGAATGATCAAGAGCACGAAGAACATTTGAGAAAAGTTCTAGAAGTATTGAGGAAAGAAAAACTGTACGCTAAGTTTTCAAAGTGTGCATTTTGGTTGGAAGAAGTCCAATTTCTCGGTCACATAGTGAACAAAGAAGGTATCCAGGTGAACCCGGAAAAGATCGAAACCGTTGAAAAGTGGGAAACCCCAAAAACTCCGAAGCATATACGTCAATTTTTAGGATTGGCTGGTTACTACAGAAGATTCATCCAAGATTTCTCCAAAATAGCAAAACCCTTGACTGCATTAACGCATAAAGGGAAAAAATTTGAATGGAAGGATGAACAAGAGGAGGCATTTCAATTATTGAAGAAAAAGCTAACTACGGCACCTATATTGTCATTGCCTGAATGGAATGATGATTTTGTGATTTATTGTGACGCATCAAAGCAAGGTGTCGGTTGTGTATTAATGCAACGAACGAAGGTGATTGCTTATGCGTCTAGACAATTGAAGATTCAAGAGCAAAATTATACGACGCATGATTTGGAATTAGGCGCGGTTGTTTTTGCATTAAAGACTTGGAGGCACTACTTATATGGGGTCAAAAGTATTATATATACCGACCACAAAAGTCTTTAACACATATTTAATCAGAAACAACTGAATATGAGACAGCATAGGTGGATTGAATTGTTGTATGATTACGACTTTGAGATTCGTTACCACCCGGGGAAGGCAAATGTGGTAGCCGACGCCTTGAGCAGAAAGGATAGAGAACCCATTCGGGTAAAATCTATGAATATAATGATTCACACTAACCTTACTACTCAAATAAAGGAGGCGCAACAAGGAGTTTTAAAAGAGGGAAATTTAAAGGATGAAATACCCAAAGGATCGGAGAAGCATCTTAATATTTGGGAAGACAGAACCCGGTATAGGGCTGAAAGAATTTGGGTACCAAAATTTGGAGATATGAGAGAAATGGTACTTAGAGAAGCTCATAAAACCAGATACTCAATACATCCTGGAACGGGGAAGATGTACAAGGATCTTAAGAAACATTTTTGGTGGCCAGGTATGAAAGCCGATATTGCTAAATATGTAGGAGAATATTTGACGTGTTCTAAGGTCAAAGCTGAACATCAGAAACCATCAGGTCTACTACAACAACCTGAAATCCTAGAATAGAAATGGGAAAACATTACCATGGATTTCATTACTAAATTGCTAAGGACTGCAAGTGGTTATGATACTATTTGGGTAATAGTTGATCGTCTCACCAAGTCAGCACACTTCCTGCCAATAAGAGAAGATGACAAGATGGAGAAGTTAGCACGACTGTATTTGAAGGAAGTCGTCTCCAGACATGGAATACCAATCTCTATTATCTCTGATAGGGATGGCAGATTTATTTCAAGATTCTGGCAGACGTTATAGCAAGCATTGGGAACTCGTCTAGACATGAGTACTGCCTATCATCCACAAACTGATGGGTAGAGCGAAAGGATGATACAAACGCTTGAAGACATGCTACGATCTTGTGTTATTGATTTCGGAAACAGTTGGGATCGACATCTACCGTTAGCAGAATTTTCCTACAACAACAGCTACCATTCAAGCATTGAGATGGCGCTGTTTGAAGCACTTTATGGTAGAAAGTACAAGTCTCCGATTTGTTGGAGTGAAGTGGGGGATAGACAGATTACGGGTCCGGAGATAATACAAGAAACTACCGAGAAAATCATCCAAATTAAACAAAGATTGAAAACCGCCCAGAGTCGACAAAAGAGCTACGCGGACAGTAAAAGAAAAGATATAGAGTTTGAAATTGGAGAAATGGTCATGCTTAAGGTTTCACCTTGGAAAGGCGTTGTTCGATTTGGTAAACGGGGGAAACTAAATCCAAGGTACATTGGACCATTCAAGATTATAGATCGTGTCGGACCAGTAGCTTACCAACTGGAGCTACCTCAACAACTCGCGGCTGTACATAACACTTTCCATGTCTCAAATTTGAAGAAATGTTTTGCTAAAGAAGATCTCACTATTCCATTGGACGAAATCCAAATCAATGAAAAACTTCAATTCATTGAAGAACCCGTCGAAATAATGGATCGTGAGGTTAAGAGACTTAAACAAAACAAGATACCGATTGTTAAGGTTCGATGGAATACTCGTAGAGGACCCGAGTTCACCTGGGAGCGTGAAGATCAGATGAAGAAGAAATACCTGCATTTATTTCCATAAGATACGTCAACACCTCCAACTGCTTAAAATTTCGGGACGAAATTTATTTAACCGGTAGGTACTGTAGTGACCCGAACTTTTCCATGTTTATATATATATATATATATATTAAATGAAATTGTTATTTACATGATTAAGTGTTTCCAACATGTTAAGCAATCAAACTTGTTAAGACTTGATTAATTGAAATAAGTTTCATATAGACAATTGACCACCCAAGTTGACCGGTGATTCACGAACGTTAAAACTTGTAAAAACTATACGATGACATATATATGGTTATATATATAGTTAACATGATTTTATTATAAGTATGTATCTCATTAATTATTTTAACAATGAGTTATATACATAAAAATGAGACTATTAATTTAAGAAACTCGAAAACGATATATATAACGATTATCGTTATAACAACGTCTTACTAGGTACATATGAATCATATTAAGATATTGATACACTTGGTTAATTATGTTAAATGATAAGTAAATATATTATTAAGTGTATTAACAATGAAATACATATGTAAAAATAAGACTACTAACTTAATGATTTCGAAACGAGACATATATGTAACGATTATCGTTGTAACGACATTTAACTGTATATATATATCATACTAAGATATATTATATATCATAATATCATGATAATATAACAATTTAATATCTCATTTGTTATAATAAACAATGGGTTAACAACATTCAACAAGATCGTTAACCTAAAGGTTTCAAAACAACATTTACATGTAAAGACTAACGATGACTTAACGACTCAGTTAAAATGTATATACATGTAGTGTTTTAATATGTATTCATACACTTTTGAAAGACTTCAATACACTTATCAAAATACTTTTACTTAACAAAAATGCTTAAAATTACATCCTCGTTCAGTTTCATCAACAATTCTACTCGTATGCACCCGTATTCGTACTCGTACAATACACAGCTTTTAGATGTATGTACTATTGGTATATACACTCCAATGATCAGCTCTTAGCAGCCCATGTGAGTCACCTAACACATGTGGGAACCATCATTTGGCAACTAGCATGAAATATCTCATAAAATTACAAAAATATGAGTAATCATTCATGACTTATTTACATGAAAACAAAATTACATATCCTTTATATCTAATCCATACACCAACGACCAAAAACACCTATAAACACTTTCATTCTTCAATTTTCTTCATCTAATTGATCTCTCTCAAGTTCTATCTTCAAGTTCTAAGTGTTCTTCATAAATTCCAAAAGTTCTAGTTTCATAAAATCAAGAATACTTCCAAGATTGCAAGTTTACTTCCAAGTTTTCTAAATCCATTCCAAGTAATCATCCAAGATCAAGAAACCTTTGATACTTACAGTAGGTTATCTTTCTAATACAATTTAATAATCATATTCAAACTTTAATTCAATTTCTATAACTATAACAATCTTATTTCGAGTGGAAATCTTACTTGAAATTGTTTTCGTGTCATGATTCTGCTTCAAGAACTTTCA
The DNA here is from genome assembly GCF_046630445.1 of Rutidosis leptorrhynchoides. NCBI lineage: Eukaryota > Viridiplantae > Streptophyta > Magnoliopsida > Asterales > Asteraceae > Rutidosis > Rutidosis leptorrhynchoides. Next base: position 182,619,648 of record NC_092334.1, on the reverse strand, counting down.
TGCCATCCAAGGATCCTTTGAAGCTAGATCTATTTTTCTCATTTCCAGTAGGTTTATCCAAGGAACTTGAGGTAGTAATGATGTTCATAACATCATTCGATTCATACATATAAAGCTATCTTATTCGAAGGTTTAAACTTGTAATCACTAGAACATAGTTTAGTTAATTCTAAACATGTTCGCAAATAAAAGTTAATCCTTCTAACTTGACTTTTAAAATCAACTAAACACATGTTCTATATCTATATGATATGCTAACTTAATAATTTAAAACCTGGAAACACGAAAAACACCGTAAAATCGGATTTACGCCGTCGTAGTAACACCGCGGGCTGTTTTGGGTTAGTTAATTAAAAACTATGATAAACTTTGATTTAAAATTTGTTATTCTGGGAAAATGATTTTTATTATGAACATGAAACTATATCCAAAAATTATGGTTAAACTCAAAGTGGAAGTATGTTTTCTAAAATGGTCATCTAGACGTCGTTCTTTCGACTGAAATGACTAACATTACAAAAATGACTTGTAACTTACTTTTCCGACTATAAATCTATACTTTTTCTATTTATATTCATAAAATAGAGTTCAATATAAAACCATAGCAATTTGATTCACTCAAAACGGATTTAAAATGAAGAAGTTATGGGTAAAACAAGATTGGATAATTTTTCTCATTTTAGCTACGTGAAAATTGGTAACAAATATATTCCAACCATAACTTAATCAACTTGTATTGTATATTATGTAATCTTGAGATACCATAGACACGTATACAATGTTTCGACCTATCATGTCGACACATCTATATATATTTCAGAACAACCATAGACACTCTATATGTGAATGTTGGAGTTAGCTATACAGGGTTGAGGTTGATTCCAAAATATATATAGTTTGAGTTGTGATCAATACTGAGATACGTATACACTGGGTCGTGGATTGATTCAATGTAGTGACCCGAACTTTTCCATGTTTATATATATTAATTGAGATTGATATTTACATGATTAAATGTTTCCAACATGTTAAGCAATCAAACTTGTTAAGACTTGATTAATTGAAATATGTTTCATATGGACAATTGACCACCCAAGTTGACCGGTGATTCACGAACGTTAAAACTTGTAAAAACTATATGATGACATATATATGGATATATATATAGTTAACATGATACTATGATAAGTAAACATATCATTAAGTATATTAACAATGAACTACATATGTAAAAACAAGACTACTAACTTAATGATTTTTGAACGAGACATATATGTAACGATTATCGTTGTAAAGACATTTAATGTATATATATCATATTAAGAGATATTCATACATGATAATATCATGATAATATAATAATTTAAAATCTCATTTGATATTATAAACATTGGGTTAACAACATTTAACAAGATCATTAACCTAAAGGTTTCAAAACAACACTTACATGTAACGACTAACGATGACTTAACGACTCAGTTAAAATGTATATACATGTAGTGTTTTAATATGTATTTATACACTTTTGAAAGACTTCAATACACTTATCAAAATACTTCTACTTAACAAAAATGCTTACAATTACATCCTCGTTCAGTTTCATCAACAATTCTACTCGTATGCACCCGTATTCGTACTCGTACAATACACAGCTTTTAGATGTATGTACTATTGGTATATACACTCCAATGATCAGCTCTTAGTAGCCCATGTGAGTCACCTAACACATGTGGGAACCATCATTTGGAAACTAGCATGAAATATCTCATAAAATTACAAAAATATGAGTAATCATTCATGACTTATTTACATGAAAACAAAATTACATATCCTTTATATCTAATCCATACACCAACGACAAAAAATACCTACAAACACTTTCATTCTTCAATTTTATTTATCTAATTGATCTCTCTCAAGTTCTATCTTCAAGTTCTAAGTGTTCTTCATAAATTCTACAAGTTCTAGTTACATAAAATCAAGAATACTTTCAAGTTTGCTAGCTCACTTCCAATCTTGTAAGGTGATCATCCAACCTCAAGAAATCTTTGTTTCTTACAGTAGGTTATCATTCTAATACAAGGTAATAATCATATTCAAACTTTGGTTCAATTTCTATAACTATAACAATCTTATTTCAAGTGATGATCTTACTTGAACTTGTTTTCGTGTCATGATTCTGCTTCAAGAACTTCGAGCCATCCAAGGATCCGTTGAAGCTAGATCCATTTTTCTCTTTTCCAGTAGATTTATCCAAGGAACTTAAGGTAGTAATTATGTTCATAACATCATTCGATTCATACATATAAAGCTATCTTATTCGAAGGTTTAAACTTGTAATCACTAGAATATAGTTTAGTTAATTCTAAACTTGTTCGCAAACAAAAGTTAATCCTTCTAACTTGACTTTTAAAATCAACTAAACACCTGTTCTGTATCTATATGATATGCTAACTTAGTGATTTAAAACCTGGAAACACGAAAAACACCGTAAAACCGGATTTACGCCGTCGTAGTAACACCGCTGGCTGTTTTGGGTTAGTTAATTAAAAACTATGATAAAATTTGATTTAAAAGTTGTTATTCTGAGAAAATGATTTTTATTATGAACATGAAACTATATTCAAAAATTATGGTTAAACTCAAAGTGGAAGTATGTTTTCTAAAATGGTCATCTAGACGTCGTTCTTTCGACTAAAATGACTACCTTTAAAAAATGACTTGTAACTTATTTTTCCAACTATAAACCTATACTTTTTCTATTTAGATTCATAAAATAGAGTTCAATATGAAACCATAGCAATTTGATTCACTCAAAACGGATTTAAAATGAAGAAGTTATGGGTAAAACAAGATTGGATAATTTTTCTCATTTTAGCTACGTGAAAATTGGTAACAAATCTATTCCAACCATAACTTAATCAACTTGTATTGTATATTATGTAATCTTGAGATACCATAGACACGTATACAATGTTTCGACCTATCATGTCGACACATCTATATATATTTCGGAACAACCATAGACACTCTATATGTGAATGTTGGAGTTAGCTATACAGGGTTGAGGTTGATTCCAAAATATATATAGTTTGAGTTGTGATCAATACTGAGATGCGTATACACTGGGTCGTGGATTGATTCAAGATAATATTTATCGATTTATTTCTGTACATCTAACTGTGGACAACTAGTTGTAGGTTACTAACGAGGACAGCTGACTTAATAAACTTAAAACATCAAAATATATTAAAAGTGTTGTAAATATATTTTGAACATACTTTGATATATATGTATATATTGTTATAGGTTCGTGAATCAACCAGTGGCCAAGTCTTACTTCCCGACGAAGTAAAAATCTGTGAAAGTGAGTTATAGTCCCACTTTTAAAATCTAATATTTTTGGGATGAGAATACATGCAGGTTTTATAAATAATTTACAAAATAGACACAAGTACGTGAAACTACATTCTATGGTTGAATTATAAAAATCGAATATGCCCCTTTTTATTAAGTCTGGTAATCTAAGAATTAGGGAACAGACACCCTAATTGACGCGAATCCTAAAGATAGATCTATTGGGCCTAACAAACCCCATCCAAAGTACCAGATGCTTTAGTACTTCGAAATTTATATCATATCCAAAGGGTATCCCGGAATGATGGGGATATTCTTATATATGCATCTTGTTAATGTCGGTTACCAGGTGTTCACCATATGAATGATTTTTATCTCTATGTATGGGATGTGTATTGAAATATGAAATCTTGTGGTCTATTGTTACGATTTGATATATATAGGTTAAACCTATAACTCACCAACATTTTTGTTGACGTTTTAAGCATGTTTATTCTCAGGTGATTACTAAGAGCTTCCGCTGTTGCATTTAAAATAAGGACAAGATTTGGAGTCCATGTTTGTATGATATATTGTGTAAAAACTGCATTCAAGAAACTGATTTCGATGTAACATATTTGTATTGTAAACCATTATGTAATGGTCGTATGTAAACAGGATATTTTAGATTATCATTATTTGATAATCTATGTAAAGCTTTTTAAACCTTTATTTATGAAATAAAGGTTATGGTTTGTTTTAAAAATGAATGCAGTCTTTGAAAAACGACTCATATAGAGGTCAAAACCTCGCAACGAAATCAATTAATATGGAACGTTTTTAATCAATAAGAATGGGACATTTCAGCAACCCTCTTTTAAACAAAAGCATGAGACTCCATGCAAAGCTTGCTCAGATAATGCAACAGCGGAAGACTTTCTTAAGGACCTGAGAATAAACATGCTTAAACAGTCAACACAAAGGTTGGTGAGATATATAGGTTTAAAGCTAGCATCGATATAAATATAGACCACAAGATTTCATAGTTACAAACATTTCAATAAAGATATTCTATAAGTTGTTGAGCGCTTCGGTAACCATACTTAACCATTAATGTGGCATATTCCCTTTATTATGAAATCTCCCTACACTGTACCAAGTGTAGTAAAAATGAAGTACTATGCAACCGTTTACGATACTAGAGCGACTAGCCCAGTTGGGGTTGTCAAACCCGATAGATCTATCAATAGGATTCGCGCTTACATGTTCTTACAACATGTAAATATTAGTTACCAAGCTATTAGGGAAGATATGCAAGATAGTACAACTCAACGTAGAATATATTTTAAGTACTTGTGTCCATGGCGTAAAACATAAAATACATGTATTCTCATCCCAAAATATTTTAGAGTTTAAAAATGGGACTATATACTCACAGTAGTAAAAGTATATTAATAATAAGTTTTCAACTTATTAAAAATATGATCGTCGTCCTTGGATTCACGAACCTATAACAATAATAACGATTCAGATAATAATACGACATATAAAATAAAGCAAGTTCATAGAATACTTATATAATAATTTTTAACATTTTATGTTGGTAGTCCAAAATAGTTTGAAAAATCCATTAATTGGTATATATATATAATCTTAAAATTACCCCATGGCGTATTGTGTACGTATTGTATTGCATCAATCCAGAGACGTATTGTATACGTATTGTCTTAGAATTAACTAAGACATATTGTGTACGTATTGTGTTAGGATTTATCAAAACGTATTGTGCACGTATTGTCATAGAACGTACCAAGATTATTATATATATACAATCTCGAAATTAACCAAGATTATAATATTTTGTTATACTAATGATAACATGTCTAAATATATATATGATATAGGAAAAGTTAGCAAGGATATGGTTAATATAGCTTTTATAGTATAAATTCGTCCATACAACGGTAATTTTAGCAGATTTTGTTTTACTCGCCAAATATTAATTACAACTCCGTTTAAAGTGAATCAAATTTCTATGGATTCCTTCAGAAGTAAATTTAACAAAACCAATTCAAAAAGATCAGCCCAAGTAGTAATTTTTAGAGCTTTACCTTTTTTTTTTGTCGGTGGACAGATTTGGGAGAATCCCGGCATCCACCCAATATATGATTTTTGATAAAATACTTCCATTTTGTCTAAAATCATGAAAAAAATATTGGAAGTCTTATTTACATATATTAACATACTTCCAAAGTCTTAGCCTCGAAATAAAAGTCTAAGATAGTTGTTTAATTCCCAACTCAAAACAGCCCGTTTTTTACCGAATGGAGATTAAAGGATATATGTTAAGTTTCAAGGTGTTCTTCATATGTACAAGTTATAAGTTCTTATATTAACTTAATATAACATCATAATACATATAAATAAGTGTTATTAGAGTTAAGTTAGAAATATTAGATTAGTTTTTCAAACAAGTTTAGAATCAACTAAACTATGTTCTAGTTTATAAACCCTTATATAGATAGCTATAAACATATGAATTGAACAAGAGTTGAAGTAGAGTTTTTACCTCAAGTTTAGAATGTAAAGTTGCTAGAAAGAAGTAGTAGAACAAAACTTGAGAGAGTTCTTGCAAGTGTGTGTAAAAATGAGTTAGAAATGGTGCTTATTTAAATGCTTAAAAATTTAGTTTTTAGTGGAAATATCTAAGATAAGTTAAAATGTATTAAGTCATGGATGTCATATTAAATTGATTAGGTCATGGATGACATATTACACAAATAATTGCAGATTTCTATTGTTATATACCAATAGTAAATACTTCTAGAAGCTGTGTATAATAGGGGTAAAAATATCGTATGAATGCGAGTAGAATTCTTGAGGAAATTGAACGGAAATATGAGTATAGCTATCCTTTATATGTATTGGTATATTATAAAGTGTATTCAATACTTGTAAGGATGTATTTACACTCGTAATACATTGTATGTACATACATTTTAATTTAAGTTAATTACGTCGTTTAAATAGTAACATATATATTGTTCAATAACTCTTTAAATTAGTAGTTTGAAAATATATATAATACTTTGTTAATATACTTAATGAGATATTTAATTATCATATATTCAAGTTAAATATATGTATATTGATAAGGCTAAAAATGAACATATATTTCATAGTAATATCCCTCCTAAATAATAGGTTTTCATATGTAAATGTATTATATTTTCATTGTAATTGTTTAAATAAATAAGTGCGAAGACAAAAGGCGAAAACGAAGATTTGAAGACACAAACGTCCAAAAAGCTCAAATGTACAAGATACAATTCAAAAGGTTCAATTTATTGATGAAAAACGTCTAAAAATGACAAGAGTACAAGTTACAAAACGCAAAGTACAAGATATTAAATTGTACAAACGGACCAAAAATTACAAGTCAGCTATGCACAAAAATAAAATATAATATATAAATAATTATATAAATTATTTATATATTATAAATATATATATATAATCATGTCGACAAGCTATGAGACAAAGGATCCTGAGCTAGATTTTCAAACTCCACGACTCGCGGAGTTTGAAGGCCAAAAACTCCACGACTCGCGGAGCTGTCAGAAATCAAAACGCCTATAAAAGGCCATGCATTCGTTCGATAAAAAAAATATAAATAATAATAATAATACTCCTCTAATAATATATATATATATATATATATATATATATATATATATATATATATATATATATATATATATATATATATATATATATATATATATATTATAGTATAGGGTAGTTTTATATTAGATTAGTTTGGGTTATGTAAAGGTTATTTTACGGGTTTTTGAAGTCAAAATTCTGTCCGTGTAACACTACGCGATAAATACTCAATGTAAGTTATGTTCTCCTTTTTAAATTAATGTCTCGTACTTAAGTTATTATTATGCTTATTTGAGCCAAAGTAATCATGATGTTCGACTAAATATTAAAGACGGGGTAATTAGGCTTTGTACCATAATTGGGGTTTGGACAAAAGAACGACACTTGTGGAAATTAGACTATGGGCTATTAATGGGCTTTATATTTGTTTAACTAAATGATAGTTTGTTAATTTTAATATAAAGATTTACAATTGGACGTACCTATAAATAACCACATACACTCGATCGGACACGATGGGCGGGATATTTATATGTACGAATAATCGTTCATTTAACCGGATACGGGAATGGATTAATAGTCTATGGAATTATTAAAACAGGGGTGAAATTATGTACAAGGACACTTGGCATAATTGATAACAAAGTATTAAAACCTTGGGTTACACGCAGTCGATAACCTGGTGTAATTATTAAACAAAGTATTAAAACCTTGTTACAGTTTAAGTCCCCAATTAGTTGGAATATTTGACTTCGGGTATAAGGATAATTTGACGAGGACACTCGCACTTTATATTTATGACTGATGGACTATTATGGACAAAAACCAGACGGACATATTAAATAATCCAGGACAAAGGACAATTAATCCATGGGCATAAAACTAAAATCAACACGTCAAACATCATGATTACGGAAGTTTAAATAAGTATAATATATTTTATTTCATTTTTCCTCGTACTTTTATTTATTGTCATTTTAATTATTGTTATTTATTTTATATTGTTAGTTAAATATCGTCATTTACTTTACGCTTCGCTTAAAAGATAAAATCGACAAACCGGTCATTAAACGGTAAAACCCCCTTTTATATATTATTAATATAATATATTTTGTACGAATATAATTGTTTAAAATATAGTGTGAAATAATCCAGATCCCTGTGGAACGAACCGGACTTACTAAAAACTATACTACTCTACGATTAGGTACACTGCCTATAGTGTTGTAGCAAGGTTTAGGTATATCCCATTTGTAAATAAATAATTAAAACTTGTGTAATTTGTAACGTATTTTGTAGTAAAATATAGTACTATCACGTACCCCCACGCTACCACATCAAGTTTTTGGCGCCACTGCCGGGGAACTCGGCGAAATGCTTTATTTTTAATTTATTTTTATATAAATATATTTATATATCATTTTAGAAAAAAAATATAAAATTATAAAAAAAACGTTTTTCAAACTCCACGACTCGCGGAGTTTGCAGGCTTAAAACTCCACGACTCACGGAGCCGCCCTGACAGCCAGAACAGAAACCCTATTTCGCATTAATTACGGAATATTATTAATTATTATTATTTATAAACCCTATTTAATTTATTATTATTAATATTTAGTTTTAGTTTTTAAATTAATTTGTATTTTGTATTTTAATTAGTTTTATTATAAATAAAAATTAATACTTTTATAAATTAATAAAGATAAAAATAATATTTTTATAAAAATTGTACTTTTTACAACTTTAAGTTTATTTTTATTTTTTTTTGTTTATTTTTATTTGTTTTTAGCATAATATTTGTATTTTTATTGTTCGTAGCTAGTTTTAAATTTAGTATTTTGCCGTAGCTTATTTTTATTTCTAAATTTTTAGGCTTTGCCGTAAAATCCCTTAAGTGCTTTTTCTTTAGATTAAGATTTAGGCGCTTTGGAATTTTGCGACGCCGTTTTTCGCTTTAGTTTTAAATAGATTTTAGTGCCTTTAAGTAATTGCCGTTTTCTGAATAAAATTGCATTTACCTTTAGACCTTTAGGCGCAACTTTTTAGATATAATTTTTAGACTTTTAAGTTTCGACGTTTTTCTTTCTTATTTTTATCTTTCGACGTTTTTCGACGCGCATTCTTTTTCTTTCTTATTTCTCGACGCTTTAGTTTTTAGGACTTAGAAATTTTCTCTATTTCTTATCTAATATCTCAAACGGAAAGAAAAATTATTTAAGTGGTTAAATTAATGGACGTTGACAATTTTCTGCTTCGTAGTAATAGTTGGATTTATTAGTGGCTGAGTTGTGAGCTTCCGATTTAAAGGGTTCTGGCTCCCTGCTGCATCTTTTGGCTATTTCAAACGTGGGCAAAAGCAGAAAAGTCTATTAATTGGACAACTTATATAAGTTATTCTATTTTTATAACTAATAGGATAATTAGTAAATGCACCACTTTGTAGCTAAAATTTGGCCATCGCAATAAAATGGAAAATTTTGAAAACAAGGCTATGGAAACTCTTTTTGATATCCAAAATCAATTAAATCAATACTCTCAAATGAGTGTTGATGATAATTCGATCAGTCAATCTTGGATCACGAACGACGAAACAATAACTGGTTGTGAAATCTGTGGAGATTATCACTCAACATGGGAATGTTACTATTACATTCCAATGGAAAATTACGCACCCACGGAACCTGAATGGAACGATTATGAAGAATACAATTCAAATTCGGATTATTCCCAAGAATATTTCCAAACTCAACAACCAGTAGACAAGGAAAATTACGTGCCTGAAAATTCTTTAGATTATATGAAAATCAAACTCGAAGAACTCAATGCTCAAAATGAACAAATGAGAGAGTTTGTAAACCTGCAAGCTGAAACTCTATCAGACTACACACCTGCTGATCTGGGGAGTCGTGTGCAAGAAAATCTCATATCATCGAATTTTGATGAATTCGAGAGCTCCGAAATCACCAACTATCCCGATGATACTTTTTATTCAGCTTTACCAATTTCACAACATATCGACACATTAGCCTCTACCGACGAAATCATCGATCCATCTATGGATGAAGAAGAAGTAAGGAAGACAAATTTGTACTCTTGGGAAAACGATAACGTTGAAAATTTTACCCCCAAGACCAAAGTGGTGGGACCGATAAGTACCGTTAATGTAGAAGAATTTGCTTTGATCCCGAAATTCACCATTCCACAACCTTCCAACCCAATATTCTCAATAGACGAGTCATCCACCGGAAATGAACTACGAGCTGTAATAGATAATGACACCTCGAATTTCACCCAATTGGGTAATAGAGGTGAAACTTTTGATCCCGAGAATGAACGGAAGGAAATATTTGGAATTGTCAGCCCTATAATATGTATGTCGGTGTATATCGATCCATTTGACCAAGAACCAGAAAAGAGATATATCCATTTACTAAAAGCTACACTTAAAAACGAATTAAGTAGTGATGATCGGGTGGGTCTAAAGTTTAAACCCATTGATATATTTTATACCACCCGAGATGTAAATAACTGGCTCACTATTTTAATTCGTGGAACTTATTCTACTGACTTCACATGTCGTCAGCTAAGTATTGGGAAGTCTAACCCCACTTAACGTTAAATTCAGGGTTCGGGTTAGTGCATAACTCGTTAATAAAAATGCATGATTAGGGTAAAAGACGCTTTTTCAAATATTAGTAAACAGTTCAGAAAAGCAGCCGTTTTTGAAAAAAAAAAAAGCATGTGTGATAAAACAAGAAGGAATGAACGATGAGACGCGCCATCTATCATTCGACGAGCTTTGTAATTACAAACTGTGTATTTTCAATCACTTTTCAACACTAATCACCCTCATGAATTTATAATTAAAGTCTGATTTCATGCAAATGAGGGCATTGAATGATCTCAAGTGTGGGAAAGGGTTATAAATTCTCTCGGGTTTATACTTGATTTTATTTGCCAAATTTTGTGAAAATTTGAAAAATTTTCAACTAAATGAATTCAAAATCATGTTTATACATATTTATGAACGATGAAAACTAGGTGTTAATACCGAAATTATCGTTACCTCGAAAAGGACATAAATTGAGAAACACCCTAAAATGCTTGGATTCATTTAAAATGGAATAAAGGAGAATAAAAAGGCAAAGAAAGAAACTAAGTGTGGGGAGAATGTACCTAGTTATTCAATTAAAAACTATCTAGCACATGTTTCTGTAAAGTTTATTGCAGATGCTTTTGTTTTGGACTAAATTAACTATTTTACCCGATGAAAGAAAAGAAAAGATGGATCTACACGATGAATCAATTCCATCATTAAAAGGAAGTAAAGTCTTCCGAAAAAGACACGCGCTTCTTGATTTAGGTCAAGAAGTTGTCGTCCAGACCAGCTGTAGGTTGACGAAAAATCTAGAAAAGTCATCACTAAAATTAGCAGGAAATCCACGGACCTCAGCATCAAACAGAGTCGCCAAGTGGTCAGACTTATCCTAACCATGAGAGGATCTGTCTTGTAAAATGGGGAGGGCACCATGTAAATTAGCTTGATAAGACTAATGAATCAGATCCCCAGAAAGGATAATCTCCTTAAAGATCAAAAATCAGCTTTTAAGACTGATATTACTCAATCTTTGAGATTGACCTTTAAGATTGAGAATTACAAACTCATGAAATTCAATGATATCTAAACTCGAGCTTGAACGAGAAAATATTTTGATCAAAAATACAAACCGATTTGTTTTCTGAAAAACCATTTTCAATGCGTTCATTACCATTGAACGTAAAATCCTAGGAATTCACCTGGAATTCATTAGGTCACCTGAACCAAATTGGGTGTCAACCGTAAGAACGGTGGTTGCATAGCATGGTCGGAGACAGGACCTTGTGCCAGACCGAAAAATCATAGGATGATCTTTACTATTGCTCCTACAAAGGATAGTAATAGCATCCGACACGTTTATAGACCATAATCAAAAGCAAGTCACGGGACATTGCCTTAACAGTTTCTTGTTCATCGCTTTCCTTTACAACCGGACGGTAGTTTACCGAAAGGTAATATACGGAGCAAGTATACTGGACGTGTTGCTTTCCCAATACAAGGTTAGCAAGTGGGTAACACAAAACCACAAGTGTTGAGCTAAAATTTTCAAATCTAAAACCCACACAACCCACAAAAAAAAAAATTTTGCAAACACCGGTGAAGGGTTATTCCGAAAAACTTATCTAGGGTAAAAGCTAGATTGAATTTTCAAAAGATCAAAGATTTTCATAAAGATCCAATTTCCTTAAGGATCTACATTTTCATAGTCATGTGGGGCTGTAAACCGCCTTTCAAATGTGCACTTTTCTTTGGAAACCGAAAGTAAATCGGCTATTTGATTGCAAGTGTCGTTGACCTAAACCCGAGGCAACTGTGGATGGCACACCCACCTTTAACCATGGTTCTATCGTTACTATCATTGTTTATACCGCCGTATCAAAATCACTGATGTATAAAGTGTGAGAATAAAAAAGTGATTCGCGTGAAGTGTGATTTTATTTCAAGTTATGTATTGCTTGAGGACAAGCAACGCTCAAGTGTGGGGATATTTGATAAGGCTAAAAAGGAACATATATTTCATAGCAATATCCCTCCTAAATAATAGGTTTTCATATGTAAATGTATTATATTTTCATTGTAATTGTTTAAATAAATAAGTGCGAAGACAAAAGGTGAAAACGAAGATTTGAAGACACAAACGTCCAAAAAGCTCAAATGTACAAGATACAATTCAAAAGGTTCAATTTATTGATGAAAAACGTCTAAAAATGACAAGAGTACAAGTTACAAAACGCAAAGTACAAGATATTAAATTGTACGCAAGGACGTTCGAAAATCCGGAACCGGGACATGAGTCAACTATCAACGCCCGACGCAACGGACCAAAAATTACAAGTCAGCTATGCACAAAAATAAAATATAATATATAAATAATTATATAAATTATTTATATATTATAAATATATATATAATCATGTCGACAAGCTATGAGACAAAGGATCCTGAGCTGGATTTTCAAACTCCACGACTCGCGGAGTTTGAAGGCCAAAAACTCCACGACTCGCGGAGCTGTCAGAAATCAAAACGCCTATAAAAGGCCATGCATTCGTTCGATAAAAAAAATATAAATAATAATAATAATACTCCTCTAATAATATATATATATATATATATATATATATATATATATATATATATATATATATATATATATATATATATATATATATATATATATATATATATATATATATATATATATTATAGTATAGGGTAGTTTTATATTAGATTAGTTTGGGTTATGTAAAGGTTATTTTACGGGTTTTTGAAGTTGAAATTCTGTCCGTGTAACACTACGCGATAAATACTCAATGTAAGTTATGTTCTCCTTTTTAAATTAATGTCTCGTACTTAAGTTATTATTATGCTTATTTGAGCCAAAGTAATCATGATGTTCGACTAAATATTAAAGACGGGGTAATTGGGCTTTGTACCATAATTGGGGTTTGGACAAAAGAACGACACTTGTGGAAATTAGACTATGGGCTATTAATGGGCTTTATATTTGTTTAACTAAATGATAGTTTGTTAATTTTAATATAAAGATTTACAATTGGACGTACCTATAAATAACCACATACACTCGATCGGACACGATGGGCGGGATATTTATATGTACGAATAATCGTTCATTTAACCGGATACGGGAATGGATTAATAGTCTATGGAATTATTAAAACAGGGGTGAAATTATGTACAAGGACACTTGGCATAATTGATAACAAAGTATTAAAACCTTGGGTTACACGCAGTCGATAACCTGGTGTAATTATTAAACAAAGTATTAAAACCTTGTTACAGTTTAAGTCCCCAATTAGTTGGAATATTTGACTTCGGGTATAAGGATAATTTGACGAGGACACTTGCACTTTATATTTATGACTGATGGACTATTATGGACAAAAACCAGACGGACATATTAAATAATCCAGGACAAAGGACAATAAACCATGGGCATAAAACTAAAATCAACACGTCAAACATCATGATTACGGAAGTTTAAATAAGCATAATATATTTTATTTCATTTTTCCTCGTACTTTTATTAATTGTCATTTTAATTATTGTTATTTATTTTATATTGTTAGTTAAATATCGTCATTTACTTTACGCTTCGCTTAAAATATAAAATCGACAAACCGGTCATTAAACGGTAAAACCCCCTTTTATATATTATTAATATAATATATTTTGTACGAATATAATTGTTTAAAATATAGTGTGAAATAATCCAGATCCCTGTGGAACGAACCGGACTTACTAAAAACTATACTACTCTACGATTAGGTACACTGCCTATAGTGTTGTAGCAAGGTTTAGGTATATCCCATTTGTAAATAAATAATTAAAACTTGTGTAATTTGTAACGTATTTTGTAGAAAAATATAGTACTATCACGTACCCCCACGCTACCACATCATATATATACACATATATATAATTTATACAAGTTATGACGTTCGTGAATCGTAGGAATAAAAGGGTGGTCAACTGCTTATATAAAATTCTTTCTGGAGGTTCAAGACTTATTAAAATTCATTGCTTATCATGTCGAAATTATTAAATCATATAAATAGTATAATCAAGTAGTCGGAAAAATCCGGGTCATCACATTTTCCAAAGTCACTACTCGAGCGTGAAGCTCGTTGACTTCTTCTATTACTCTGAAATGATTGGCGGTTCGGACGAGCGGATGAATAAGATCTAGAATTTGAGATAGTATATAATCATGACGAGATACTCTAGAAATGAGAGAGAAACTAGTATTACGAACAGGTTCGCCGGTAAGTGCTTCAGGTTCTTCGCCAAGAGGTGAATTTGATTGATGGAAAGGATCACCTTCTTCTTGTCCCCAATGATTAATAGGCTATGAACTCATCCCCAATTCATCCAGAATAGGTGATGGCTAATTGGTTAATCCATTCCGGCCACACTGCTTTCAGAGCTCGAGTGGAAGTTCATATCAGAACGGTTGTCAGAATCTAAGGAATTTGAACTAGTTGCGAGTTCCATCTTGTACGGTTAGATAAAGGGTTTTCGATATGAAATTATGGGAATTAAGGAAACGTGTCAGAAGATCCCATAGATTACGGAGGGAATTAAGGAAGATCTCATAGATTACGGAGGGAATTAAGGAAACGTGTCAGACAAGGTCTAATGTGATGGGATATGAATTTGTCTGTACACCGTCTATGCAATAATTGCAATAAGACGTGTCGAGACTGAAAATGATAGGTAGATATTTTTCGACAAAGAACGGTAAGCAAAACTTTTGACATGCAGACCAAGTTCAAGTCCAGACTTATTAATGTATCCTAACAACTACTAGGCCGAAGTCCAGACTCATTAATGCATCCTAACAACTACAAGTTAGATACACTAATGCAAGACCTGGTTCGCTACGACCACCGCTCTAATACCAACAGAAATGCCCCCATCATATCGATTATAAATGTTACATAATAATTGATTTCATTGCGAGGTATTTGACCTCAATATGATACATTTTACAAATAATTTCATTCGTTTTTAAAAGACAAACTTTCATTTCATCGAAAGTTGACAGGCATGCATACCATTTCATAATATCCAAACTATAAATCATCTAATCTGTCATTTACTTAATAATAATCTTTATTAAACTCAATGACTTGAATGAAACGTCTTTTGAAATATGCCATGAATGACTCCAAGTAATATCTTTATAATGAGCAAATGCACAACGGAAGATTTCTTTAATACCTAAGAATAAACATGCTTAAAAGTGTCAACCAAAAGGTTGGTGAGTTCATTAGTTTATCGTAATCATTCATTTCCATCATTTTAATAGACCACTAGATTTTTATTTCCATTTCTTATAAACATCATACTTTTGCATAAAAATCATTCATATGGATTGAACCCCTGGTAACCGACATTAACAAAATGCATCTAAAATATCCCCAAAATAAAAATCGAAGTACTAAAGCAGTTCAAAATCTCTGACTGGGGCGTGTCAAAGCCCATCGATCTATCTTTAGGATTCACGTCAATTAGTGGCAATTATAATAAACACTAATTCTTAGGCTACCAAGTTCAACAACGGCAATATCTGGTATAAAAATTCAACCATAGAATGTAGTTTCAATTACTTGTGTCTATTTCGTCAAACATTTATAAAAGCAGCACATGTATTCTCAGTCCCAAAAATATATATTGTAAAAGCATTTAAAAAGGGAGCAAATGAAACTCACGATACAATATTTTGTAGTAAAAATATGCATACGACGGAATTGAACAATGCAAAGTTGGCCTCGGATTCACGAACCTATATCATTGATATATATTAACTCATAGAATCAAATAATCCTATCCATTAATTATATAATATTAATTTATACTAAATCTTAATTAAAGTATATATATTTTATTTTCCTTTTATATCTTAAATTATATATTATCTATATCTATCTTGTATACTTTAAATAAGTAATTTATAAAAATATTAATATAGTTTTATTAAGTATATTTTTGTATTACTAACTTTTATTGTAATAATAATAATATAGTTGTAATCATAATAATAATGATAATTTTTAGTAAAAATAATGATTTTAATAATAATGATAATTTTAGTTAATCATGACCTAATTATATTTTTAACCATATTCTTATGTTATTTTAATTATATTTGTGCATTAATCTTCTCGGTAGTAATTTATCCTATCTATGATCATAACCCTAACCATTATTATCTTAATATTTCTTAACATAAATTATATTCATTTTTATTTTTATCATATAATATTAATTAATAATAATAACTAATAATAATACTAATAAAAAAAATTTAAATGGTAAAGATAGTAATAAGAATTATACCCTTCTCATCATCATCATCAACTCGGATTATCGTCATCATTCGTAAACCATTATTATCCTAACCACGATCACGTCCATAACCGTCTAACCTCATCATTTTCGATTTCATCATAATCATAATTATAATCATAATCACAATATAATCATAATCAAAATCAAACCATCATCATTGTCATCATCATATCAACCCGTAACCATCATGATTTTCATTACCATCATCTACATCATGTTTATCCTAACTATTATCATTATAATTAATCAAACCGTTATCAACATACAACATCTATCATCATCTCGTTTGACTTACCAACACAAATCATCATCGATTATCACATCTGTATCATCATCATAATGACACCATCATGTATCATTACCATAAGTATTTAACATCCTTGTCACCACTTCATTATGATCATCATCTTAATACATCATCACTATCATCGTTACCCTAACTAAATCATCATCATAATCATGTAACATCTAATCTTAATCATAATCGACATCATAATCCTAATTCTTTCCTCATTATGATCGCCACTCCATCCCCATCATAATACTATCATCATCATTGTCAAACACAACATCATCACTAATCGACTTCCTGCTTCAATATCACCTATCTTCTTCTATAATAAATGGAAATGGAATGATACATCAGTAGCATATCGACACAACAAGCTAGTCTAAAAGGATTATGGGCCAACTTTTTGAACAGGTTTTAGTTTACTTGTATAATGCACTTTGGCCCATGTTGCCTCAAGAATTCAAAACTGTGATGACCCGAAAATTTTTGACCAAATTTAAACTTTATCTTTATATCATTCCGACACGATAAGTAAATTTTGAAATCTCAAAAACTTTGAACTATGTTTTTGAAATCAATTACCCTTCGACTGCTCTCGACGATTCACGAACAATTATGTATAAATAGATATGTATGAATATATACACATGTGTGATTATTAAATTAAGAAATATTAATTAAACATTAAATGTTTGATTAATATGAGAATAAGTTACGAATTCTATTATATGGCTTGAGAACGTTAACAAAGTATTAGATGAATAATACTTTACATGAACGTAATCATTTCAAAATATTTATCAACGGAATTAGAAGATAATATCAAATGATTGATTTATCAGATACATTGTATGATTACGAGTCCCTGTTGAGGGGTCCACTTTGATTTAAGAAATCTATTTTTTTAACGGTATTCGGAAAATGGTAAAGTGATTTGCATATAAGAACAATGTGTCAAATATCGAGAGTTAGACAAAAGCTAGTGGAAGACTAAATTACATAATAATCAATTGATTTGATTTCAAATGTACGCAACGCTTTTCGATATAATAGAACTAGATTATTAATGTCTATGTTTAAATAACGTAAATTGAAAAATTAGTTGTTAGATATATAAATAACTTGCAACGTATATTTAAAACGTGTTCATTAAAATTATATGTTTTTAAATTAGTTGCGTACACGATAGTAACACTCGTTTACTGATGTAATTGATACCTAAAACATTAGTACATAAATAAATGGTATTTATTTAAGTTTTAAAATGAAAACATTACGTGTTATAATGTTTTTCTAAAACGATTTTAAAACAAACTTTAAATTATAACTTAGTTTTGAAAAACTAAATATTATATTAATATCCCAGTTATACACACCTAAATTATATTCCTAATTAAAGATATATGAATATATATATATATATATATATATATATATATATATATATATATATATATATATATATATATATATATATATATATATATATATATATATATATATATATATATATATATATATATATATGTATGTATGTATATATGTATGTATGTATTACAATACTAATATAGTTATAAAACATTTTTATTTAAGACATACTTTAAATATATTATTAAATATATTTTAATAAACAAACGAGACATTGATTTATAGAAGCAAATGACCACAACACTCGAATGATTAGGTTACACTTTGAGTGGGTTAATTTTTCATTAATTTGAGTCTTGTTATTTATAAAGGTACGAGTCACTAAATGTAAAGGGCTAGTTTTCTAAGCGTATGAGAATGAGTTCGAGAAATCGAAAATGAGATGTAAGTCGAGTGACTACGTACGTGTCATTGGAACGAAAATTAAATTTTTACCAGGCACTCGCATGAGCATGTGAGCTGTCAAGTGAGCTCATGCACTCGCATGAGCATCACTCACATAACTCATGCAAGTGCATGAGGATGGGATCCAGGAAATATGACTATAAAATGCTCGAGTTCTCGCACTTTGGTCTCATTCTCTTCAACACACTCTGTAAGTATATAATTATATATATTATTATATTATTATTATTAATATATAATTATATATATTATTATTATTATATTATTATTATTATTATTATTATTATTATTATTATTATTATTATTATTATTATTATTATTATTATTATTATTATTAGTTTTATACATAAAATACTACGACGAGGTTTTGAGTGAGATATTTCAAGATGGATTTTTTGAGTAGGATAGGGCTAAGGAAATTATGGGTTATAGCTATGGAGGTTATGGGTATGGATCAGTGGTATGCCCGTGAGGTCAACCTAGTGTTTATTGTCTCTGTTATGTCTACGTACCTTTCCTGCAATATTAAATCTCAATATTGATACATGAGCACTCATAACTTAACTTTTATATATTATTATTATATCCCTGACTAGTGCTCGAGTATATAGGATTATGCATGCTTGTACATTTAATACTGTCGTTAAGTAGTTGACGATAGATTATGAACAAGTTACATATGCGGTTGAGATAAGGTATATGATATGCATGTCGTTGGAAAGCTAGCGAAAAATTAAGAACTTTTCATTTAGATATCGAATGGTTTCGATGAACGAATTAGAAGTTATAGTTAATTGAAATTTTGTATTATTATTAAAAATGATTATTATTATCGTCGTTATTATCGTCGATATAATTATCATCTAATTATTATTATTATTATTATTATTATTATTATTATTATTATTATTATTATTATTATTATTATTATTATTATTATTATTATTATTATTATTATTATTATTATTATTATTATTATTGTTATTAATAAAAGATATTATCATTAAAAAATTTTATTTTTATTAATATTACTATCGTTATTATCGTTAAGGATATAATTAGTATTATTATTATTTAGTATTATCATTAAAATAGTTATTAGTATTATCATAATATTTATTATTATTAGTATTATTATAATTAAAATTAATATTAGTAACATCTAATTATTATGATTACTATTATTATCATTATTATGAACGCGATATAAAAGACGACTAAAAACTATTAACAAATTGATTAAGAAATAATGAGTATAAGTATCATGATGAACTTAAAATATTGAAAGGTATTGATTTAGATAAAAATATCATTTTCATTATTTTTATCATTATTATTATTAAGAGTATTATTTATATTAAAACTATCATTTTTACTAAAATTATTATTAATATCATTGTTATTATAAAATATCATTATTATTATTATCATTTTAGTATTATCATTATTAAAAATTTATCATTTTGAATAGAATTATTACTTTTATAAAATATTATTATTATTACAATTAATATTAAAAAGTATTGTTATTATTAAGATTATCATGATTAGAATTACCATTTTATCATAATCATTATGAAGCGTCCCGTTCATATCGATTATAAACATCACGTACTTATTGGTGTCATTACGAGGTATTGACCTCTATATGTGACATTTTTTAAAATTTGCATACGTTTTTATGATACAAACCATAACCTTTATTATAACCAAAGGCTTAAACAACATAATAATGATTATCATTTAGCGATAATCTTAGTCTTACAAACTTTACATTTGATAATAACAATACGATTTCCAACATATTTCACATTACAAATCTTCCGATATGCAGTTTTATTTTTGACACAAATATGCATACTCCAAATCTTGCTTAAATTCGGCATAATGCAGCGGAAGCTTTTATTTATCACCTGAGAATAAACATGCTTAAAACGTCAACATAAAGTTGGTGAGATATAGGTTTAATGCTAGCAGCGTTATAAATATGGACCACAAGATTTCATATACACAAACGTTTTAATAAAAATATTCTAAGTGGTTGAGCACTTGATAACCATACTTAACATTTAATCGACGTCGTATATTCCCTTTATTATGAAATTTCACTACACTGTACCAAGTATAGTTACCGAAATGAAGTATTGTGCAACCGTTGAATACTGTTCGTCCAGTCTGGTTAGGGTTGTCAGGCCCGATAGATCTATCAACAGGATTCGCGTTTACAATACCGCATGTAAATAGTAGTTACCAAGCTACAGGGAAGTATGCCAGTGGTACAACTCAACGTAGAATATATTTTTAATTACTTGTTTCCATAACGTAAATCATAAAATGCATGTATTCTCATCCCAAGATATTTAAAGTTTAAAAATGGGACTATATACTCACTTTTGCCTTGAAGATATATAGCCCGACCTGGTCTCCGATAGATATCACGAACCTAACCATATATAATATATCAACATATTTTCTTTTCAAATAATCGTTACATGTGTCATACCCCGTCCAAAATATTTCTGAACGAATACAATAACATCTGGTACCATCTCGATGAAAGGACGTCTATATGCCATGAATGACTTCATGTAATGTCTTTTAAAATGAGCAAATGCACAGTAGAAGATTTCTTTCATACATGAGAATAAACATGCTTTAAAGTGTCAACCAAAAGGTTGGTGAGTTCATAGGTTTATTATAAAACAATAAAATTCATCATTTTAATAGACCACAAGATTTAAATGCTGCATGGTACAAATGGGCCGGAATCCTATACCCACCTGTAATGTACATGCGATATCTTTTAAATACAGTACACATTTCTCGTGTACGAAATCCATTTTTCATAAATCATAGTAACCGTACACATATTCCGTGCACAAAAATAACATACACATAACCTGTGTATAAAATCATTCTCTCTAATGGTGTATCCTATCGAATACACGCATAAAAGGCATAATGGTTGCATAAAAGTAGCATCAGGAAGGCTGGAAACAACAGTTTTGTGGAGTTATCCATCCAGCGTTCTCCGTTGTACAGGCTGCTCCGTCATGCGTAAGCCCTGAAGGCCGCCTAGAGTGTAAGCCCTCGCCGGAGAACGGAACTTTCAGTATAAATTTCAGATCATGAATAACAGAACGTATCATCATCTAACACGTGTCCCCAAACAATCTGGTGGATCTGACACTATAAATAGACCCCTTGGGTCGTCATTTTACACAGTTCAGATATTCTGATAACTTTGAGAGTTGAGACTTCGCCTCTCTTTCTCTCTCTACTTTCTCTCACTAGAAGTCATTCGGCTAGCACTTTTACGCTCTACGGACGACAGATTGATTAAGCCACCCCACAAGTTTCTACACTTGTGAACTGGGTCTGCAGGGATTATTTCCTAAGGGTAAAAATCAATCGGCAACACTCCGCCCTCCTAAAGCTAGATTACTTCTAGTATCTTGTTGACACACTAAGCCTTACCTCATAAGGAAATATGTGTTAACAATGGCGCCATCCATTATTAAGACGAATAATCTCACCAACACTGATAAAGACGGCGAAGATAACGAATTCATACCCATAGAAGTGGGCATGATACATCCATAGAAAGCTGGACAACGGAGGAAGGCAGAAGTATTAGAAGATTGGGAAGAGCAATTAATATCATTTCCTTCTATGTGTAACACAAATCCATCTGATGGTCCAGTAGTTATAGAAGCGCGAGTTGCTAATTGCTTAATACGCAACATTTACACTGACACGGGAGCTGGAGCAGACATTATGTATGAACATTGCTTCATACAGCTACCCAAAGATGTACAAGAAAAAATAAAGGAAACATATGTGCCGTTGGCAAGTTTTATAAGTGAGCCGTCCTGGTCTGAAGGAAGTATTTTGCTTGAAGTAACCTTGGGCATGCCACCCCTAAGACGCACAGCCAACATTGAGTTCTTGGTGGTTAAAGCAAATTCACAGTACAACATAATTTTGGGAAGAACTGTTTTAATGGCGTTTGGAGCTGTAACGTCAACTGTACATGGTATGATGAAGTTTCCAACGCCAGGCGGAGTAGCAATGTTATATGCAGAACGGCAGAAGTCAATTGAGTGTTCCCAAGTAACAAAGGCAGTAATTAAGCCAATCATACACGATGAGGGGTCAATTTCTCCAAATCTTAAATTTCCAGATTAGAAAATCATAATTGGGCACACGTTGTCCGCCGAATGTAAAAAAAATTATACAATATTTTGACAACAAATCTAGACGTTTTTGCATGGCAGCCGTCTGATATGACCGGTGTTCCAAGGGAAATTGCAGAGCATAGGCTAAACGTGAATCCCAACATACATCCTGTTTGTCAGAAAAAGCGTGGCATGGTGCCAGAAAGAAGCAAATTCCTCTGTGATGAGGTACGAAGTTTGGTGGATGCTGGGATCTTGCGAGAGGTCAAATATCAAACATGGGTAGCCAATCCGGTCATGGTTAGGAAGCCGAACAACTCATGCCAGATGTGTGTGGATTTCACGGATATCAATAAAGCATGTCCAAAGGACAATTATCCTTTACCTGAAATTGATTAGAAGGTTGAATCATTGGCAGGATATCGATTCAAATGTTTCCTAGATGCTGCTAAGGGATATCATCAAATCCCAATGGATTTAAAAGATGAAGACAAAACGGCTTTTCACACGACGGAAGGCATATTCTGTTACATGAAAATGCCTTTTGGTTTGAAGAATGCAGGAGCAACATATCAACGACTTATTGATATGGCATTTAAGGATCAAATTGGGCAAAACTTAGAAGCTTATGTTGATGACATTGTCATCAAAAGTCATACTGAAGAAAAGCTGTTACGAGATATACAGGAAACTTTTGCATCTCTGCGAAAAATTAACATGAAATTAAATCCAAAGAAGTGCACGTTTGGTGTGGAAAAGGGAAAATCCTTAGGTCATATTGTCACAGAACGTGGAATTAAGGCTAATCCTAAGAAAATTCAAGCAATTGAAGATATGAAGTCACCAACTAGCAAGAAGGATGTTCAACGGTTACATGAATGTCTAGCAGCATTATCAAGATTCTTGTCCAGAGCAGCTGAAATGTCACTTCCATTCAAGAAGGTGTTAAAGGGCTGTTTGAATAAAAAAGATTTTGTGTGGACGGTGGAAGCCAAAAATGCATTCCAAGAGATCAAGCAGTTGTTAAAAACATTACCTACATTAACAGCACCAAAAGAGGGGGAAACCCTAATTTTATACTTAGCTGTCTCAAAGGAAGCAATAAGTTCTGTCCTAATAGCAGAACGGAATGGCATGCAAATGCCTATATATTTTGTTAGCAAGGTGTTGCAGCTTAGTGAAACAAATTATCCACCACTTCACTGTATGGTTTATGCCCTTGTGCATACTGCACGACGTTTACGAAGATATTTTCAAGGTCATCCCATCTTAGTGTTAACAGATCAACCGTTCAAGCAAATACTCTGACGTCCAGAATCATCTGGTCGTTTAGCAAAATGGGCCATCGAGTTGGGGGAGTATGAGATCAATTTTGCTCCACGAAATGCAGTTAAAGGACAAATTTTGGTAGATTTTCTCTTGGAGACAAATGAAAAAGTAGAGTATGACAACAAAATGGCACCATCACAGCATGAGTGGGAGTTGCACACTGATGGGGCATCCAGTGAAGAGGGAACAGGTGCAGGGCTAGTTTTAACAAGTCCAGACGGTGAAGAGTATACTTATGCATTGAAATTCTGTTTTTATGCTTCAAACAATGAAGCAGAGTATGAGGCATTACTCTCCGGCCTCCGCATAGCTGTAGAAATGGGGATAACAAATTTACGAGCATATGTTGATTCTCAAATTGTCGCCCAGCAGGTTAATGGAATGTTCGATGCAAGAGATACATCCATGAGGCAATATGTAAAGTTGGTGGAAGCAATTTCAAAGAAATTTGATAACCTTGAAGTTGTGCAAATCCCTCAAAATAAGAACAAAAAAGCTGATGTCTTGAGCAAGTTAGCTACTTTAACCTTTGATCATTTGCACAAACGAGTGTTGGTTGAAGAACTTAAGGTGAAATCAATACATGGAAAACCAATTATTGCAATAGTTGAAGGAGCTAATGAAACTTGGATGACTCCGTATTTGAGATATTTGCATGACGGATGGTTACCTGTTGATAAGGCGGAAGCAGGAAGAATAAGAGTGACTGCACCAATGTATGAGATTGTTAGTGGTGTCCTTTATCAAAAGTCATACAATGGTCCGTTGTTAAGATGTTTAACCGATAATGAAGCGTTAAAAGTGGTCAAAGAAATGCATGAAGGAGTTTGTTCTCAACACTCCGATTTTCATACTGTGGCATCACAGATCATGCGACAAGGGTATTTTTGGCCTTCCCTTTATCGAGATGTCGCAGAAATCATAAAAACATGTGAGAATTGTCAGAGGCATGGTACAATTCAGCGTCTTCCAAAGTATGATTTGATACCGGTGTCATCCGCTTGGCCGTTCTGTAAATGGGCTATTGATATTGTGGGGCCATTTAATAGGAGCACTGGTAATGCTAAGTTCTTGGTGGTAGCGATCGATTTTTTCACGAAGTGGGTTGAAGCAAAGGCTTTAGTAAAAATCACAGGAGAAAATGTCAAAAAGTTTGTTTGGCATGATATTGTATGCCGTTATGGGGTGCCAAATGAAATAGTCAGCGATAACGGCAAGCAATTTGCAGAAAATCCATTTCAGAGTTGGTGTGAAGAGTTGGGCATAAAGCAAAATTTTACATCTGTTGCTCATCCTCAACCGAACGGACAAGTGGAGGTTACCAACAAGGAAATCGTTGCTGGCATTAAGGCACGGTTAGGTCTAAGTCAAATTGGATGGGTGGATGAGCTGCCAAATGTATTGTGGGCACACCGGACGACGCCAAAGCAGAGCACGGGGGAAACACCTTTCAGTCTGGTGTATGGAACAGAGGCAGTGATACCGGCTGAAATATGTGTGCCAACGCAACGCATTATGGCATTTGATGTTGAGGCTAATTCTGAGGCATTAAGGGAGAATCTCAACTTGTTGGAGGAAAGAAGATTGATGGCCGCCATCCGGCAAGCAGATCACAAGCATAAAATGGCAAAATATTATAACAAGAAAGTGCAGCATGTGCAGTTTGAAGTAGGTGATTTAGTACTACGTGATAATGAGGCAAGCAGGCAAATCAAATTTGGAAAGCTAGCCCCAAAATGGGAAGGACCTTATAAGGTCACAAAAGTAAATCAGAATGGATCATACATGCTTGCTGCGCCTTCCGGCGAGCAATATGAAAGAGCTTGGAATGCAATGAATTTAAAGAAATTTTATGCGTAGCACTATATGCATGGACAGCTTGATCAATTGTCAAATGCATGAGATATAGTCATAAATGTAAAAGTTTCTTTAAGAATATGAATAATAGCAATTATTCTTATGGCAATATTTTTCACAAATTTTATCCGGCCAAGGATTTTTTTAGCCTAGGTGTCACATAGCTGTGTGTCATCCCTACCCGCAGAAAGAAAGAAACCCTTTCGGTGGTAGAAGTACAATCATACTCAAAATGGTTGTATCGATAGTGAGACATGTCGAACTCACTAAAGCATCGAAGCAAAGAAACGAATCTACAAAAAATGTCATGACACAACTTATATACACAAAATGCAGAGCAAAACGAAAAACGAATCATAGTGTCCAGCAAAATATTTAAAGGAAAAAGTAATTCGTAATTTTTTCTCATGAGTTTCATGACGGAAGGCGTATGACGGAGAATATGATTTTGATATTCATAACTATAATGATTGCAAAGTACAATCTCAATATCTTGAGCATTGTTCATCACAACAATCTTACTAAGTTACAGCATATATTTCTAATATACATAACCAAGTGCAATATTAAGTGTTATGTAAAAGCAGATGTATAACAACATAGTGTTTCATTCATCCTGTGGAGTATAATTCAATACATCATCTATTGTTACATCTGGCCTTTTACAAAGATTTTCAAGATCAGAAAACCTCATATTTTCTATTGAGGCACCGGCTGCATCAGCTTCTAAAATGGTATTTTCATTAATCTTTGATGTGATTACCTCAGGCAGAGGATTTGGAAGTTCTGGTAGTTTTCTCTTCATAAAATTGAAAAAATTTAACCGTTCAACTGATTTGGCAAGGCGGACAAACTCACGGATTCTGTGAGATAATGCCTGATAGTTAAAGATACGCTCTACAAGCACAGGAATGCCAGTTATCATTCATCTTTCGTTCTCCTCTTTGGCTTTAAGCTGTTCTTTCAACTTGTTATTTTGCTCAAGCATTTTTTCGTTCTCCTTTACTAGTTCATCAATTTTGCTCAGATGCCGCTTTTCTCTGAAAGATAGTTCTTTGACTTGCTCCTTATATTCCGCCCTCTGATTGTTGCAATTCTCATAATGCCTCTTCATTGTCTCGTATTCCCTCTTTATCTCTGTGGCTATTCGTTCAGTCCCGGCCACTTTCTCGTTTTCAGCAGATAGCTCCTTATTTGTAGTGACTTCACTGTTTTGCAAGTCAGATAGGCGTTGAAGGTCATTTAGACCAGAAGAAATTTTCAGAATGATACTTTGTGCCTTAACTTTCTTGGCATCTGCATCAGATAAATTGCTAAAGAATTGGGCTAGTGAAGGGCACACCATGGCATTCAGAAAAGTCATGAAATCTTCGTACAAATGTGGTGGTCCTTTTAAAAGGGAGGAAAGCATGTTTGTGTCAAGATTGGGAAGCGTAATTTGTTGTTGAGAAGAACTAGGGCCAGCTCCTTGTTGATCGGATGACGGAGGAATTTGACCAGTTCTTCTCCTCTTGGCGGAAGGCGGAAGAGTTGTTAATATAGTGTCTTGATGTGCTGCATTAGCTGTTGGAGATAAAGGGAAATTGTTATTTATAAAAGAGTTCCAATATGCTTCACAACATTTCAAAGGTGGCATTATAAGGAAGGGTTTGGATTATAAAATCCACCAGTACTGGGTATGCAAGTAAACAAGTACAGGTTTTGGTATGGAATTTTGCATAATTCAGTGTTGTCACTTTCATTACCCGAGGTACGACGTTCTCTAGAGGTAACTCGATTCATACCTATGTCTTCTTCTTCTTCTTCTTCTTCTTCTTCTGTTTTGGGGGTATCATCAATAATTTTCTCGGTAGTAAAGGTAAGCTGCGAATAAACTGATGACCGCATGGCGGTAAGCGGAGTAATTTCTGCAAAAAATTAAAAAGTCACAGTGATTAAATGGATAAATAAAGAAGAACAATTTATTTAAGCATATGTAGCAAAAGTAAATGCTTACTCTTTTTCCCAGCAAGAACACAGGCAATCCTCTTAAACAAAAGGATATATAACCTTGTGAGATATCCCAATCTTGGCTTACGGATGTTAGCGAAAGCATGTGTTCCCCATATTTAATATCATTGATTTGTTCAGCCTTAATCCTCTTAAACAAAAGGTTTTCCTTGGTGACGAGTTTTGGAAAGGTAACAGATACGGTATGCGAGTATTTGTGACATATTCGAGTAGCTGAGTATTGTTTATCAATTGCATCTTCATTAATAAAGATAAATGAAGCATACCAGTTATCGCCAGGATGATCAAGTGCAGGTTTCAAAAACCCATGAACTTTATTGAATGTGAACCAACCATTTTCATGGCGTGCTATACGTACCAAATGGCAAAATATCCGAATGGATGGCTCAATGCTCCTTGCGTGACAATACATTTCAAATATCAAAATCTTTCGAATTGATGCTGGTTCGAATTGACCAACAGCAACACCGTAAAACTTGCAAACTTCTAAGAAGAATGGTGTAAATGGCAGACGTAAGCAAAAATTGAAGATTGAATGCCCTTAAATAGCAACCTTGCCAGGGGGTGGTGAGCAGGCTCTGGCATTAATTACAGGAATCACTGGTTCAACACCAGCTAATCTAGGAAAATGTTGCAGTAGCTCGCTTAAATATCTCTCATTTACTCTGCTGGGAATAGCTGCAACATCCTTTATGGCTACCATTAATGTTCTAAATGAAACAGGAAGAAACGAAGGTATTGATGGAAGAAGATGAATACTGTAGAAGCAAGTTGTAAAAGTAAATGATCGGTTAGGGTTTATGGTGGTTAAAAAGAAAAAAGATATAACAGCTGTAATCAGTGGTGATTTTGGGGGTTTTGTTTTCTGCCACACACGTGTAAGGACAAGATAAAAAGGTGAGTACATCGAAAAGTCTTTTTACAGCTAGAGGCGCGTGCGATATTTTAGCTGTGCAAAAAGCAATCATCACAATGTCAGTAAAATTCGCCTATCATTTAATGCATGTGATGTGCTTCCCAATGCAAAAGGAAAACGTGAAGACTTGGCTGGCATGCGTTATTCCAAGTTTAACAACTTAATCAATTTTCAAATGCTTAAGTCATTAAACTGGGGGGACTTAATGGTGTATCCTATCGAATACACGCATAAAAGGCATAATGGTTGCATAAAAGTAGCATCAGGAAGGTTGGAAACAACAGTTTTGTAGAGTTAACCGTCCAGCGTTCTCCGTTGTACAGGCCGCCTAGCATGTAAGCCATCACCAGAGAACGGCACTTTCAGCATAAATTTCGGATCACGAATAACAGAACGTATCATCATCTGACACGTGTCCCCAAACAATCTGGTGGATTTGACACTATAAATAGACCCCTTGGGTCGTCATTTTACACAGTTCAGATATTCTGATAACTTTGAGAGCTGAGACTTCGCCTCTCTCTTTCTCTCTCTACTTTCTCTCACTAGAAGTCATTCGGCTAGCACTTTTACGCTCTACGGACGACAGATTGATTAAGCCACCCCACAAGTTTCTACACTTGTGAACCGGGGTCTGCAGGGATTATTTCCCAAGGGTAAAAATCAATCGGCAACACTCCGCCCTCCTAAAGCTAGATTACTTCTAGTATCTTGTTGACACACTAAACCTTACCTCATAAGGAAATAGGTGTTAACACTCTCGATACATAACGTTCACTTTACATTGCTTTCATAGCTTAGCTTGGTAACCGACCTTAACATATCATGCGCATCAATAATATCCCCAAAAACAGAACATCTCGTCTGTATAATATATAAACCTCAAAGTACTAAACACCACGTCCACTAGCTCTTCCGTCTAGTGAACATTCTGGGTGAGGGTGTTAAACCCGGTAGCTACCTTTAGGATTCTCGTGAATTAGGGCCATACCCGATTCTAATTCTTAGGTTACCAAGCAATAATAATCAGGGGAAATATTCACAACAATTAGTGACAATTATAACGTCCAACTAATTCAATAATAATCCACAGAAGTTCTGTCTATATAATAATTCATTCGAGGAATGTTTTGCTTGTGTCTATCTCGTCAAACATTTATAAAAGTATTTCATGTATTCTCAGTTCAAAATATATTTCAAAAGCATTTAATAAAGCAGTTGTAAAAACAGTTATAAAGCAGCGCATGTATTCTCAGTCCCAAAAATGTAAAGAGTAAAAGGGAATCAAATGAACTCACCATACTGTATTTTGTAGTAATAATACATATGACGACATTGTACAATGCATGGTTGGCCTCAGATTCACGAACCTATATCATGTATATATATTAACACATTATAATATAAATCAATTAAGTTTATATATTTTGTTATATATTAAGATTAGTATTCTTTTATATAATTTTATTAATACATATAATGCATTATGATACTTATTTGATATTTAATTAATGTTATATCAATAATATTAGTTAAAACATAATTTTATGTAATATTAGTATACTTTATGTAATAAATATATTTTTATATATATTTATATATTTATATATTTCTTTGGTTTTGTAAAATTAATAATTGTAGTATTACTAGATTAAGGATAATAATAATAATAATGATAGTAATAATAGTAATTTTAATAAAAATTATAGTTTTACTAATAATGATAAAGTAAAAATGATAGTCTTAGCAAAAATAATATTTTTAATAGTAATGGTAAGTTTAATAATAATTATAGTTTTAATAGATATTTTAATAGTCATATTAATAATAATACAAATAGTATGATACTAGTAATAATAATGATAGTAATAAGGTTACTAATAAAAATGATACTAATAATACTTAATAATAATAATAATAATAATAATAATAATAATAATAATAATAATAATAATAATAATAATAATAATAATAATAATAATAATAATAATAACTACCTCATGGGATTTTCCCAACAAAAAAAAATAAATTGCCTCCACCCGAGCTCGAACCCAAGACCTCTCGGTTCCCAAACACCCTTAAACCACTGAGCTGTTATGTATTTCCTAATTTAATTCGTATATAAAATTTATTTAACCCATATTTTCAGTTTTTCTCTTCTTCATACTTTCATAACCACTTCGCCATCATCAACCTTTATCTTGATACATCATATGTATTCATCCCACTCGCACCATCTTTCTATTATCACGTTCATTATTAAACAACACTATTCATCATCATCTTTAGGTTGGTCTCCTATCATCATCATTCATTATCACGGTTATCATCGAACGGTATCATCACGGTCACGTTCATCTTAACCATCATCACTTTCGTTTTTGATCATCATCATTATCTTAAAATCTAACATCATCGTTTATGTTACCATCATCATCACTAAACCATAATAATCATCAACATTACTATAACCTCAAATTCATCATCATCCATTTTACCTTCATTAACTTAATCTAATTATCATTATCATTCTAATCCTCATCTTAACATCACAGAGACCGTTATCATAATCACACTTACTAGTACCTCAACAAACACAAAATTAAATAAATAAAGAATAGGAATGGTGGTTTTTGAAATTAGTGGCCCAATATAGAAGATGTTACGTACGGCCCAATTACTAGAAATTGTAACACAGTCCAATAAATGGTGTCTAAATCTTCTACGATCCAATTAGGAAGTCCATTAAAATCCAATAAATAGTCTGCTAGAATTGTGTTTTGCTACACTTCCTAAAACAAATTTCCAAAAGGAATAAGACAAGAAACAAGTCATTAACAAGTGGGGTTAAGGAGTATATGTGTCGGCCACCAAAGAAATAAAATAGCACGCATCCATATATTGAAAAACAGAAATGATGGTAACCTGCAGCCTATATTCATCATCTTATATTCGTTGTACAGGGAGACAAGAACTAAACAGGAAACCATGGTCATCATCTCTTCATTATACAACATATTTATCATCTTCATACAACATATATCCTTATCAATATATATCGTATAGTATCATCTTCATCGTCACAAAAATAGAATAATATAGCAGTAAAAAACGAGTATCATATATATGTGATGATCGGTGGTGGTTGAAACAGCGAATAGAAAAGAAAAAAAATGATTCAGGTGTAATGATGGCGTTTTGGGATGAAGAAAGTGATGATTATTGGTGTCGGTTTTGATGGAAGATGATGAGGAGAGTGAAGGTGGTGGTGTGAGTGACGTTAGTAAGGTGGCGGTGGTGACTGTACGGTAACCAGAAGTGAGCAGCAGGGATGGTGGTCTGTTTGGTTTTCGGTTTAATATATACGAAACAAGTAGTTGTGATTGTTTGGTTTGGTATTGTGCTCAAAACAAAAATTAAGATGCAGTTGGGTGAGTGTTTAAATCGATAGCCACAGTCCAAGAAAACAGTGATGATAATAGTTTATAATTTGAATATGAGGAAGAGCAAAATACAAACGAAGATGGTTTAATGATGGTTCGTGGTGTGTTCTCAACCCGTAATAAAATAGTAGTTAGGACCAATATTTATTTAGTTTGTCAGATAACATATTTAAGTGGGTGTTTGAAGATGTTAGGTTGTGGTGGAGATGGTGGTTGAGAGGTTGGGTGGTTAGGAAACGAGGGATGATGATGAAGATGGTGTGTGCCGAAATAGAACAAATGAATTGAGCATGGTAGTTTGATATTCACTCATATATCTATATGTATATTATATGTAGTGATATGTATGAAGACATGTAATAATGATATGATTATAAATTTAAAAAGCAAACATGTAGTCACATGATTGTGTCGTGAAGTTCAATAAGTGAGCAAAAAGGA
Organism: Rutidosis leptorrhynchoides; assembly: GCF_046630445.1. Classification (NCBI taxonomy): domain Eukaryota; kingdom Viridiplantae; phylum Streptophyta; class Magnoliopsida; order Asterales; family Asteraceae; genus Rutidosis; species Rutidosis leptorrhynchoides. Next base: position 182,586,377 of record NC_092334.1, on the reverse strand, counting down.
GGAGGCAAATATGATATAAAAATGTGAGTGGGTGATTGTGACGACCCGGAAATTTCCGACTAAATTTAAACTTTAATCTTTATATTATTCAGACACGATAAGCAAAGTTTGTTAAGTTAAATCTCAAGAATTTTAAACTGTGTTCATACATTCATTATAACCTCGACCAAATTCCGACGATTCACGAACCGTTATATATAAATAGATATGTATATGTATATATATATTATAACTTGAGAATATTAATAAAGTATTAAACGTATAATACTTTACACGAACGTATTTGTTTCAATATGATTTTAGACGAAAAAAAATATATTAAATGATTGAATTATCAGAAATATTGAATTATGATTACAAGTCTCCGTTGAGAGGTCCACTATGATTTGAGAAAATCTATTCCTCTTAACGATATTCAGAATAATTTGTAAAGATATTTATAAATAAAAACAAAAAGTGTCATTTACGAAAGTTAGACAAAAGTTAGTGGAGAATTGGTTTCTATAATATTCTATTAATCTATTTTCAAACGTACAAAGACGTTTTCAGTTTAAAAAGAACTTTATTATTAAAACGTATATAACTTTTATAAATATCTAGAATCACTTTTGACAACTCATTACTTAACCAATATAATAAATATAACGATATTTATATTTTATTTCATTAAATATATATAACGATTTAAATTAATATTATATATATTTATACGCGTATTATACATACATAGTTTTTTATACTTTTACTATACTTTAACTTTACCTTTACTTTACTTTAACTTTAATAATTCATACTTTAATAATTCACTTTAATAATTCATATCACTTTAATAATTCACTTTAATAATTCATACTTTAATAATTCACTTTAATAATTCATGCTTTAATAATTCACTTTAATAATTCATACTTTAATAATTCACTTTTATAATTCAAAAATCTATTATAAATAGAATTCAATAGGTTTCATTATTTCATAGAAACTTGAAAATATATTTCTCTAAACTCTCTCAATTGATATATATATATATATATATATATATATATATATATATATATATATATATATATATATATATATATATATATATATATATATATATATATATATATATATATATTTGCTCTGTATTATTTCAAGATATTATTAGTATACATAAAATATTACGACAGAGTGCTGTCCGAGTGATTTCAAAATAGTTTTTTTGAATGAGTCGAAGCTAAGGAAATTATGGGTTATAGCTATGGAGGTGATGGGTATGGTTCATGGGTATGCTCGTGAGGTCAATCTAGTGTTTATCATCTCCGTTGCGTCTACGTACTTTCCTGCAATATTGAATCTCAATATTGATACGTTCGTGAATCTGAGGCCAACCTTGCACTTATTAAATGACGTTATATGTATTTTTACTACGAAATACAGTATTGTGAGTTTCATTTGCTCCCTTTTACTCTTTACATTTTTGGGGCTGAGAATACATACAAATGCTTTAGTAACTGTTTTACAATAATTGTATGCGTGAGTTTCATTTGCTCCCTTTTATATATATTTTTGGGACTGAGAATACATGCGCTGTTTTTATAAATGTTTTACGAAATAGGCACAAGTACTAAAACTAATTCTACGTGGGTTTAAACCAGAAATATACCCTTAGCTTGGTAACATTAAACTACTTGTCTATGTACGGTAGGCGCGAATCCTAAAGATAGATCTATTGGGTCTGACAAACACCATCCTGACTATGGGATGCTTTAGTACTTCGAGGTTATTTTAAAACACACCTGATCTGGTGTACTTCAGAGGGTAAAACATGAACGTTAAGGCTTGTTACCGGGTGCCTACAACTTATAGAATACTTTTATACACTTGCGAGTGTACATATATTTATAAACGGAAATCTTGTGGTCTATTAATATATTGAAATGATTGTTATGATAAACCTGTGAACTCACCAACCTTTTGGTTGACACTTTAAAGCATGTTTATTCTCAGGTATTAAAGAAATCTTTCGCTGTGCATTAGCTCATTTTAAGGATATTACTTGGAGTCATTCATGGCATATTTTGAAAGACGTTGCATTCGAGTCATTGAGTTCATCAAGATTATTATTAAGCCAATTATAGTTGGATGTATTTTGAAATGGTGTGCATGCCGTCAACTTTCGTTGTAAAGAAAGTTTGTCTTTTAAAAACGAATGCAATGTTTGTAAAATGTATCATATAGAGGTCAAATACCTCGCGATGTAATCAACTATTGTGAATCGTTTATAATGTATATGAACGGGTCCTTTCAGTTGGTATCAGAGCGGTGGTCTTAGTGAACCAGGTCTGCATTAGTGTGTCTAACTGATAGTCGTTAGGATGCATTAATGAGTCTGGACTTCGACCGTGTCTGCATTTCAAAAGTTTTGCTCATCATTCTTGTCGGAAATTATCTGCTTATCATTCTTAGTCTAGACACATCTTATTGCATTGATTGCATGAATAGTGTATAGACAAAATTCATATCTTAGCGTATCTGCTAATTCATATCTTAACGTATCTGTTACTGTAAACTTTGCCTGACATATTCCGTAAATTCCTCCGTAATCTACGAAACCTTTTACTCTATATAATTAGAATACCACCCGATAGCCGGAAAATCATTTCATATCGAAAAATTCTTTATTCAATCGTACGAAATGGAATTCGTCATTAGTTCAAGTCCCTCGGATTCCGAAATGGAATCCCACTCAAGTTCCGAAAGCAGTGTGACCGGAATGGATCAACCAATTAGTCATCATCTATTCTGGATGAATTGGGGATGGGTTCATAGCCTCCTTAATCATTGGAGACAAGAAGAAGGTGATCCCTTCCATCCACCACATTGCCCTCTTGGCGAAGAACCTGAAGCACTTACCGGCGAACCTATCCGAAACACCATTTTCTCTCTTATTTCTAGAGTATCTCGTCACGATTACATACTACACCAAATTCTAGATTTTATTTATCCGCTCGTCCGAACCGATAATCACCCCGGTGTAATAGAAGAAGTCAACGAGCTTCGTGCTCGGGTAATGGCTTTGGAGAATATGGTGCAAAGGTTACAAACACCAGCAGCAGCACCAGCAGCATAAACAGTACCACCATCAGCAACACCAACAGTACCATCACCACCACCAACAACAACATCCACATCTCACACCGCAACATTACAATATGTATCTCAAGCATCAACGTCATACGCCCTGTAAATATCCAGGAATATCAACAACAACAAACGATGAAGTATTAATTCATAAACTTCATTAAAGAGATATCTCTGCGGCAGTTATGTAATCTCCAAAATCTTAGAGATTATTTAATTCTGACCGTAAATCGGATGAGTGAACGGAGATGGTAGAGTAGAAACTTTGATCGAAAATGGTGTACGGTTTACAAGCTAGAATTGTTTTACCAACAGCATCAACAGGACCGTAGCATCATCAACACAGTCAGTGCCGTCAGTATCGTCAGAATCAACAGCACCTGTAACATCACAAACTCTGTCAGTTCAAGAATCATTGTGGACATCATTACGAATCAACAACAAATATATTGTATCAACGAGTTATGAAGTATTAACTCATTTCCAATCGAAAGATTTATATGTATATTTTATATGTATAAATTTTTAAACCATAATAAATCTTCCCGTACTAAGCTATTATGTGTGAATCTTAACTACTCAGTTAATTCATATTACAAATATGCAATGATGTACGTCCTTCGTCCGCAACTTAACCATCGTTAATTACAATCTCTGTCTCAATTCAATAAAAAATCCAATTTATAATAAATCAAGTGTATTATTCGAATATATGTTTGATTTTACGCTTTCATCATCGATGTACTCGAAACTTTTCAAATAACATCATTCGTACCTTGCGAAGTTCACAAGAATTTCACGAAAACCAACAAATAACAAAGTAATGATTCATAATTTCAATATTATTGAAGAAATACTATGTAATTTATAAAGTTTTAGGGATTACTCAATTCTAGTTCCAACTATAAAACAAATGAGTTTAATTTAATATTAACTCATTAAATCTATATTACATCTAAAGAAAATATACACATATATTTTCATAAAGACTGTAATAAACTTCTTTTGTACAAAATATTAATTGTGAAATTTTTTTTAACGGGTAGGTAATACCCGAGAGATATATAAATTCACAATTAATATATTACATTTTTCGAAACTGATTCAGCAATCATCAACTATACTCCCTACTTTCACAACAATATCCATTCTTTCATATAAATCAAAACAATCATACTCATTCAAATTCAATTACATATTCTGATTTTGAAATCGCATAATTCAATTCGAAATATAACCAGTATCATCACTCTTAGATTCCTATATCTTTCAAAGCTATACTTTGACTTCAAAACTGTGTTAGAACATCATATGTATTAACGATTACAATATGTGCTCAAACCCTTCGAAATTCCTGAAGACACTTCAACTAAGGAACAATCGAGATGATGATCCAACCACATGTTACCCACAGTTATATACCTGAAAAACTCTCAAAACCCAAGTCATAGTTCGACACGTATCCGTGTTAGACCCTTTGGCATTTACTAGCTAAAATAACTTTTCAATTCCGTTTCAAAATAGACAATTTTGTCACAGCTCCAGCAAGTCATCTTCGACTTCTCAATCAAAACAGTCTTATTATAACCTCGATAGATACATTGCCCTTTCACCAACGTTACCGGGGAATCGTTTATATTCACCACATTAGCAATAAACTTACCAACAACTTCATTGATCTTTGACTTTCCAAAAAAAAAAATCATTATAATTATCGAAACCCTATCATATACTCATTCGTACCTTATAACAAGAATTGCCATACCAATTATTGAGAATCAGCAATCAGTATTTTGAAACCTCGCAACATGTCTACATCAACAATTACATATACACACAATGTCTACCTCCAAGACTTACATTCTTTGAATGAGAAATTTCTGAAAAACACCCTAAACTGCGAACCAGTTCTCGAAATTTTGAAAAATGCTGATGAAGCAGCAAAAACTGTAAACGACCTTAACAGTAAAAAGTTGGATGATAAAGGATAGTATATTGGCAAAGCTCAGAAAAAGAGAAGCTTTGGAACTGGAAAACGGATTGAGCAAAGTATGAATGAGGCTGTGGACAAATCACAAAGGCTGAACCTGCCTTCAAAGAATCCAAATGATTTAGTACTTGCTGAAGTCATTAACGAATACCTTGCTCCTGACTCTAAACCCTTGCGGACAATATCCTTCATCATCCTCTGATATTAGACATTCTAAGATATCATCGTATCTTTCATTATAAATATCATCCATACTTCTGAAGATATTTTTATAATTATTCTTATCTGAAATCATTTACCTCTTCGCGCTATCTGTATTATATCATAAAAGAAACTATTTTAGTTTCTAAATTCTGAAACATTCGAGTTTAAAATAGGAATATTCTTGAAGAAGTGTTGGGAGCTGAAGCATGAGTTAGTATAATTTAATGACACTTGATCAACGTGATTATATTACTCATGCTGAGTTTCTAAATGAAACATGATGATTCACAGATCATAACGTCATCATGTGCTATGTTACACGACTCTTGTATTCTCTTTGATCTCTAAATATCAAGAAAATATTTCTTGATGATTCGGCCTTTTCCGAGGTATTCTGGTAATTTGACAAGTCAAGATCGTGTCATTACAATTTCCTTCCTAGAACATTAACAATGTTCATTCCGAAATTTATATCTGCTAATTCTGGACCATTACAAGCGGTGCTTAATCGCAAGAAGAAGAAACGGAAGGACAAAGCTCCGAACTAGAAATGGGAGTATAAATCATAGAAAATAGAAGAGAGCATTAACTATGGATGACAATGATTATAGAAGAAGCAAGGACTTTGAAATATAAGAGAAGATATAAAACCCAACAACAACCCAGAAATCACAAACCGTATATATCAATGCATATAGCAATATAAAGACACAGGAGAACTAAAAACACTATAAAACCAAGAGTATAGTAGAAGTAAATAGATTCTTCCGGAGGCAGATGAAAAAGAAGTGCGACATATATGAAAGTGAGGAGTATATCAAGAATCAGCACTGGATGAAGCATATTGACAAATACTTTAAAATATGAGTTGAGAAGGTGTGAGTTGTAAGAAAACAAATGAGGTGGATTTATAGTGAAATATCCGACAGAGAAATCAAAATGGATTATCGCATTAATTCGAAGAGGATCATAATTTTCTTAATCGCCGAATAATCAAATCCAATATAGATTACAAAGATTTTCTTTTCGGAGATCAATCGTGATGACGTCAAAAGATACGACGAATCACTATTATCTTATTTCATTCATTTACGATAACTTCACTCATACGCTTCGAGTAATCGAATTATTTTATCCATTCTTCTTGAACATGATAAAACTCTATAATCATTATAATAACATTCTCATTGTTAGTCATGACGACCTCTATCAAATTTCGGGGACGAAATTTCTTTAACGGGTAGGTACTGTGACGACCCGTAAATTTCCGACCAAATTTAAACTTTAATCTTTATATTATTCAGACACGATAAGCAAAGTTTGTTAAGTTAAATCTCAAGAATTTTAAACTGTGTTCATACATTCATTATAACCTCGACCAAATTCCGACGATTCGCGAACCGTTATATATAAATAGATATGTATATGTATATATAAATTATAACTTGAGAATATTAATAAAGTATTAAACGTATAATACTTTACACGAACGTATTTGTTTCAATATGATTTTTGACGAAAAAAAATATATTAAATGATTGAATTATCAGAAATATTGAATTATGATTACAAGTCTCCGTTGAGAGGTCCACTATGATTTGAGAAAATCTATTCCTCTTAACGATATTCAGAATAATTTGTAAAGCTATTTATAAATAAAAACAAAAAGTGTCATTTACGAAAGTTAGACAAAAGTTAGTGGAGAATTGGTTTCCATAATATTCTATTAATCTATTTTCAAACGTACAAAGACGTTTACAGTTTAAAAAGAACTTTATTATTAAAACGTATATAACTTTTATAAATATCTAGAATCACTTTTGACAACTCATTACTTAACCAATATAATAAATATAACGATATTTATATTTTATTTCATTAAATATATATAACGATTTAAATTAATATTATATATATTTATACGCGTATTATACATACATAGTTTTTTATACTTTTACTATACTTTAACTTTACCTTTACTTTACTTTAACTTTAATAATTCATACTTTAATAATTCACTTTAATAATTCATACTTTAATAATTCACTTTAATAATTCATACTTTAATAATTCACTTTAATAATTCATACTTTAATAATTCACTTTAATAATTCATACTTTAATAATTCATACTTTAATAATTCACTTTAATAATTCATACTTTAATAATTCACTTTTATAATTCAAAAATCTATTATAAATAGAATTCAATAGGTTTCATTATTTCATAGAAACTTGAAAATATATTTCTCTAAACTCTCTCAATTGATATATATATATATATATATATATATATATATATATATATATATATATATATATATATATATATATATATATATATATATATATATATATATTTGCTCTGTATTATTTCAAGATATTCGGAGTGCTGTCCGAGTGGTTTCAAAATAGTTTTTTTGAATGAGTCGAAGCTAAGGAAATTATGGGTTATAGCTATGGAGGTGATGGGTATGGTTCATGGGTATGCTTGTGAGGTCAATCTAGTGTTTATCATCTCCGTTGCGTCTACGTACTTTCCTGCAATATTGAATCTCAATATTGATACGTTCGTGAATCCGAGGCCAACCTTGCACTTATTAAATGACGTTATATGTATTTTTACTACGAAATACAGTATTGTGAGTTTCATTTGCTCCCTTTTACTCTTTACATTTTTGGGGCTGAGAATACATGCAAATGCTTTAGTAACTGTTTTACAATAATTGTATGCGTGAGTTTCATTTGCTCCCTTTTATATATATTTTTGGGACTGAGAATACATGCGCTGTTTTTATAAATGTTTTACGAAATAGGCACAAGTACTAAAACTAATTCTACGTGGGTTTAAACCAGAAATATACCCTTAGCTTGGTAACATTAAACTACTTGTCTATGTACGGTAGGCGCGAATCCTAAAGATAGATCTATTGGGCCTGACAAACCCCATCCTGACTATGGGATGCTTTAGTACTTCGAGGTTATTTTAAAACACACCTGATCTGGTGTACTTCAGAGGGTAAAACATGAACGTTAAGGCTTGTTACCGGGTGCCTACAACTTATAGAATACTTTTATACACTTGCGAGTGTACATATATTTATAAACGGAAATCTTGTGGTCTATTAATATATTGAAATGATTGTTATGATAAACCTGTGAACTCACCAACCTTTTGGTTGACACTTTAAAGCATGTTTATTCTCAGGTATTAAAGAAATCTTCCGCTGTGCATTAGCTCATTTTAAGGATATTACTTGGAGTCATTCATGGCATATTTTGAAAGACGTTGCATTCGAGTCATTGAGTTCATCAAGATTATTATTAAGCCAATTATAGTTGGATGTATTATGAAATGGTGTGCATGCCGTCAACTTTCGTTGTAAAGAAAGTTTGTCTTTTAAAAACGAATGCAATGTTTGTTAAATGTATCATATAGATGTCAAATACCTCGCGATGTAATCAACTATTGTGAATCATTTATAATGTATATGAACGGGTCCTTTCAGTGATGATTGAAAGCTTACACTGTATCTAAATGTCTATATACATCTGGTTTTATATCCGTGAAGATATTAAATAATTTAATATTAAACATTATTAATAATAGTCTAACAATAGTAATAGTATTTAATTATGATTGAAATGGAAAGGAAACAGATTCGGTTGATTGATATATAACTTAATCTATATTTTTTATATATAAAGATAGTAGATGGCGATGTAGGTGGTGGAAAGTTTGATTTTCGCTTATGATAAAACTAGTGTTCCACAAAACAAAACAAGTAAGTGGATTAATGCATGGGTGTGAACTGTCAAGTATCCACATCAAATAATTCAGTGCAATGTAATGGTTAACGGGAACGGAAATATAAATGTCAAAGCTTAACATCCACTTGTGAAAAAAAAATATATAAAGTGTATGTAAAAATATGGTATGTCTAATAAGAGTTAAAGATATATATTCCCACTTGATCCCACTTGTTATCTTTAAAAGTTTATCATTAAATTTGTTTAATGAAATTGAATTGCAAGCCGAACGACAAACGAACGTTACCAATGTATACTAAATATATTCGAAACCATATCTATATATTTTCAATATACTTTATATATATATATATATATATATATATATATATATATATATATATATATATATATATATATATATATATATATATATATGTATATATATATATATATATGTATATATATATATATATATATATATATGTATATATATATATATATATTTTATATATTTTATATATTTTTATGTATATATTTATTTATTTTAATAATAATATCATATTTTATTTATTTTTTATTATACATATTTAATTTTAACAACATATAATATATTGAATTATATTTCAAGTTATTATATATATAAATATTTAAATATATACATATTTATTTGCAAGTAATTGTTCGTGAATCGTTGAGAACAGTCGAAGGTCAATTGAATATATGAAACAGTTCAAACTTTTTGAGACTCAACTTTACAGACTTTGCTTATCGTGTCAGAAACATATAAAGATTAAGTTTAAATTTGGTCGGAAATTTCCGGGTTGTCACAGTACCTACCCGTTAAAGAAATTTCGTCCCGAAATTTGATCGAGGTCGTCATGTGAAAGGACCCGTCCTAATCCATCTGAACGAAGTCCATATCGATTACAAACGATTCACAACAGTTGATTACATCGCGAGGTAATTAACCTCTATATGATAAATTTTACAAACATTGCATTCGTTTTTAAAAGACAAACTTTCGTTACATCGACAGTTGACAGGCATGTAAAGCATTTCCTAATATATCCAAATATAATTGACTTAATAATAATCTTGTTGAACTCAACGACTCGAATGCAACATCTTTTGAAATATGTCATGAATGACTCCAAGTAATATCTCTAATATGAGCAAATGCACAGCGGAAAATTTCTTTCATACCTGAGAATAAACATGCTTTAAAGTGTCAACCAAAAGGTTGGTGAGTTCATTAGTTTATCATAAAGAATCATTTCATAATTTTAATAGACCACAAGATTTCATACTTCCATTTCTCATAATCATACGTCCCATGCATAGAGACAAAAATATCATTCATATGGATTGAACACCTGGTAACCGACATTCACAATATGCATATAAGAATATCCCCATCATTCCGGGATCCTCCTTCAGACATGATATAAATTTCGAAGTACTAAAGCATCCGGTACTTTGGATGGGGCTTGTTGGGCCCGATAGATCTATCTTTAGAGTTCGCGTCAATTAGGGTGTCTGTTCCCTAATTCTTAGATTACCAGACTTAATAAAAAGGGGCATATTCAGTTTCGATCATTCAACCATAGAACGTAATTTCGATTACTTGTGTCTATTTCGTAAAACAGTTATAAAAGTTGCGCATGTATTCTCAGCCCAAAAATATAAAGGGTAAAAATGTAAATGAAACTCACGCATATAAATATTGTAAAACAGTTAATAAAGCATTTGCATGTATTCTCAGCCCAAAAATATAATGAGTAAAAAGGGAGCAAATGAAACTCACGCATATAAATATTGTAAAACAGTTAATAAAGCATTTGCATGTATTCTCAGCCCAAAAATATAATGAGTAAAAAGGGAGCAAATGAAACTCACGCATATAAATATTGTAAAACAGTTAATAAAGCATTTGCATGTATTCTCAGCCCAAAAATATAATGAGTAAAAAGGGAGCAAATGAAACTCACGCATATAAATATTGTAAAACAGTTAATAAAGCATTTGCATGTATTCTCAGCCCAAAAATATAATGAGTAAAAAGGGAGCAAATGAAACTCACGCATATAAATATTGTAAAACAGTTAATAAAGCATTTGCATGTATTCTCAGCCCAAAAATATAATGAGTAAAAAGGGAGCAAATGAAACTCACGCATATAAATATTGTAAAACAGTTAATAAAGCATTTGCATGTATTCTCAGCCCAAAAATATAATGAGTAAAAAGGGAGCAAATGAAACTCACCTAATGTATTTTGTAGTAAAAATACATATAACGACATTGAACAAGTGTAGGGTTGGCCTCGGATTCACGAACCTATATCAATTATGTATATTAACACATTGTAATTGAGCATATTTATATATACTATTATTATTAATGATGTATTTGTTGTTTTAATGAATTATATATTTCATTAATTAATAAATTATATTTATTTTATAAATACTTTATATAAAATATCAATGTAGTTAGGTTATGTGTTTTAACAATTTTTTTTTTATAAAAATAGTATTCCTTCGTTAAAATAATAATTATAGTAATACAACAATACTGATCATAATAATAATATTAATAATGATAAAAATGATAAAATAATAAATTTAGTAATAAGGTTACTAAAATGATAATTTTTCTAATAATAATAATAATAATAAAAAATAATAAATAAACTACCTCACAGAACTATCCCTTAGAAAAAAATGCCCAAGTCCGGGTTTGAATCCGCGACGTCCCGATAACATCTTTTTCTTCTTGTTTCCCATTCTTCTTCTTTTTCAAAAAAAAAAATGCCACAACCGGGGCTCGAACCCGCGACCTCTCGTTAATCACAAACAACCCTAACCACTCTTCTGTGATTTCATTTATGTTGTTAATACCCAAACTAATTCTATTAAACTGTTTTCTGTTTCCTAATCATCATCATATGTACATCATCACTCATAAATTTATCATCGTTTTCATCATCTATATTCGTCACCATCATCTTCATGATACATTATCATATTCTTTTTCATCATAATTAACATCACATCATCATCATTCTTAGCTTCCTAACCCTCATCATCTTCGATCCTTTTATCATGATCATAACTAAATCACTATCAATATCGTTACTCATCTATCATCACCATCTTTGTAAACTAAATACAAATTTAGTTTTGGCCCAAAATGAAACTGAAACTAGCGGCCTACAACAAAACAAGTCCACGGCCCAAATAAAAAAAAAATTCACGGTTCAAACGAAAACAAAACGGTGGCTTGATCTGGAAATTTTCGGATAGAAACACAATATACGCATGCTTGTCCCTTCTAAACTTTCCAAAAAAATATATATATATATAATATAATATAAACAATTGTGTTGGTTGGCCATGAGTTCATATCTTGTCCCACACCACCTCAATCATAATAAAGAAAAACGTCCCCTTTTATTCTCTTTGTTGGCCATCAATTTCCTACTAGCAAAAAGGAATAATTGTAATTGGGTAATTTGATTAAAGCTTGTCACCCATGATAAAAAGGATATTACGCAAAAGTAATCTTGATTTATGTGGACTGCATCTTTAAAATATATATTAGTTGTGTGTGTGTAAAGTTTTGAACAAGAATTTGGAAACAGAAAAATGGCGAGCATCAAACAAATTCAAAGGCGGTTTGTTGTGGTGTTCGAAAGGAAGAGACAAGAGGGAGAGGAATATATATATATATATATATATATATATATATATATATATATATATATATATATATATATATATATATATATATATATATATATATATATATAAAAGCACGCAACAGGATGAAGAAATAAATAAAGAGAAAAATGGTTTCGAGAAGGTGGATGTTCGGTTTATTTTGGTTCGTACAGAAAAGATATTAGCAGCAGCCGTAGTAAAAAAATGTAAGTGATGTTTTGTGATAAGAGTTTACAAGAGGAAGGGTGATTTGAGTTGGGTCTAACCTTGTCGAGGAAAACAAGAAACAAGGTGTGTGCTTAAGGTTTGATGAAGGTGGTGTTTCTCTAGTACAACAAACGAAAACCAAATTTAAAGGTGGTGGTTTGACAGAAAATATTAAAGAAGGAAAAGAAGATATTTTCTATCTCTAAATCTCTCTGTGTAAATATGTCTATCATGTATATAATATAATATGTATATATATATATATATATATATATATATATATATATATATATATATTGAGAAAAGTGTTGATGGTTGAATAAGGTAAACAAAACAATGGTCCCGGGTTTGTTATCAGTCATCAATCGGCACTCATCTATATGTAATTATATAAGTTTAAAGTATTAATATAATAGTACATATATATAATTCAAAGTAGAATGGAATTGAAATGAACTCGTACGGTAATCAATCAAGCACAGTCTCTCAAATTTTTAAACTCAATCTCAATCAGTACATATTATTATTATTGTACTAATAAGAAATTTAGAACATGCCAATTAGCTGTCACAAAAATTAATATCTGCCAACAGTTTTATTAGGATATTATTTCGTACTCCGTTGATAAATCAGTGATGATTAAAAGTCTTCAAAAAATTCTTAAATTTTTACGATAATTATTTTTTATTCATTTTAGTCATTATGATATAAAATTTGGTTATTAATTATTAAATAAAAATTACATCACTGTTCGCGCCCGATTCCAGGTAAAATATGAAAAGTGTTCAAATTTAACAACTGGCTTCTAAATATATTTTTAATATGCCTATGATTCATATAACTCATTTTCGGATCACCGTTTATTTTAAAATTTTTATATGTTTGAATTTAACCTAATTAATATCAATCAAAACATCACACGAGTGTTACTATTATTTGATATTTATTTTTTATATACTTTTATTTATACTTAATAATGTTTTTAAATAATTATTATAATATCATTTGTCATAACAACAATATTTTAACTTATACTTCCAATTATTATTTATATATATACACACAAATCTATTTACAAATAGTTGTTCGTGAATCGTCGGGAATGGTCGAATGGTAATTGCATACATGAAACAGTTCAAAATTTTTTTTGAGACTCAACGTTACAGACTTTGCTTATCCTGTCAAGAATATTAAATCGTGTCGAGAGTTTGGTTTAAAATTAGTCAAAATTTTCCTGGTCACTACAGTACCTACCCGTTAAAGAAATTTCGTCCCGAAATTTGAGTGAGGTCGTCATAGCTAACAATAAATATGTTTTTTTTTTTGACAAATATGAGCTGATAAATAGAGTTTTCATCATTACAAAATAATACAGATAAAATAATTCGATTATTCGAAGAGCACGAATGAAACTATCATGAGAGAGGTCCCAACGGGCATCGTCCACCTTCGCCCAAAAACTTGCCCAAATTTTTAGCCGTTAGTAAAATAAAAAAATTCCAACGGCTATCCCAACGATCACTTTTACACTATATAAACACCAACCATATACTTCATTTTATACACTCAAACATATATTTCTTTTATATTTCTATCTTTCTCAAGATCAAAATCAAACACTCCCAAACTGCAAAATGTTAACACTTCCTCCAATGATTGTTTCATTCGATGTTCATTATGGAGGTGATTTCTATAATCAAATGAAGGAATATGAGTGGGGCGATAGTATTTCGTTTGAAGATATCGACATTCGTGATGTTGGTTTACAAGATTTTCTATCCTTTTTGAAGGAAAAAGTTCCGTGTGAATTCACGTCTATGTTCTTTTATAGAGACGATTATGATGCGGATTGTAGGGCAAGTTTTTTGTGTACCGATGATCAATGGTATTTTATAAAAGATACCATTGAAGATCGCGGTAAACGCATTTCTTTGTATGCGGTTCTTGAAGATGAAGAGACGTTGGGTTATCGTTACCTCGATGAATCTGCTGAAGCAGCAGTTGAGGCATCAAGAGAAATACCGATGTCTCCAGAGTACCTCACGGATGGTGAAATGACTGGTGAATGCTACTTTGCAGATGACAATTGACTACGACGAGTAGTTTGATTGTAATCTTTTAATTTTTAATTGTCGTGATGTTTTAATTTTTAATTATTGTAATTTCAGTGTTGTTGTCGAGTTTTATATCTTCCTTTATGTTTCGAAGCTCTTCGTCTTTTTAATCTCCTCTCGATCTCTAGTAAAACTAGTAATGGTCTAGAATTTGTAAGTATGGAGTTTCGAATGAATTTAATGTTATAATCAAGAAAGAACGTAATAGCACGATTTGATTCGTCAAATTACCAGAATCATTGAGAATAGAGCTATCAAGAATATACTTTCTTGATATGTTCTGAAGTTAATTAGAATGAAAGAGTTATGTAACATGACACATGATGGTGGTATGATCTACTGTGAACCATCATGTCCCATTAGAACTCAGCATGACTTACTGTAATATAATCACGTTGATCAAGTGTCATTATATTATACTAACTCATGCATCAGTTCCCAACATTACTTCAATAACATTCATATTTTAAGCTCAAAAGTTTACAGAATATAGAAATTAACAGTTTCTATATGATGTAATACTGATAGCACGAAGAGATAAATGATTTCAGATAGTATTAGCTATAAGAATATATTCAGAAATATCGAAGATATTTATAATGAAAAATACGATAATATCTTTGAATATCTAAGACCAGAGGATGATGGAGACTATTTTCCGCACGGGTTTAGAGTAATGAGCAAAATATTTGCTAAAGACTTCAGCAGACATTGAATCATTTGGATTCATTGAAGTCAAACTTATTCTTTGTGATTTGTCTACGGCTTCTTTCATAGTTTCGCATAATCCGCTTTTCGATACTAAATTTTCTATTGAATGTTTCTAATATAATGATACACGAGAAGCACGAGGAGGTATATAATTTCGAACGAGAATATTTATGAAAATATCCTCAGAAATATCGAAGATATTGATGATGATATTTTGGAATTTCTAAGTTCGATGGTTGATGGAGAAAGATTTTCCGCGATTTTAACATGACTTCGGAGCAAGATATTCTCTAAAGATTTCAACAGATCCAGAATTACCTGAATTCTTTGAATATAGGATTTGGTCCTCGTATTTGCCCTTGGTCTCCTTCATGGGTAGCTCAATCTGTTTTTCAATACCCAATTTTCTATCGAGCGTTCCCAACACTCCTTTCTTTATCATCAACTTTTGGTTGTTTAGACCATCTACCATTTTTTTTGTTTCCTCTGTATTTAATGCTATGATATCTGAATCATTGGTTATTAATCCGAGGTGGTTTAAGGAAAATTGTGTTTTTAGAGGATTAAACGCTGGTGGTAAAATGGTGGAATATGAAAGGTTCCCTGGTAACAATAAAAGAGCACGGGTATATATCAACGTTATAATAAGGTTTTTTCGTACGAAAAGTCGAAGTTGTCTTGCTGGAGCTGTGACAAAACGGGCTATCTCGAACAGCAGATGCAAAGTTATTTTTTTTTTTGTAATAATAACGCTAAAGGATTTAGCACAGCTACGTGTTAAACGTTTACTCAGGTTCCGAGTGTTTTTCAGGTGCATAACTATATGCATAAATCTTTTCTCCCGTAAACGAAGTGCGGTTGGTTCATCCTCTCGATCGAGGTGTTTTCAAGAATCATAAAAGGTTTGAACGCAGAATGTAATCGTGAAGATTCAAATGATGTTTAAGACGAAATCAAGTGGCAACTTGAAGAATTGTTTAGTTTCATATGTTATAATCAATATTTTAATTCATTTTAATTGTCCAATGTTATTAGTCCACAGTCGATAGTCCACAGTTGACAGTACAATCATTCATATATAGTTTAATATATAATATTCGAATTAATTAATACGTGTCGTGACCCGTATACGTCTCAGACTCGATCACAACTCAAACTATATATATTATTGTAGAATCAACCTCAACCCTGTATAGGGAACTCGATCATTACTACATATAGAGTGTCGATGGTGATTCCAAATAATATATATAGATGCGTCGATATGATATATCAAAACCTTGTAGACGTGTCCCGATATTTAAAGCGAGTAAAATAAATAACAGAAATTAAATAACGATAAATAAAGTGCGTAAAGTAAATAACAGAAATTAAATAACAATAAATAAAATTGCGAGAATTAAATTGTGATAAAATAAATTGCGATAATTAAATTGCGATAAATAAAATGTAATACGGAATTAACAGTTAGCTAGGAACAGTTAGCTGGAAACAGTTAGCGTGGATTCTTAATAGAATTTCATATTGTTAATTAATCTGTTTCTAATAAATTTTTATTGTGTCCATTATTTCTTCGTTATGCCACTTGATGGATTCTGATAGATCAAAATCCAAATATGTAATTGGATGAATATGGTTTTTCTGTGGTGAACGGATTTGTATATCGGTGGATATAAGTAGGATAGTATATGACTTGTTGAAACAGATTCGAAGAACGTACAATGTAACTTATTAATGTGAAATTTAAATAGTCCTCGGGTATTACCTACCCGTTAAAATATTCACCATTAACAGTTTGTACCAGAGAATTTTTAATTACAATCTTTATGAAAACATATATACATATATATTTTCGTCAGATGTATTCATGGATTTAATGAGTTAATATGATATTAAACTCATTTGTTTTTCGGTTGGAACAAGAATAAATAATCTCTAAAACTTAAGAGATTACATATTCGTCTTGTCGAACGAAGATAAATGAGGTAGAACGATACGTAGAACGAAGATCATACTCAAAGTACATATGATGATATTGAAGCATGGATTGTTGATGGTACTGGTGCTGTTATTGATTGTACTATTGGCGCCGGTGATGTTGCTGAAGCTGGTACATTTTGCACCATATTCTCCGGATTGATTATTCGAGCGCGAAGTTCGTTGACTTATTACTCTAGGATGATTGTCGGTAACGAGCGGATAAATAAGGTTCAGAATTATGGATAGAATATAATCTTGTCGAGTTACCCTGAAAATGAGACTAAAAATGGTGTCTCGAACAGGTTCGCCGGTAAACACTTCAGGTTCATTGTCAAGAGGTGAATTCGGTTGGTGGAAGGGATCGCCTTTTTCGCGTCTCCATTGATTAAGTCGACCACGAACCCATCAGATGAATTGGGGATGACTGATTGGTTGATTCATTCTGTTGATGCTGATAGGTGAAACTCCATGTCGGAATAGCTGTCGGAATCTAAGGAATTCGAACTGGTTGAGGGATTCATCTCGTATGATCAGATGAAGGACTTTCGATAAGAATTAGATTATAGGATGTAGATTAGTACCCTGCAATACATAATTTACATATGCATATATAATACTAACATCCCATAAGTTACAGAGGAATCTACGGAAGTTGTCAGGCAAAGTCTACAGTAACAGATATGCTAAGATATGAATTAGCAGATACGCTAAGATACGAATTTTGTCTATACACTATTCATGCAATCTTTGCAGTAAGGTGTGTCTAGACTAAGAATGATAAGCAGGTAATTTCCTAAGGATGATAAACAGATGATTTCCGATAAAAATGATAAGCAAAACTTTTGACATGCAGACACGGTCGAAGTCCAGACTTACTAATGCATCCTAACGACTATCAGTTAGACACACTAATGCAAGACCTGGTTCGCTAAGACCACCGCTCTGATACCAACTGAAAGGACCCGTCCTAATCCATCCGGACGAAGTCCATATCGATTACAAACGATTCACAACAGTTGATTACATCGCGAGGTAATTAACCTCTATATGATAAATTTTACAAACATTGCATTCGTTTTTAAAAGACAAACTTTCGTTACATCGACAGTTGACAGGCATGTAAAGCATTTCATAATATATCCAAATATAATTGACTTAATAATAATCTTGTTGAACTCAACGACTCGAATGCAACATCTTTTGAAATATGTCATGAATGACTCCAAGTAATATCTCTAATATGAGCAAATGCACAGCGGAAAATTTCTTTCATACCTGAGAATAAACATGCTTTAAAGTGTCAACCAAAAGGTTGGTGAGTTCATTAGTTTATCATAAAGAATCATTTCATAATTTTAATAGACCACAAGATTTCATACTTCCATTTCTCATAATCATACGTCCCATGCATAGAGACAAAAATATCATTCATATGGATTGAACACCTGGTAACCGACATTCACAATATGCATATAAGAATATCCCCATCATTCCGGGATCCTCCTTCGGACATGATATAAATTTCGAAGTACTAAAGCATCCGGTACTTTGGATGGGGCTTGTTGGGCCCGATAGATCTATCTTAAGAGTTCGCGTCAATTAGGGTGTCTGTTCCCTAATTCTTAGATTACCAGACTTAATAAAAAGGGGCATATTCAGTTTCGATCATTCAACCATAGAACGTAATTTCGATTACTTGTGTCTATTTCGTAAAACAGTTATAAAAGTTACGCATGTATTCTCAGCCCAAAAATATAAAGGGTAAAAAGGTAAATGAAACTCACGCATATAAATATTGTAAAACAGTTAATAAAGCATTTGCATGTATTCTCAGCCCAAAAATATAATGAGTAAAAAGGGAGCAAATGAAACTCACGCATATAAATATTGTAAAACAGTTAATAAAGCATTTGCATGTATTCTCAGCCCAAAAATATAATGAGTAAAAAGGGAGCAAATGAAACTCACGCATATAAATATTGTAAAACAGTTAATAAAGCATTTGCATGTATTCTCAGCCCAAAAATATAATGAGTAAAAAGGGAGCAAATGAAACTCACGCATATAAATATTGTAAAACAGTTAATAAAGCATTTGCATGTATTCTCAGCCCAAAAATATAATGAGTAAAAAGGGAGCAAATGAAACTCACGCATATAAATATTGTAAAACAGTTAATAAAGAATTTGCATGTATTCTCAGCCCAAAAATATAATGAGTAAAAAGGAAGCAAATGAAACTCACGCATATAAATATTGTAAAACAGTTAATAAAGCATTTGCATGTATTCTCAGCCCAAAAATATAATGAGTAAAAAGGGAGCAAATGAAACTCACCTAATGTATTTTGTAGTAAAAATACATATAACGACATTGAACAAGTGTAGGGTTGGCCTCGGATTCACGAACCTATATCCATTATGTATATTAACACATTGTAATCGAGCATATTTATATATACTATTATTATTAATGATGTATTTGTTGTTTTAATGAATTATATATTTCATTAATTAATTAATTATATTTATTTTATAAATACTTTATATAAAATATCAATGTAGTTAGGTTATGTGTTTTAACAATTTTTTTTTTATAAAAATAGTATTCCTTCGTTAAAATAATAATTATAGTAATACAACAATACTGATCATAATAATAATATTAATAATGATAAAAATGATAAAATAATAAATTTAGTAATAAGGTTACTAAAATGATAATTTTTCTAATAATAATAATAATAATAAAAAATAATAAATAAACTACCTCACAGAACTATCCCTTAGAAAAAAATGCCCAAGTCCGGGTTTGAATCCGCGACGTCCCGATAACATCTTTTTCTTCTTGTTTCCCTTTCTTCTTCTTTTTCAAAAAAAAAAATGCCACAACCGGGGCTCGAACCCGCGACCTCTCGTTAATCACAAACAACCCTAACCACTCTTCTGTGATTTCATTTATGTTGTTAATACCCAAACTAATTCTATTAAACTGTTTTCTGTTTCCTAATCATCATCATATGTACATCATCACTCATAAATTTATCATCGTTTTCATCATTTATATTCGTCACCATCATCTTCATGATACATTATCATATTCTTTTTCATCATAATTAACATCACATCATCATCATTCTTAGCTTCCTAACCCTCATCATCTTCGATCCTTTTATCATGATCATAACTAAATCACTATCAATATCGTTACTCATCTATCATCACCATCTTTGTAAACTAAATACAAATTTAGTTTTGGCCCAAAATGAAACTGAAACTAGCGGCCTACAACAAAACAAGTCCACGGCCCAAATAAAATAAAAAAATCACGGTTCAAACGAAAACAAAACGGTGGCTTGATCTGGAAATTTTCGGATAGTAACACAATATACGCATGCTTGTCCCTTCTAAACTTTCCAAAAAAATATATATATATAATATAATATAAACAATTGTGTTGGTTGGCCATGAGTTCATATCTTGTCCCACACCACCTCAATCATAATAAAGAAAAACGTCCCCTTTTATTCTCTTTGTTGGCCATCAATTTCCTACTAGCAAAAAGGAATAATTGTAATTGGGTAATTTGATTAAAGCTTGTCACCCATGATAAAAAGGATATTACGCAAAAGTAATCTTGATTTATGTGGACTGTATCTTTAAAATATATATTAGTTGTGTGTGTGTGTAAAGTTTTGAACAAGAATTTGGAAACAGAAAAATGGCGAGCATCAAACAAATTCAAAGGCGGTTTGTTGTGGTGTTCGAAAGGAAGAGACAAGAGGGAGAGGAATATATATATATATATATATATATATATATATATATATATATATATATATATATATATATATATATATATGTAAAAGCACGCAACAGGATGAAGAAATAAATAAAGAGAAAAATGGTTTCGAGAAGGTGGATGTTCGGTTTATTTTTGTTCGTACAGAAAAGATATTAGCAGCAGCCGTAGTAAAAAAATGTAAGTGATGTTTTGTGATAAGAGTTTACAAGAGGAAGGGTGATTTGAGTTGGGTCTAACCTTGTCGAGGAAAACAAGAAACATGGTGTGTGCTTAAGGTTTGATGAAGGTGGTGTTTCTCTAGTACAACAAACGAAAACCAAATTTAAAGGTGGTGGTTTGACAGAAAATATTAAAGAAGGAAAAGAAGATATTTTCTATCTCTAAATCTCTCTGTGTAAATATGTCTATCATGTATATATATATATATATATATATATATATATATATATATATATATATATATATATATATATATATATATTGAGAAAAGTGTTGATGGTTGAATAAGGTAAACAAAACAATGGTCCCGGGTTTGTTATCAGTCATCAATCGGCACTCATCTATATGTAATTATATAAGTTTAAAGTATTAATATAATAGTACATATATATAATTCAAAGTAGAATGGAATTGAAATGAACTCGTACGGTAATCAATCAAGCACAGTCTCTCAAATTTTTAAACTCAATCTCAATCAGTACATATTATTATTATTGTACTAATAAGAAATTTAGAACATGCCAATTAGCTGTCACAAAAATTAATATCTGCCAACAGTTTTATTAGGATATTATTTCGTACTCCGTTGATAAATCAGTGATGATTAAAAGTCTTCGAAAAATTCTTAAATTTTTACGATAATTATTTTTTATTCATTTTAGTCATTATGATATAAAATTTGGTTATTAATTATTAAATAAAAATTACATCACTGTTCGCGCCCGATTCCAGGTAAAATATGAAAAGTGTTCAAATTTAACAACTGCTTCTAAATATATTTTTAATATGCCTATGATTCATATAACTCATTTTCGGATCACCGTTTATTTTAAAATTTTTATATGTTTGAATTTAACCTGATTAATATCAATCGAAACATCACACGAGTGTTACTATTATTTGATATTTATTTTTTATATACTTTTATTTATACTTAATAATGTTTTTAAATAATTATTATAATATCATTTGTCATAACAACAATATTTTAACTTATACTTCCAATTATTATTTATATATATACACACAAATCTATTTACAAATAGTTGTTCGTGAATCGTCGGGAATGGTCGAATGGTAATTGCATACATGAAACAGTTCAAAATTTTTTTTGAGACTCAACGTTACAGACTTTGCTTATCCTGTCAAGAATATTAAATCGTGTCGAGAGTTTGGTTTAAAATTAGTCGAAATTTTCCGGGTCACTACATCATGGCTAACCATAAAAATGTTTTCATGACGAATATGAGTTGATAAATAGAGTTTTATCATCATTGAGTAATATGGATAAAATTATTCTTTTATGCGAAGCGTACGAGTGAAGCTATCACAAAAGTGTGAAAATGAGTAAATGAAGAATTGTCATATCTTTTGACATAGATAGGATTGATTTCCGGAGTTCAAGGGATTTGGAGAAAATCTTCATAATAAGATTTGATTCTTAGGTATTTAAGGAAGTTAGAATTCTCTTCGGTTAAATGCGATAATCTGTTTCGATTTCTCTGTCGGATATTTCACTATAAATCCACCCTCTTCATTTCTTTATTTTCACAGCTCACATATCCTATTCTTTCTCCCTCAATTCAAACTTTTGTTTTATCTTCTTGACTTTAAGTCAAGCGAATAATGGTCCAGAATTCGTAGATATGAATTTCGGAATGAACATAGTTTATGTTCTAATAAGAAATGGTAATAGTACAATCTAACTTGTCAAATTACCAGAATTCAAGGGAAAAGATAGGACTATCAAGAAAATATGTTTTTGATATGTTCGGAGATTAGGTAGAATGTAAGAGTCGTGTAACATGGTACATGATGATGTTATAATCTGTGAATAATCACGTTCCATTAGAAACTCAGCATGACTTACTTTAATATAATCACGTTGGCTGCCGTCATTATATTATACTAACCCATGCTTCAATTCCCAACACTTCTCCATAATTTATTCATAATTTATACTCGAATTTCAAAGAACTTTAGAAACTAAAATAGTTTCCTTTATGATGTAACACGGATAACACGAAGAGATAAATAATTTCGGACAAGAATAATTATGAAAATATCCTCTGAAATATCGAAGATATTCTTGATGATATTTTGGAATTTATAAGTTCGAAGGTTGATGAAGAAAGATTTTCCGCAAGATTTTAACATGACTTCGGAGCAAGATATTTTCTAAAGATTTCATCGGATACAAATTATCTGGATTTTTTTTTTTTTAATATAGGGTTTGGTCCTTGTATTTGTCCTCGGTCTCCTTCTTGGTTTGCTCAATTCTTTTTTCAGTACCAAATTTTCTATCGAGCGTTCCCAACATTCCATTCTTTATTATCAAACTTTTGGCCGTTTTAGACCATCTACAATTTTGCTGTTTCCTCTGCATTTAATGCTACCATATCCGAATCATCGGTTATCAATTCGAGGTGGTTTCAAGAGAATTGTTTTTTTAGATGATTAACGCTGATGGTAATATGGTGGAATATAAAAGGTTCCCCGTAACAATAAAGAGCACGCATATATATCAAGGTTATAATAAGGTTGTTTCGAATGAAAAGTCGAAGTTGATTTGCTGGAGCTGTGACAAAATTGGCTAATTTGGAAAGAGATTGCAAAGTTATTTTTGGTAATAATAACGCTAAAAGAATTAGCACAGCTACGTGTTAAACGTTGTGATGACCCGGAAATTTCTGATCAAATTTAAACTTAATCTTTGTATGATTAACATTTCCGACACGATAAGCAAAGTCTGTAAAACTGAATCTCAAAATTTTTGAACTATTCAAATACCTTTCGGTTATTCTCAACGATTCGCGAACCATTATATGTAAATAGATACATATATATACTATAACTTGAAAATGTAACAAAGTTTTAATTGCATGATACCGTACATTAAACTTATTGGTTTATATATCTATTTGAATATATATGATTTCAAGTTATTTAGTAAACGATAATAACATTCGATTATTGATTCGATTGATATTTAGATAAGTTAACTAAAACGTTTAAGATGAACCAGTAAAACACTAATTTGCTACAGTGTTTTCAAATTGCCACATTACTCAAAATGCTACAGTGTTTTCGAAAATCACTATTTGCTACAGTGAAATTGACTTTGCTACAGTGAATTGCTACAGTAAAATTTAACTTTTCTACAGTAACTTTGCTACAGTAAAACACTATTTTAAAATGTATTTTTAACAAATAACAAACGATGATTTATAGAAGTAAATGGCCAAAATACTCGAAAGTTTAAGATATACTATGAGTGGTATAGTTTATGGATAACTTAAGGCTATATCTTGACAAAGGTACGTGTCACGAAACGTAAAATGCAAGTTTTCTCAGCGTACGAAAGGACATTCGAAAAACCAGAACCGGGACATAAGTCGAGTGATGACGTACGACTTATCGGAACAAAAATTACAAGTCAACTATGCACGTGAATTTAATATAATATATAATTAATTATTTAAATTATATATATTATATTAATATTTAATTATGTCGACGAGCTAAATTACAAAGCATATGTGAGCTGTCCCTGATCCCCATGCGAGTCGCATGGCCAGAAGGCCATTTCCATGCGAGTCGCATGACTCCAGATTTCAGGCCACATCTATAAATTTCAGTGTTTTCGCTCGATTTAAATCACACACATACACAAATATATATATACTCCGTAATATTATTTATTATTATTATTATTATTATTATTATTATTATTATTAATAAGATTATTATTAATCTTATTATTTTTTTATTATTATTAGTGTTATTATTTTTGCGATACAAAAATAATAATGTACAAAAAATATTACGACGGAGTGCTGTCCAAGTAATTTTCAAAATGAGTTTTCGAGCAAGCTAGAGCTAAGGAAATTATGGGTTATTGCCAAGGAGGTTATGGGTAATGTTCGGGGGTATTTTTTTGTGAATCAAACCTCGTGTTTATCATCTCCGATGCGTCTACGTGCTTTCCTACAATATTGTATATCAATATTTAACTGTGAGTTCATTTGATTCCCTTTTACTCTTTATATTTTTGGGACTGAGAATACATGCGCTATTTTTACAACTGCTTTATTAAATGCTTTTGAAATATATTTTTAACTGCGAATACATGCAAATGCTTTATTAACCGATATACAATATTTATATGCGTGAGTTTCATAAGATCCCTTTTACTCTCTACATTTTTGGGCTGAGAATACATGCAAATGCTTTATTAACCGATATACAATATTTATATGCGTGAGTTTCATTGATCCCTTTTTAATTTCTTTTGCAATATATTTTTGGGCTGAGAATACATGCACTTTATTTTAAACGCAATGGATACAAGTACATACTAAATTCTACACTGAGTTTGAACCGAAAATCCCTTAACTTTGGTAACTAGTAACTGCCAGCTATAAGAACTGGTGGGCGCGAGTAGTAGTATATGGATCCATAGGGCTTGATATCCCCGTCCGAGCTAGAGCGCTAGCCTTTTAACGGACGTATGCTATTTGAGAAGCGTACACGTTGGTTTGCGTGTATTATTAAGATGATTATACAAAGGGTACAAATAATATAAGCATTAAAGTTTAGTTACCAGGGTGCTCAATTTTGTAGAACCGATTGATAAATGTTTCGAATGAAACAACTGAAATCTTGTGATCCACCTTTTATGTAAAACCGATTGATAAACGTTTCGAATGAAACAACTGAAATCTTGTGATCCACCTTTTATGTAAAACCTATTGATAAACGTTTTGAATAAAACAACTGAACTTTTGTAATCCACATTGATATACGGATTATGTGTAATATTAAAACTATGAACTCACCAACCTTTGTGTTGACACTTGAAGCATGTTTATTCTCAGGTTTCTAGAAGTCTTCCGCTGTTTGCTTATATGTGATACAAGATATGTGCTTGGAGTCATACATGCTATATACAAGAAACTTGCATTCACCAAACCATTACCATGTATCTTATTTTGACTGTATTGTCAACAGATGTATTATTGTAAACCATTTAAATGGTGATTGTCTATACGTAGGAATCATCAGATGTTAAAAACCTGGAATTTATATATTCATTTATGAAATACCTTTTCAAACGAATACAATGTTACAAAATGTATCACATAGAGGTCAAATACCTCGCAATGAAATCAATGAATGACGTGTTCGTCCATATGGATTTGGAGCGATCGTCACAGTTGGTATCAGAGCGTTGGTCTTAGCGAACCAGAATTTGCATTAGTGTGTCTAACCGGTTATTGTTAGGATACATTAGTGAGTCTGGACTTCGACCATGTCTGCATGATAAAAGTTGTTGCTTATAATTTTTTCTGTTAGAAATTACCTGCTTATCATTCCTTGTGTGGAAAATTACCTGCTTATCATTTGTAGTCTAGACACACCTTATTGCATGGATTGCATGACTAGTGTATAGACAAAATGAATATCTTAGCGTATCTGTTACTGTTACCTTTACTTGACAGTTTCCGAAAGTTTCTCCGTAATTTGCGGATCCTTTGTACTATATAAAGGTATTCTATGTAATTAGAATATCATCCGATATCCGAAAATCATTTCACATCGAAAATTCTTTATCTAACCGTATAAGATGAATTCTACAAGTAATTCGAGTTCTTCGGATTCCGATATGAATTTCCACCTGAGTTCCGAAAGCAGTGTAACCGGAATGAATCAACCAATCAGTCATCACCAATTCTGGATGAATTGGGGATGGGTTCGTAATCAACTTAATCAATGGAGACAAGAGGAAGGCGATCCTTTCCACCAACCGAATTCACCTCTTGGTGAGGAACCTGAGGCACTTACCGGCGAACCCGTTCGAAACACTATCTTTACCCTAATTTCCAGGATATTTCGCAACGATTATATGATAACTAGAATTTTAAACTTTATTCATCCTCTCGTACCAACCGCCAATCATCCCGGAATAATAGAAGAAGTTAACGAGCTTCGCGCTCGAGTTGTGGCTTTGGAGAATATGATGCACAATTTTCAGGCAGCACCGGTAGCACCACCAGAACCAGCAGCACAACCCACAACAGTACCGGTACCACCAACAACAACATCCGCACCGTAAACCTTAACCTCACAATCTGTCCCACGAGTATCAACCTCATACGCACCGTAGGCACCGAAGAATACTAATAACCATAAACGATGAAGTATTAATTCATAACTTCATTGGAGAAATATCCTGCGACGATTATGTAATCTTTAATATAGAAGAGATTATTCGTTTCTAGTTCTAACCGAAAACCAAATGAGTTTAATAACTCATTAAATCTATATTACATCTGAAGGAAATATACATACATATATTTTCATAAAGATTGTAATTGAAAATCCTTTTGTACAAACTGTTAATGATGAGAATATTTTAACGGGTAGGTAATACCCTAGAAATATATAAATTCCACATTAATATGTTACACTATACATTCTTCAATTCTGATTCAGCAATCATTAACTATACTGCTCAAACCTATAGATATACGTATCTGTTCATCGCAGAATAACCATTTTCATTCAATTTCATATTCTGATTTCGATTGATCAGAATCCAAGTCAAGATTAAACGAAAAACATCACTCTTAGATTCCTACATCTTTCAAAACCATGCTTCGAAAACCATGCTTTGAATTCAGAATAGTACTAGAACATCATATGATTACATTTTGCGTTCAAACCCATCGAAATTCTTGGAAACACTTCAACTAATGAACAAACGAGAAGACAAACCAACTACACGATATCTACGAGAAGAAAGATTTGTACTTATAATCATATATCTGGAAAGCTCTCGAAACCTAAGTAAAACTTTAACACGTATCTGTGATAAATCTTTCGGCATTATTATTACTGAAAGTAACCTTGCAATTCCTTTTTAAAAGTATCCAGTATTATCACCCATTCAACTAGTCAACGACGACCTTTCAGACTTATA
This sequence comes from Rutidosis leptorrhynchoides, assembly GCF_046630445.1. Lineage (NCBI taxonomy): Eukaryota > Viridiplantae > Streptophyta > Magnoliopsida > Asterales > Asteraceae > Rutidosis > Rutidosis leptorrhynchoides. The sequence goes on along the minus strand of NC_092334.1, from coordinate 182,557,567 downwards.
ACTTTGGCATATACGTTTTTGTTACTGGGGAACCTTTTATGTTCCACCATATTAGCAGTAAATGTACCAGCGACTCCGTCACTCTGCTATTTGAAACTCTCCGGAAATCACTATATATACATTGAAACCCTATCATGTACTCATCCACATCTTGTAACAATAGTTGCCATTCCAACTATCGGGAATTTGCAATCAGTATTTTGAAATCTTGCAGCACGTCTACGCCAACAGTTATATGTGTACATATAACGTCTACCTCCTCGAATTACATACTTCGAATGTGAAATTTCCGAAAAACACCCCAAACTATGAAACTAGTTCTCTGAAATTAGAACAATGCTGATGAAGCAGCAAAAACTGTAAACGACCTTAACAGTCAAAAGTTTGATGATAAAGAATAATATGATGGTAAAGCTGAGAAAAAAAAGAAGGTTTGAAACTGGAAAACGGATTGAGCAAAGTATGAAGGAGGGCTGTGGATAAATCACAAAGACTAAACCTGCCTTCAAAGAATACAAATGATTCAGTATCTGCTGAAGTCATTAACGAATACCTTGCTACTAACTCAAAATCCGTTACGAACAAATCTTCTTCATCATTCTTCGATATTAGAAATTCTAAGATATCATCGTATCTTTTAAATATCCTCGATATTTCTGAAGATATTTTCATAAGCATTCTTATCTGAAATCATTCATCTCTTCGCGCTATCTGTATTACATTATAAAAGAAACTATTTTAGTTTCTAAATTCTGAAACCTTAAAATTTGAATGTATTGAAGTAGTGTTGGGAACTGAAGCATGAATTAGTATAATATAATGACACTTGATCAACGTGATTATATTACAGTAAGTCATGCTGAGTTTCTAATGGAACCTGATAAAGGTTCACAGATCATACCCTCATCATGAACCATGTTACATAACTCTTTCATTCTATTTAACCTCTAAACATATCAAGAAAATATTCTTCTTGATGATTAAGGTCTTTTTCGAGGTATTCTGGTAATTTGACAAGTCAGATTGTGCCATTACCGTTTCTTTCTTAGAATATTAATTATGTTCATTTCAAAATCCATACCTACGAATTTTGGACCATTATTCGCTTGACTTAAAGTCGGGAAAAGAAAACGAAAGCATGAAGCTCCGAAATATAATGGAAAATATAAAGCCCGAAAACAACCCCGAAATTACAAACCGTGTATATCAATGCGTATAGCAATATAAAGACACGGGAGAATGAAAAACACTATAACCCCAAGGTAATAGTAGAAGAAAATAACTTCCTCTGGTGGCAGATGAAAAAGAAGAATGAAGGATACGATAGCCAGGAAAATATCAAGAATCAGAACTGGATTAAGCATTTTCACAATCTATTGGGATGTATGAAATAATAAAGAAAATTATAGGAGTGTTGAAAATAAATGAAACGGAAGAGGTCAATTTATAGCAAAATATCGGACGCAGTAATAGAGTCAGATTACGCATTTAATCATAGAAAATCCTAATTTCCGCAAATTCCGAAAAATCAAATCTTATTTAAATTATGAAGATTTTCTATTCCTTAAAATCCGGAAATCAATCGTTACTACATCAAGAGATAAGACGCATCTCTATTCTCCATTTCACTCTATTACGATAACTTCTCCCATACGCTTTGAGTAATCGGATTGTTTTATCCATATTATTCAACGGTAATAAAATTCTATTTATCAACTCATATTCGTCATGAAAACATTTTTATTGTTAGCCATGACGACCTCACTCAAATTTCGGGACGAAATTTCTTTAACGGGTAGGTACTGTGATGACCCGGAAATTTCTGATCAAATTTAAACTTAATCTTTGTATGATTAACATTTCCGACACGATAAGCAAAGTCTGTAAAACTGAATCTCAAAATTTTTGAACTATTCAAATACCTTTCGGTTATTCTCAACGATTCGCGAACCATTATATGTAAATAGATACATATATATACTATAACTTGAAAATGTAACAAAGTTTTAATTGCATGATACCGTACATTAAACTTATTGGTTTATATATCTATTTGAATATATATGATTTCAAGTTATTTAGTAAACGATAATAACATTCGATTATTGATTCGATTGATATTTAGATAAGTTAACTAAAACGTTTAAGATGAACCAGTAAAACACTAATTTGCTACAGTGTTTTCAAATTGCCACATTACTCAAAATGCTACAGTGTTTTCGAAAATCACTATTTGCTACAGTGAAATTGACTTTGCTACAGTGAATTGCTACAGTAAAATTTAACTTTTCTACAGTAACTTTGCTACAGTAAAACACTATTTTAAAATGTATTTTTAACAAATAACAAACGATGATTTATAGAAGTAAATGGCCAAAATACTCGAAAGTTTAAGATATACTATGAGTGGTATAGTTTATGGATAACTTAAGGCTATATCTTGACAAAGGTACGTGTCACGAAACGTAAAATGCAAGTTTTCTCAGCGTACGAAAGGACATTCGAAAAACCAGAACCGGGACATAAGTCGAGTGATGACGTACGACTTATCGGAACAAAAATTACAAGTCAACTATGCACGTGAATTTAATATAATATATAATTAATTATTTAAATTATATATATTATATTAATATTTAATTATGTCGACGAGCTAAATTACAAAGCATATGTGAGCTGTCCCTGATCCCCATGCGAGTCGCATGGCCAGAAGGCCATTTCCATGCGAGTCGCATGACTCCAGATTTCAGGCCACATCTATAAATTTCAGTGTTTTCGCTCGATTTAAATCACACACATACACAAATATATATATATACTCCGTAATATTATTTATTATTATTATTATTATTATTATTATTATTATTATTATTAATAAGATTATTATTAATCTTATTATTTTTTTATTATTATTAGTGTTATTATTTTTGCGATACAAAAATAATAATGTACAAAAAATATTACGACGGAGTGCTGTCCAAGTAATTTTCAAAATGAGTTTTCGAGCAAGCTAGAGCTAAGGAAATTATGGGTTATTGCCAAGGAGGTTATGGGTAATGTTCGGGGGTATTTTTTTGTGAATCAAACCTCGTGTTTATCATCTCCGATGCGTCTACGTGCTTTCCTACAATATTGTATATCAATATTTAACTGTGAGTTCATTTGATTCCCTTTTACTCTTTATATTTTTGGGACTGAGAATACATGCGCTATTTTTACAACTGCTTTATTAAATGCTTTTGAAATATATTTTTAACTGCGAATACATGCAAATGCTTTATTAACCGATATACAATATTTATATGCGTGAGTTTCATAAGATCCCTTTTACTCTCTACATTTTTGGGCTGAGAATACATGCAAATGCTTTATTAACCGATATACAATATTTATATGCGTGAGTTTCATTGATCCCTTTTTAATTGCTTTTGCAATATATTTTTGGGCTGAGAATACATGCACTTTATTTTAAACGCAATGGATACAAGTACATACTAAATTCTACACTGAGTTTGAACCGAAAATCCCTTAACTTTGGTAACTAGTAACTGCCAGCTATAAGAACTGGTGGGCGCGAGTAGTAGTATATGGATCCATAGGGCTTGATATCCCCGTCCGAGCTAGAGCGCTAGCCTTTTAACGGACGTATGCTATTTGAGAAGCGTACACGTTGGTTTGCGTGTATTATTAAGATGATTATACAAAGGGTACAAATAATATAAGCATTAAAGTTTAGTTACCAGGGTGCTCAATTTTGTAGAACCGATTGATAAACGTTTCGAATGAAACAACTGAAATCTTGTGATCCACCTTTTATGTAAAACCGATTGATAAACGTTTCGAATGAAACAACTGAAATCTTGTGATCCACCTTTTATGTAAAACCTATTGATAAACGTTTTGAATAAAACAACTGAACTTTTGTAATCCACATTGATATACGGATTATGTGTAATATTAAAACTATGAACTCACCAACCTTTGTGTTGACACTTGAAGCATGTTTATTCTCAGGTTTCTAGAAGTCTTCCGCTGTTTGCTTATACGTGATACAAGATATGTGCTTGGAGTCATACATGCTATATACAAGAAACTTGCATTCACCAAACCATTACCATGTATCTTATTTTGACTGTATTGTCAACAGATGTATTATTGTAAACCATTTAAATGGTGATTGTCTATACGTAGGAATCATCAGATGTTAAAAACCTGGAATTTATATATTCATTTATGAAATACCTTTTCAAACGAATACAATGTTACAAAATGTATCACATAGAGGTCAAATACCTCGCAATGAAATCAATGAATGACGTGTTCGTCCATATGGATTTGGAGCGATCGTCACAAACGTTTATTTAGTTTCCGAGAGTTTTTCAGGTGCATAACTATATGCATCAAACTTTTCTTCCGTAGTTAAAGTGCGGTTGGTTTATCCTCTCTATTGAGGTGTCTTCAAGAATCATGAAAGGTTAAAACCAGATTGTAATCCTCAAGATACAAATGAGGTTTAAGATGAAATCAAGTGGCAAACTTGAAGAAATGTTTAGTTTCATATGTTATAATCAATATTTTAATTCATTTTAATTGTCCAATGTTGGCAGTCCACAGTTAGCAGTCCATAATTAGTAATTCAATAATTCATATATAATTTAATATATTATATTCGAATTAATTAATACATGTCGTGACCCGTTATATACATGTCTCAGACTCGATCACAACTCAAGGTATATATATTATTTTAGAATCAACCTCAACCCTGTATAGAGAACTCGATCATTACTGCATATAGAGTGTCTCTGGTTATTCCAAATAATATATATAGATGCGTCGATATGATATGTCAAAACCTTGTATACATGTCCCGATATTTAAGTGCGTAAAATAAATACAGAAATTAAATGACGATAAATAAAATTGCGAAAATTAAAATTGCGATAATTAAAATGTAATAAGGAATTAATAGTTAGCTAGGAACAGTTAGCTAGGATTTTGTTAGCGTGAATTCTTAACAAAATTTCTCATAATTAATTTGTTTGTTTCTAACAAATTTTATTTTGTCCAATATTTTCTTCATTATGCCACTTGTTGGATCCTGATAAGTCAAAATCCAAATATGAAATTGAATGATAATGGTTATTCTGTGGTGAACGGATTCATATATCTGTGGATGTAAGCAGGATAGTAAATGACTGTTGAATCAGATTCGAAGAATGTACAGTGTAACTTATTAATGTGAAATCTAAATATTCCTCGGGTATTACCTACCCGTTAAAATATTTTCACCATTAACAGTTTGTACAAAAGAATTTTTAATTACAACCTTTATGAAAACATATATACATATATATTTTTTTTCAGATATAATCATGGTTTTAATGAGTCAATATCATATTAAACTCATTTGATTTACAATATCATATTAAACTCATTTGATTTACCGCTAGAACAAGAATATATAATCTCTAAAATATTAGAGATTACATAATCATCATGAAGAACGGAAATAACCGATGTAGAACAAAATGTAGAACGAAGATTATGCTCGAGGTATAGATTGCGATGTTGAGGCATGTGATGTTGAAACTTGGGTTGTTGGTGGTACTGTTGGAGCCGGTGGTGTTGTTGAAGCTGGTACATTTTGCACCACATTTTTCCAAATTGATTACTCGAGCGCGAAGCTCGTTGACTTCTTCCATTATTCCGGGATGATTGTCGGTCGGGACGAGCGGATGAATAAGGTTTACAATTTTAGATAAAGTATAATCATGGTGAGATATTCGAGAAATGAGGGTGAAAATGGTGTTTCGGACTGGTTCGCTGATAAGTGCTTCAGGTTCATCTCCAAGAGGTAAATTCGGTTGGTGAAAAGGATCGCCTTCTTCGCGTCTCCGTTGATTAAGTCGACTACGAACTCATCAGATGAATTGGGGATGACTGATTGGTTAATTCATTCTGGTGACACTTCTTTCGGAGCTTAGGTGAACATCCATGTCGGAATAGCAGTCGGGTTCTGAAGAATCTTGAACTAGTGACGAGTTCCATTTCGTACGATTGAATAAAGGATTTTTCGATATGAAACGATTTTCGGCTATCGGATGGTATTCTAATTATATAGAATATCTATATATATATATATATATATATATAGAATAAAAGATTTCATAGATTATAGAGGAATTTACGGAATATATCAGGCAAAGCTTACAGTAACAGATACGCTAAGATATGTATTTTTGTCTGTATACTATTCATGCAATCCAGCCAGTAAGATATGTCTAGATTAAGAATGATAAGCAAGTGATTCCCTAAGAATGATAAGCAGGTATTTTTTGACACGAAATGATAAGCAAAACTTTTGACATGCAGACACGGTCGAAGTCCAGACTCACTAATGCATCTAAATAACTATCAGTTAGACACATTAATGCAAGACTTGGTTCGCTAAGACCATCGCTCTGATACCACATGTCATACCCCATCCAAAATCTTTCTGAACGAATACAATAACATCTGGTACCATCTCGATGAATGGACGTCTATATGCTATGAACGACTCCATGTAATGTTTTTTAAAATGAGCAAATGCACAGCGGAAGATTTCTTTCATACCTGAGAATAAACATGCTTTAAAGTATCAACCAAAAGGTTGGTGAGTTCATAGGTTTATTATAAAACAATAAAATTCATCATTTTGATAGACCACAAGATTTAAATGCTGCATGGTACAAATGGGCCCGAATCCTATACCCACATGTAATGTACATGCGATATCTTTTAAATACGGTACACATTTCTCGTGTACGAAATCCATTTTTCATAAATCATAGTAACCGTACACATATTCTGTGCACAAAAAAACATACACATAACCTGTGTATAAAATCATTCTCTCGATACGTAACATTCACTTTACATTGCTTTCATAGCTTGGCTTGGTAACCGACCTTAACATATAATGTGCATCAATAATATCCCCAAAAATAGAACATCTCGTCTGTATAATATATAAACCTAGAAGTACTAAACACCACGCCCACTAGCTTTTCCGTCTAGTGAACATTCTGGTTGGGGATGTTAAACTCGATAGCTACCTTTAGGATTCGCGTGAATTAGGGCCATACCGGATTCTAATTCTTAGGTTACCAAGCAATACTAATCAGGGGAAATATTCACAACAATTAGTGGCAATTATAACGTCCAACTAATTCAATAATAATCCACAGAACTTCTGTCTGCATAATAATTCATTCGAGGAATATTTTGCTTCTGTCTTCGGATACCCAATTTTGTTTTAGCCATAGTTTCTTCGATATAACTCCGTTTTTGTTGGTTCAACTTGCCACTTCCTTGGATTGAGCCATTATTTATGAATATGAACTGTAAATACCTTGGTTTGCATTCGAAATCACAGGTTATAGGTCAAACTTGGGTGAATCTTATGAAAGTGGCCATTTTCGTCATAAAAACAACATCTAGATGATCATTTTTATAAAAATACTTACAGTTTGAGTTATACCATGAGATTTTTATATGTTAACATATTCAAAAGAAATATAATTTTCCCAGAATATAAACTTCCAATTCAAAGTTTAAGATGGTTTTTAATTATCCAACCCGAAACAGCCCCCGGTTGCACTCCGACGACGTAGATTCAGTTTTAAGGTGTTCTTTGTAAAATCAAGTTGTATCTTGTTAAGTTAGCATATCATTATGATATATTACAGGTCTTGAAGTGTTTTAAAAGTCAAGTTAGATGGATCTATTTAGTTTGCAAACAAGTTTGAAATCATTCAAACTATGTTCTTGTTGTTATATATATTCGTAGTAAGATAGTTATATATGAATTGAACAAGATGATGAACCAAGGTTATACCTCAAGTATGATGAATAAAGTTACTGAATAAACAAGATATGAACTTGTTCTTGATGACTTGAAAGATTAAGAAGTGAAATCATGAAAAGAAACAAAGGTTGTAAGTAAGTTATATTTTGATTTAAGATAATTAACTTACATGAATTGAATCAAAGTTTAAACATAGTTTTACCTTGATTATGAAGTTAGAAACTTATGAAGACGTTGAAGAACACTTGAAGGTTGAAGATAAGAGAGTTTAGAAGATCATCTAGCTTGAAATAAAGTGGATATGAAAGTGTATGTGTGTGTATATATGGCATGTATATGTATGTGTATTTATAGATTTTATGTTTTGATTTTTAGCTCATAAGTCTTCCTAGATGTTAACACTTGATCCCACATGTTGTTGACTAACAAAGGCTGCTAAGAGCAGATAATTGAGGTCTAATAATGGGTATTTATCAATAGTGAATACATCTAGAAGCTGTGTATAATACGGTTACATATACCCTAGGTATACGTGTAGAAATCTTGAGGAAACAGAACGAGAATTCAAAAATAACTATCTTTTTTGAATATACTTATATTGTTTTATGTATTTAAGCCCTTTAAAAGTGATTAAATACGTATTTATACGATACTTGTATAAGCATTATAGGTTATAGGTATATATGTCAAAGAACGTTACGTATAGTTACCGTTTTGAAAACTTAAGTTAGTAGCCTCAAAGTATACTTATAACTCATTATTATTAGTACACAATGAGATGTTAAACCATCCTTAGATCATGTTAAATATGTATAAATACGTATATGTACACAATCGTATAATTATCGTATGTTATATAGTTCGTGATATCATCAATCAAATTGGACGGTCAAACGTTGTGTTAACTCTTTTCGAAAACACAAGACTCAACAAATTGGATTACTTATCATGTTGGTAATGTTTAATTTATTTAAATATTAATCTTATATGTATAAAATGATCGGAAAAATGCGGGTCGTTACAGTACCTACCCGTTAAATAAATTTCGTCCCGAAATTTTAAAGTTGTACCTATTTTGCGTTCTCGGGAAACAAATGTGGGTACTTTTGCTTCATCTGATCCTCTCATTCTGAAGTAAACTCGGGACCCCTTCGAGCATTCCAACGAACCTTAACGATTGGTATGTTGCTCTGCTTGAGCTGTTTAACTTCACGGTCCATGATTTCGACTGGTTCTTCTATGAATTGTAGTTTCTCGTCGACTTGGATTTCTTCAAGAGGAATGGTGAGGTCTTCCTTTGCAAGACACTTCTTAAGGTTTGAAACGTGAAACGTATTATGTACTCCGGCGAGTTATTGTGGTAACTCGAGTCGATAAGCTACCGGTCCAATGCGTTCGATGATCTTGAACGGGCCTACATACCTTGGGTTCAGTTTACCCCTTTTGCCGAAATGTATTACACCTTTCCAAGGTGACACCTTTAGCATAACCATGTCACCGATCTGAAACTCTAATGGTTTCCTTCGGACATCGGCGTAGCTCTTTTGGCGACTACGGGCTGTTTTCAATCTCTCCTTGATTTGTACAATCTTCTTAGTAGTTTCGTGTATGATCTCGGGACCAGTTAATCGTCGATCTCCTACTTCATTCCAACAGATAGGGGATCTACACTTCCTTCCATATAGTGCTTCGAATGATGCAGCTTTAATGTTCGCATGATAACTATTATTATACGAGAATTCTGCTAATGGTAGATATTTATCCCATCCGTTTCCAAAATCGATCACACATGCCCTGAGCATGTCTTCAAGAGTCTGAATTGTTCTTTCACTCTGCCCGTCAGTTTGCGGATGATATGCGGTGCTCATATCCAAATGAGTTGCCAGGGCCTCCTGTAGTGATTGCCAGAACTTTGATGTAAATCTACTATCATGATCGGATATAATGGAAATAGGTATTCCATGCCTTGAAACAATTTCCTTTATGTATAATCGTAATAGTTTCTCCATTCTATCCGTTTCTTTTATAGGCAAGAAATGTGCAGATTTGGTGAGATGATCAACTATTACCCAAATGGTGTCATAACCCCATGCAGTCTTGGGAAATTTTGTGATAAAATCCATGGTAATACCGTCCCACTTCCATTCTGGGATTTCTGATTGTTGAAGTAACCCTGATGGCTTCTGGTGTTCTGCGTTGACTTTGGAACAAGTTAAACATTCCCCGATATATGTTGCAACGTCTGTCTTTAAATTAGGCCACCAATAATGCGTCTTAAGATCTTGATACATCTTTCCAACTTCAGGATGTATCGAGTATCTTGTCTTATGTGCCTCGTTCAATATCAACTTCCTTAATCCACCCAACTTTGGTACCCAAATACGTTTTGCAAAATATCGAATTCCATCTTCCCGTATAACGAGTAGCTTCTCATACTTCTTCATTATTTCATTTCCTATGTTTTCTTTAGTAAGAGCTTCTCGTTGAGCCTCTTTGATTTGTGAGTTGAGATTCATGCGAATTTTTATGTTCATCGCTCGTAATCGAATTGGCTCGCGTTCCTTTCTGCTTAGAGCTTCGGCCACTACATTCGTTTTCCCGGGATGATAGCGAATCTCACAATCATAGTCATTTATCAGCTCGACCCACCTACGTTGCCTCATGTTTAACTGTTTTTGATCAAAAATATGTTAAAGGCTTTTATGATCGGTAAACACAGTGCATTTAACCCCATATAAGTAGTGTCTCCATATCTTCAATGCAAACACTACTGCTCCCAGTTCTAGATCTTGCGTCGTATAATTTTGCTCGTGATTCTTCAATTATCGGGATGCGTACGCAATAACTTTCTTTCGTTGCATAAGGACCCAACCAAAACCTTGTCGCGAAGCGTCACAATATATCTCAAAATCATCGTTCCCTTCAGGTAACGATAAAATAGGCGCTGTAGTCAACTTCTTCTTCAGTAATTGAAATGCACTCTCCTACTCAGAGGTCCATTCGTACTTCTTCCCTTTTTGCGTTAACGCTGTCAATGGTTTAGCTATTCGGGAAAAATCTTGAATAAACCTTCTATAATAACCGGATAAGCCTAAAAACTGACGTATTTGTGTTAGTGTCTTAGGAGTTTCCCATTTTTCAATGGCCTCAATTTTAGCTGGATCAACCTGAATTCCTTTGCTACTAACAACGTGACCAAGAAATTGCACCTCTTTCAACCAAAATGCACACTTACAAAATTTGGCGTATAACTGTTCTTTTCTTAACAATTCTAATACTAACCTTAAATGTTGCTCATGCTCTTGCTCATTTTTGGAATAGATGAGAATATCGTCAATGAAAACGATAACAAACTTATCTAAATACGAACTACAAACTCAATTCATGAGGTCCAAGAATACAGCTGGCGCATTCGTCATTCCAAACGGCATGACCAAAAATTCGTAATGACCGTAGCGTGTCCGGAAATCAATTTTTGGAATATCTTCTTCTTTGACGCGTAGTTGATGATAGACTGATCTTAGGTCGATTTTTGAGTAAACACATGATCCTTGCAGTTGATCAAATAAGTAGTCAATTCTCGGTAGTGGATACCTATTCTTGATAGTTAACTTATTTAATTCACGGTAATCTATACACTTTCGGAAGGATCCATCTTTCTTCTTGACGAATAAAATCGGAGCTCCCCACGGTGAAGTGCTCGGTCGAATGAAACCACGGTCCAGTAATTCTTGTAACTAGCTTTGTAACTCTTTTATCTCAGATGGTGCAAGTCTGTATGGAGCACGAGCCACTGGTGTAGCTCCTGGTACTAGATCTATTTGAAATTCTACAGATCTAAATGGAGGTAATCCCGGCAACTCTTCCGGAAAGACTTCAGGAAAATCTCTTGCCACAGGCACGTCGTTGGTGCACTTCTCTTTTTCTTTCGTTTCAACTTTATTAACATGTGCTAGGATAGCATAGCACCCTTTCTTCAACCACTTTTTAGCTTTCAAACAGCTAATGAGTTTTAACTTTGAGTTACCCTTCTCTCCATAAATCATTACTGGCATTTTATCCTTACGAGGAATGCGAATTGCCTTCTTGGCACACACAACTTCAGCTCCTATTTTGGACATCCAGTCCATGCCGACTATTACGTCAAAACTTCCTAATTCTACGGGTATCAAATCAATTTTAAACGTTTCTCCGGCTAAATTTATTTTACAATCACGGCAAATTTTATCGGCTTTAATTAGTTTACCATTAGCTAACTCAATCATGTACTTAGCATCTAGAGGTAATGATGAACAATTCAATTTAGATGCGGATAAGTTATTAATGGATGCTGATCAAATATAACTTCTATCGGCACCAGTATCAAATATAATAGATGCTGATAAGTTATTAATGGTAAACGTACCCGTAACAAGCTCCGGGTTTTCACACACCTCTCTTGCATTAATAATAAATGCTCTTCCACGTGCAGGTCCGTTATTCTTCTCTGGATTCGGGCACTGGCTCTTAATGTGACCCTGTTTCCCACATCCATAACAAGTAACAGTGGCCAGGGTAGTTCTATTTGCATTGGTGGCAGGAGTCTTGGTGCCATTTGTATTTGTAACGGAAATCCTACAATCTTCAGCAAGATGACCCCTTCGATTACAATTGTTGCAAACCACATTACAATAACTAGAGTGATGTTTGTGGCATCTATTACATAAAGGATTTCGTCCTTTGTAACCTGAGCTTGAACCACTACCCGCACCTTGTGTGGTTTCTTATTTCTTAAGAGATTGATGTTGATGACCTCGATCACGGTTTCCATCCCACTTTCTTTTATTATCCGATACCTTAGCATCGGTATTTGTTGTGTTCTTATCCAGGATGATCTGATCCATTAGCTCGTTTGCCATGGTGATATCTTCATGAATTGTCTTGGGTTTGGATGCTGTAACATTTGCCTTGACCTTTTTAGGCAAACCATCTTTGTACAATTCAATCTTCCATTCTTCGGTTGGTACCAATTCGAGACATAGCAAAGCTAATTCCATGAATTGCTGATTGTAGTTGGTGAGTTCAGTACCAACAACTTTCAGGGTTCGTAATTCAGCTTCCAACTTCCTAACCTCGTTCCTTGGACAATACTCGTTGATTAGTATTGTTTTGAATTCTTCCCATGGAGTATCATAAGCTACATCTCCTCCTACGGCCTTCACATAGTTTTTCCACCACGTGAGTGCACTATCGTGTAAGGTGCACGATGCAAACTTGGTCATGTCCTTCTCAATATAACCACTGATTTTAAACACATACTCAATCTTTTCGATCCACCGGGTTAAACTGATCGGTCCTTCTGTTCCACTGAATGATGAGGGCTTGCAACCTTGAAAAGTTTTGTAGGTGCATCCTACACGAGGATTTGGGTTAACTGTAGCAGCTCTTGCAGCCTCGACCCATAACATGCTGTCGTTCACTCGCTGATTGATGAGTTCCTCGATTTCTTGTTCCGTCATTCGGTTCAATCGCGCCATATTCTTCAATAAGAATGAAAAAATAATTATTCACCTAGAATATTATATAGGTACTGTGTATTTACAGTACATCGTAGCTTATTAATAATATGAACCAGTTATTATTATAAAAGTCTTTTCTTCCTATTAGCGTTTTATAATTATATCTAGGGTAGTACCTACCCGTTAAAGTTCATACTTAATAGCTTAGTACGGAAATTAATTACTACCATCCAAATAATACTCCACCATGGAAAATTATTGCATTTCACACTTCACTATTTTACATATGCTTATCTTACATCAAACATTAAGCAAACCACACTAGTAATATTATACAAAACGTTATATGATCCCATGGTTTAAAACAACAGCGCATCATTTAAACCAAAACGTTTGTGTTCAAAAAAATCGCTTAACGCTTATCCTGGCTGTCTCCCTGTATTTTGGCTGAGGGGCCGAAAAACTGAATGTCGGGATAGAACTAATAGGAATAGCGGGAATATGGGTGGTAGTATTTGGTGAAGTTGGTGCCACAACATCCTCACTAAACTCGGGATTTGAATTTTCTAATTCAGTAGCCTTTCGTTTCTTTCCTCGTTCGAACTTGTCTTTCGTAATTTCCTGTATTTCTTCCTCCTCATGATCACTTTCCGGTTCTAATTCAATTGGTTCATCTGAAAATTGTGAGTCTTCCCCAAAGGTGTCGTTTTCATCATCGGATAGGTTAATGACTGGAACACTATCTGGGGATTTTGGTTCGGAGTCGCTGAATGTGATAACAAATTTTAAACCAGACATCTATCACACAATAACTAGCACGTTAGTACCACATAATATTTACATATTAATTTTTAACCAACAATGATAAGCAATAATTTTCGAAATCAGTCACGGTCAAAGTCTAGAGTCACTAATGCATCAAAAACTAGTTTAGACACGTTTTATGCAAAAAAAAAATCTGGTTCGCTAAGACCACCGCTCTGATACCAACTGAAGCGTCCCGTTCATATCGATTATAAACGTCACGTACTTATTGGTGTCATTGTGAGGTATTGACCTCTATATGTCTAACGACCCGTCATAATCCATCTGGACGAAGTCCATATTGATTATAAATGATTCACAACAGTTGGTTACATCGCGAGGTACTTGACCTCCATATGATACATTTTACAAACATTGCATTCGTTTTTGAAAAGACAATCTTTCATTTCATCGAAAATTGACAGCAGGCATACCATTTCAAAATATATCTAACTATAATTGACTTAATAATAATCTTGATGAACACAATGACTCGAATGCAACGTCTTTTGAAATATGTCATGAATGACTCCAATTAATATCTCAAAGATGAGCAAATGCACAGCGGAAGATTTCTTTCATACCTGAGAATAAACATGCTTTAAAGTGTTAACCAAAAGGTTGGTGAGTTCATCAGTTTAACATAAATAATCATTTCCATCATTTTAATAGACCACAAGATTTTCATCTTCCGTTCTCATAAATATACGTCTCATGCATAGAGACAAAAATATCATTCATATGGATTGAACACCTGGTAACCGACATTAACCAGATGCATATAAGAATATCTCCATCATTCCGGGATCCTCCTTCGGACATGATATAAATTTCGAAGTACTAAAGCATCCGGTACTTTGGATGGGGCTTGTTGGGCCCGATAGATCTATCTTTAGGATTCACGTCAATTAGGGTGTCTGTTCCCTAATTCTTAGATTACCATGCTTAATAAACAGGGGCATATTCGGTTTAATAATTCAACCATAGAATGTAGTTTCGATTACTTGTGTCTATTTCGTAAAATAATTATAAAAGCAGCGCATGTATTCTCAGTCCCAAAAATATATATATTGCAAAAGCATTTAAAAAGGGAGTAATGAAACTCACCTAATGTATTTTGTAGTAAAAATACATATGACTATATTGAACAATGCAGGGTTGGCCTCGGATTCACGAACCTATATCATTTGTATATTTATTAATACATATGTTTGTAGTCGAACAAATATATATATTTATTAGTGATATTATTAAAAAATTTATAGGTTTCATTATTTGTTTAAATATATTCATTTCATATATTTTAAAGATATTAATATAATTAAGTCATGTAATTTAAATATATTTTTATATCTATAATCTTTATTCTAATACATATAATCTTAACAACGTCATTTAATACTTTTACTTTTATAATTAATATTATTTTAGTAATAATGATATAGATAAGTCTTTGATAATAATAATAATAATAGTTTTAATGATAACAAAATAATAATTTTTGTAAAATTTATCATAATGATAATATAAATAATATTTTTGTTGATAATATTAATAATAATAATAATACTAATAATTACAAAATGATACTAATACAAATTTTAAAGAAAAATACCAATAAATTTTATTATTTTCATATTAATGATAATAATAATACAAATCCTAATTATATTAATAATAATAGCAGTTATACTAGTGGTACATGATAATGTTATATTTTATTAATAGTAGTAATAACATTACTAATAATGCAATTCATATTTGTATCTATAATAATAGTATATTAATTTTGACCATAATACCTATAACTTTACTAATAATCTTAATAATTATAGTAATAATAATAACAATAATAAAAATAATAATAATAATATTAATAATAATAATGAAATTGAAAATTTAAAAGTGTATACTCTCTTTTAAAGCTTTTTCCAAAAAAATACACCAAACAGGGTTCGAACCCAAGATCTCTCGCTCACCAGCAGCACCCCTTACCAACCATCTGTCATCACTTTTCTATTTTTAAAACCTCACCTAAAATATATAACCTATATATTCCTGTCTGATTCTTCTTCATTTTCAAAAAAAATAAAAATACCCCAGCCCAGGCTTGAACCCGAGACCTCTCACTTAACCCAACACACTCCTAATCATTCCCCTGCACGTTTATATCTGATATAATTAGGTTCCATTTTCTTTTATCACATTTTCTATTTTCATCTTCTTTAACACGATCATCATCATTAATTTACATCATACTATCTATTATTTTATGTATCAATCATCTAATATTATTTTCTTAAAACTCGTTATCAGGTTTTTATCATAATCGTTTCATGCTTCATTTCATCATCTTCCACATCAAATATCACTAAAACATCATCAATGTAATCACCATTTTATGATCGTACATCACTAATCACTGTCATCATCATATTAACCTATTCCATTGCTCATTATCATTATTTATCATGTAATATCATCATGGTTATCCTCATCAATTTATCACCATAATTATCATCATTCTTAGTCGTACCAAAAAATAGAAACATAAATAGAAACGGCAGTATCATCACTTACGCTAATCGTGACTCCATATCTTCATCCTTTTGTAGCGGTATCATCTTATTCACTCACCATAATAACAATCGGTTTCCATTTTTTTTTTGTTAGCTTAATCTATTCGGCCTAAACACAAAAGGATACCCAGCCCAATAATTAAATCAAGATTTCACCCATCAATAAATTAATGGTAATAGGTGTAAAGTATGGAATTATGAAGAGACGATTAGTGGAGTGTGGATAAATTAAATAAATAAAAAAATAACAAAATTTTGCAAGTTGCAGCACCTTCGTTTCCTTTTCTTTATTATTTTGATATTTTTTTTATCGAACAATAACAGCAAAAAGGGTTTTTAATTGAAGGTGATGAGTAATTGAGCTTCGGTAGAAAAGAAAAACGTAAGTGGTATAGGGTGTTGGGTTGTTTATGATGGTAATATATATAATGGTTTTGAAAAGACGAAGAAAGGTGGTTCGCGATATCGTTGTGGGTGTTGTGTCTATGCACAAGGAGTAAAAGAAGCAATTTAATTGCTTTAATCTTTGTGGGTTGGTGTATGTTAGACAGAAAGAAAAACAATGAAAGGATCTATGAAATGGTGATGAATTGTTTGGTTAATTTGATGTGGTGATTGAGCTGTTAGAAGGGATGAAAGGTTTTATTTCTTTGAAGATGCATGTTTGAAGATGCAATGTATACATCTTGTTTGAACCAGGAAATAACAATATATGCCACAAGTGGGTTCGTAGCTTCGAGCAGCAATAATGAAAGAGGATGGCTCGTTTTTGGTGATTCAAGGTGGCAGTTGGAAAAAGGTGGTTCATGGTGGGGAAGGTGGTGATTGATGGAGGTCAATGTGGTGTAATATATGTATGTGTATTCATCTGTATATATATGCATCTATGTGTAGATATATACATATATTTTTTGTGATCATGGAGAGGGAAAGAAACCAACAAACAAACAGTAACCAACACTAAAGCAGCCATACTTTTAACATTATCTACCGACAGTTTCCCAGGAATGCAATATCATGATCATTGCTAAACAGTTAACGTATAAAAGTGTTCCTAAAAATTACAAATTTTTAAATTAAGTTCATTTAATTATTCCAATCATTAACTATTTAAAACCTGATCAAAAAGGTTTGATAATTATTTATTTTCTGTACCAAATAATATGTACGGAGTACTAATATTCAAACTTAAAAAGGTAAAAATATTTTTAACAAGTTTAGAATCTTCATAATCAATTTACAGTCTAACTTTCATTTTAATCCTTCATGAACATGCATTATATATATATATATATATATATATATATATATATATATATATATATATATATATATATATATATATATATATATATATATATATATATATATTAAAACTAACGAAACGTCAACCGAGTGTTACTGACATTTACTAATTCGGCTCGAAATCATTTATTTTTAATATATTCTCTTTCTATATATAATCAGTTTTAAATAGCATCTTTAACTACTAAAATAAATATAATATATACTTTTAAACAATTATATTTAATATTTTAATATAATTTTACAAGTAATAATTATATATATATATATATATATATATATATATATATATATATATATATATATATATATATATATATATATACAATTAATTGTTCGTGAATCGTCGAGAATAGTCAGAGGTCAAATGATTTTATAAAGTAGTTCGAAAATTTTGAGACTCAACTTTACAGACTTTGCTTATCGTATCAAAATCATATAAAGATTAAGTTTAAATTTAGTCGGAAATTCCCGGGTCATCACAATATGTGACATTTTTCAAAATCTGCATACGTTTTTATGATACAAACCATAACCTTTATTATAACCAAAGGCTTAAACAACATAATAATGATTATCGTTTAGCGATAATCTTAGTCTTACAAACTTTACATTTGATAATAACAATACGATTTCCAACATATTTCACATTACAAATATTCCGATATGCAGTTTTATTTTTGACACAAATATGCATACTCCAAATCTTGCTTAAATTCGGCATAATGCATCGGAAGCTTTTATTTATCACCTGAGAATAAACATGCTTAAAACGTCAACATAAAGTTGGTGAGATATAGGTTTAGTGTTAGCAGCGTTATAAATATAGACCACGAGATTTTATATACACAAACGTTTTAGTAAAAATATTCTAAGTGGTTGAGCACTTGATAACCATACTTAACATTTAATCAACGTCGCATATTCCCTTTATTATGAAATTTCACTACACTGTACCAAGTATAGTTACCGAAACGAAGTACTGTGCAACCGTTGAATACTGGTCGTCCAGTCCGGTTGGGGTTGTCAGGCCCGATAGATCTATCAATAGGATTCGCGTTTACAATACCGCATGTAAATAGTAGTTACCAAGCTACAGGGAAGTATGCCAGTAGTACAACTCAACGTAGAATATATTTTTAATTACTTGTGTCCATAACGTAAATCATAAAATGCATGTATTCTCATCCCGAGATATTTAGAGTTTAAAAATGGGACTATATACTCACTTTTACCTTGAAGATATATAACCCGACCTGGTCTCTGATAGATATCACGAACCTAACCATATATAATATATCAACATATTTTCTTTTCAAATAATCGTTACATGTATACTTATAATACTTTTAATATCCAATAGTCCGTAGTTAGCAGTCCGATGTTAGTGGTCCACAATTAGTTGTTAAATAAAATAAATAAAGACCCCATCGTATTCGTATTGATCAGAATTAATCTCAACCCATGGTACCGTATTGTCAAATGACGTATTGTGTACATGGTGTCTTATGATTTAAAATCGTGACCCAAAGTACCGTATTGTCAAATGACGTATTGTGTACAATCATGAGGTCTTATAATTAATCTTCTCGTGTTGTTTTCGGGTGGTCCTGAAATATATAAAATCAAATCATAAGTAAATATATATAAAACATCATATTAATTAGCAAAGATATGATTAGTTTAGTTTTACTCCAAATAATTTCGTAGCTAAACTAGCTTCGAATACCCAATTTTGTTTTAGCCATAGTTTCTTCGATACAACTCCGTTTTTGTTGGTTCAAATTGCCACTTCCTTGGATCGAGCCATTATTTATGAATATGAACTGTAAATACCATGGTTTTCATTCGAAATCACAGGTTATAGGTCGAACTTGGGTGAATCTTATGAAAGTGGTCATTTCGGTCATAAAAACAACATCTAGATGATCATTTTATAAAAATACTTACACTTTGAGTTATACCATGAGATTTTTATATGTTAACATATTCATAAGAAATATAATTTTTTAAGAATATAAACTTTCAATTCAAAGTTTAAGATGGTTTTTAATTATCCAACCCGAAACAGCCCCCGGTTGCACTCCGACGACGTAGATTCAGTTTTAAGGTGTTCTTTGTAAAATCAAGTTGTATCTTGTTAAGTTAGCATATCATTATGATATATTACAGGTCTTGAAGTGTTTTAAAAGTCAAGTTAGATGGATCTATTTAGTTTGCAAACAAGTTTGAAATCATTCAAACTATGTTCTTGTTGTTATATATATTCGTAGTAGGATAGTTATATATGAATTGAACAAGATGATGAACCAAGGTTATACCTCAAGTATGATGAAGAAAGTTACTGAATAAACAAGATATGAACTTGTTCTTGATGACTTGAAAGATTAAGAAGTGAAATCATGAAAAGAAACAAAGGTTGTAAGTAAGTTATATTTTGATTTAAGATAATTAACTTACATGAATTGAATCAAAGTTTAAACATAGTTTTACCTTGATTATGAAGCTAGAAACTTATGAAGACCTTGAAGAACACTTGAAGGTTGAAGATAAGAGAGTTTAGAAGATCATCTAGCTTGAAATAAAGTGGATATGAAAGTGTATGTGTGTGTATATATGGCGTGTATATGTATGTGTATATATAGATTTTATGTTTTGATTTTTAGCTCATAAGTCTTCCTAGATGTTAACACTTGATCCCACATGTTGTTGACTAACAAAAGCTGCTAAGAGCAGATAATTGAGGTCTAATAATTGGTATTTATCAATAGTGAATACATCTAGAAGCTGCGTATAATATGGTTACATATACCCTAGGTATACGTGTAGAAATCTTGAGGAAACAGAACGAGAATTCAAATATAACTATCTTTTGTGAATATACTTATATTGTTTTATGTATTTAAGCCCTTTAAAAGTGATTAAATACGTATTTATACGATACTTGTATAAGCATTATAGGTTATAGGTATATATGTCAAAGAACGTTACGTATAGTTACCGTTTTGAAAACTTAAGTTAGTAGTCTCAAAGTATACTTATAACTCATTGTAATTAGTACACAATGAGATGTTAAACCATCCTTAGATCATATTAAATATGTATAAATACGTATATGTACACAATCGTATAATTATCGTATGTTATATAGTTCGTGATATCATCAATCAAATTGGACGGTCAAACGTTGTGTAAAACTCTTTTCGAAAACACAAGACTGAACAAATTGGATTACTTATCATGTTGGTAATGTTTAATTTATGTAAATATTAATCTTATATGTATAAAACGGTCGAAAAAATTTGGGTCGTTACACATTAGTAAATATAAATATTGTTATTATTATTTTTATTATTAAAAATAATTAATATTATCAATAGTGCAACTTTACTTATTATTATTATTATTATCAATATTATCAAATATGTGATACAAAGATATTTTCACCATACGTAATATAATTACATTAATAGTACAAACTACTATATATTTATGATTTTGAGTAAACTGTATAAATTTTATTACTTGAGATATATAAAAGTATATTTTTATCATAAATAAACTTTAATATAACTTTTTATTTATTAATAATAAATGGTTTGTATTAATTACTATAATAAAATCTGATAGATACATTTAAGTATATAAAACGACTATATTTATGTTATACAATTTTTGGAAGTCATTTTGAGTCAAATTGACTTTTGTTGACTTTTGCATTTTAGTCTCGAGCATTAGGATTGTGATACACTATGACCTGACCTAAATTGCTATACAGAAATTGACCAACATATAAAAATATATAATTAATATAGGTTCGTGAATCCGAGGCCAACCTTGCACTTGTTCAATGCCATCATATGCATAACTACTACAAAATACAGTATTGTGAGTTTTATTTGCTCCCTTTTTAAATGCTTTTGCAATATATATTTTTGGGACTGAGAATACATGCACTTTTATAAATATTTTACGAAATAGACACAATTAATCGAAACTACATTATATGGTTGAATGGATCGAAGCCGAATATGCCCCTTTTAGCCTGGTAATCTAAGAATTAGGGAACTGGCCCCTAATTGACGCGAATCCTAAAGGTAGATCTACGGGAACTAACAACCCCCATTCTGGAATTTGAAATGCTTTAGTACTTCGAAATTTATCATGTTCAATGGGTGTCCCGGAATGATGGGGATATTCTATATGCATCTTGTTAATGTCGATTATTAGGTGTTCAATCCATATGAATGATATTTTTGTCTCTATGCATGGGACGTATATTTATGATAAATGGAAATGAAAATCTTGTGGTCTATTAAAATGATGAAAATGATCGATTATGATAAACTAATGAACTCACCAACCTTTTGGTTGACACTTTAAAGCATGTTTATTCTCAGGATTGAAAGAAATCTTCCACTGTACATTTGCTCATTTTAAAGATATTACTTGGAATCATTCATGACATATTTCAAAAGACGTTGCATTCAAGTCGTTGAGTTTAGTAAAGATTATGATTAAGTAAATGACAGATTAGATCATTTATAGTTGGATATTATGAAATGGTATGCATGCCTGTCAACTTTCGATGTAATGAAAGTTTTTCTTTTAAAACGAATACAATGTTTGTAAAATGTATCATATAGAGGTCAAATTGTAACGACCCTACTTTTTCCATTATCTTTTACCGTTAATTATTTAACGACCGTTAACTATTATTCGTGCCACGTCTTTTCTATGACCTATATTATTATTTTTGTAATAATAATATATTAATTATTATGTGCGATGTGAATATTTGTATTCATATTTTAAGTTATACGTTTCTACGTGTCGCGGATTTCTGTCCGGCGAATCTTTTCGGTTTTCAAACCAACGATCGAGTTTTTGGGATTTTTAAGCCCTAATTATTTTAAATATAATATTTTAATGTCATATGTATATACATAGTGTTTATATATATTTTTCGTCGCGTTTTTGTTATATCTCCGAATTTGCAATCGTGTAGTCGTGTTTTCACGTTTCGGGCTTCCATCGAGCATTCAGGCTAAAAGCAATCCATCGTTTTATGAACTTGGCCCACATTTGGGGCCCACCCCTCACCAAATGGCCAGACACCCCAAGATGAGGGGGGTGTTTAGCCTTGTTTCTCTCATTTTTGATTTTTCATTCCCATTTTGGCATTTTAACATCAAACCTAATTTTCTCTCAATTTTTATTCTCCCTCTTTTCTCCCATTTGAGTTGTCGCCCATCTCAGCCACAAACATTATCATCTTCAACAGTTAAAAGCTTGGATCATCTAATTGTTTGCATAATCGGATTCTACACGTTCTCCTCTACGCGTCTACATTAATCTTTTCTCGATTAGGGTATAAACCCTAACCCTAGCTTTTTGATTTTCATTATATTTTACTGATTTTGTATGTTATATTGATAGTATGATGATTACATGTTATTGTATTGATGATTGTATGCATAGAAATGCTCAAATATATATGTTTTCGGTTTGATTGAATTGGGACAGCAGCATTTTTGTTCATTTCTGCTTATGTACCTGATATAAAAGTGAAATTAAAGTGTCTAGATGAGTTCCTCTCATCAATACATTAATTTTAGACTCCGGATTCATGTCATTTCGATTCCCGGAGCTCTAGTTATGATTAAAATGGTGTTTTGTTGAGATTAAATTGTGAAAACGAATTGAACCAGGTTTGGTTCGACTTTGTAACCACTTTTGGAGTCTTTATGGTGTACTAGTGTGTTAGGATTGATGATGGGACGAACTTTCATGTTCGGGTCATCTAAATCCGAGCCACGGATCACCCGTTATGACTAAAACATGTTTTTGAACGGATTAAAGTTCCAAGTGGTGTAACGGCTGATCATCATGACTTGCTTACTATTCTTGGTGTGTTCTTGAGTGTACCAATGTGTCGGTTGGTTTTATTAGGCGGAGATATATATAAGGCTCGCCGAAAACCGACACCCGGGGCTCAAGATATGACACGATGAACTTTTAATTAAAACTTATGGTTAATTATTAAAACTTATGATATAAATAATGATTTTCATTATTATTAAATTACTTATGATATAAAAAGTAATTATTATAATTTAAGACTTATGATATATATTTATTATACCATTTAATAATTACTTATGATTTAATTAACATTTTAATTAAACTTATGATTAGTAGTACTTTTATTATTAATTGAAAATACTTATGATAAGTATTAAAATTATATTATGAGATTATTATTATAAGGCTTATAATAAGGATTAATTATTTATTTAATTATTATAAGGCTTAGTTATTATTTAATTATAATTTAATTATTAAATACTTATGATTTAATAATTATAATTAGAAACTTATGATATGATTAATAATTCATTATTAATTAATAATACTTATGATATGATTTAAAATTTATTATTAATTAATAATACTTATATTATGACTAATATTTAATTTATTAATTAAATACTTATGTTATATTAATTATATCATTTAAACTTATGTTAACTTTAATAATTCATTTTAATTTAATTAAACTTATGTTATGATATAATTATACATATTTAACTTTAATTAACATTATAACTTATATTATTATTATAACTTAAACTTTTAAAATTAATGTTGACTATGTTTAACCAAGGTTGACTTTTGAGTTAACTTTCGGTTGACTTTGACTTTCAGTGGACTTTTGTTGACTTTCTAAATAAGGAAACTTTCCTAACTTAAAACTTTCTAAAAATAGAAACTTTCTAAATATGGAAACTTTCTAAATTTGGAAACTTTCCAAAAATAGAAACTTTCCTAAAATAGAAACTTTCTAAAAATAGAAACTTTCCTAAAATAGAAACTTTCCTAAAATAGAAACTTCCAAAAATGGAAACCTGCTAAAAATAGAAACTTTCTAAAAATAGAAATTGTGTGTCCGTACGCTGTTTCAATCAAACCGATGCATGTTGAGTGTTGTTCTATGTCTACTTGCAACATGTACAATAGCTATCATACTAAAACTTGACCTTAGTTAGTTATTTATATCGACCTGCTTTATTTATAGGTCGGTGTTGTGATCATTCCTGATCACTTTACTTCATTTGCTGTTCGCATATTTGTGTGGTTACTTCTTTGCTATTAAGGTGAGTTATAGTCCCATTTTTTTATTTTAACTCTTTTGGGATGAGAATACATGCAATTTATTTTATATTTTGGACACAAGTGGAAGTTGATTTAAATTATTCATTGTGAGTTGAACAAAAATATTCCCTAGTCTGGTAACTGTAATCACTGGTTTCTACTGGTGAACGCAAATCCTCTGGATAGATCTATCGAGTTTGACAACCACATTTCGAGCTAGTCGCGCTAGCAATTTGTAATCGGAATGTTTAGTACTTCGTATTTAGTTGAAGATACACTTGTTCGGTGTATATTATTTATTGTGTTTGGCAAGGGTAAATAAATGGTTAAGTGGTTACCAGGTGGTTCACGGAAAATGGAATAATGTTTTTATATGTTTTCTAGCATATAATTTTGTGGTCCAAAAAGGAGTTTTTATGTTTTCAAACATAAATTGTTATGGTTTAAATTAAATATTGTTTGCAATATTAAACCTATAATTCACTCAACATTTTTGTTGACAGTTACTCGCATGTTTTATTATCAGGTTCATGATTGATTACTTCCGCTGTGCTTAGAGAGTCTGCATATTTATGATGGCAGCTTTTGTTAAACATTAACTTGCATTCTATTTTGATACATTTAATAGTGGATGTTGTTGACTTATTTTGGTCAACTTTTGGTTAAGTAATAATGTATGGTTTTTCTAAACTTACATATTTTGGTAGGTTTCCTTTATAGGAAATCATTTTTAAATAAAGAATGCAAGGTTATTTATCAAATTCATATAGAGTTATGATCAAGCTGTGGAAGCAAAATAGCGATGGTCATCAAGTGTACTTTGACGGGTCGTTAAAGTTGATATCAGAGCGTTGGTTGTAGGGAATTAGGCTGCATTGATGTTGTTACCCGAGTCAATAGGGTGCATTAGTGAGTCTAGTCTACAGCCCGGCCTATAATACATTATTATATGTGATTATTTGTATCGTATTGGTATGTATATTGTTATCATACATACATCTCTATTATGTTCTGAATTCGGGAGGAACTCCCATTCCGATTCAAACGTATTCTCCGATTCATGCGAACTTATCCTTATAAGAACACCTCGGATAGTGAAACCGAGGGATGTCATTCTTGACTCCTGAAATTCTCGACATTTCTATGTCATCTATTATGATTATGGATATAACGTTTGAGTTATATTACGCGAGATGTCATTCTTGACTTCTAAATGCTCGGCATTTCAATGTCAGCTATTATGTTTAGGTATATAACATTCTTGTTATATTACGTGTCTTTGTGCCGTTGTGCCTATGTGGTTTGGTTTTTGAACCGGAAAACGTCATTCTTGACTTTCAGAGATTCTTGATACTTCGAAGACATTTTTATGTCATCGTTACTCCTATTCATTACTTTTGATGTTTTTGTCTCTTGTGCTATCCTTAGCACATTGTTTAAGAAATCGTATTTAGAGAAATTGTGTGGAAATTCGCGGTTGATACATGTCCTGACCTCATGTAGTGCTATTGGAAGGAAACTATGAATTAGTGAAATATAATGGCGTCAAGCCAACGTGATTATATTACGTTAATTCATAAAGAAGTCCCAATATTGTGACATGAGGAATAGAAAGCGAGTCAAAGAAAATCTTTTACACTACTTATTTAGAAATTCCGATGTATTACATGGGTAGGGAAAACATTCATTATCTTATTTGTTGATATACGAGAAGCTCGTTTTAACCAGATTATCTATCTCATGCTCAATCCTTCATAACTCGTTTGTTAGCAACAGCTTTGCTCGAGAACAGTTTTGGCCCAGGGACTTATATCCTGATAACAGTCAAAACAACATTTAACTCATTGGTTTTCATGACCTCATAACATTTGTTGGTCAAATGTCGCATGACAATTCAAGTCCTTTACTCGATCTTCCACGATCTTACTTCAACTTGTAACCTCTGAAATACAGATACTCTGTTTATCATCGAGAATTTTACACATTTGTTTAATTGGGTGGTTCTCACGAGATTTATGAGCAAATAGAAGTAATGAAATATTTTATCATGTATACAATTTATAAAATCATATATGTACGTATGGATTCAAATGAATAAATTTACCCTTACCTATTTTGGCTAGTATATACTAAATCATACCTTAAAAATTATTTTAAAACCACACATTTATTGAGCTGTTTGACTAAGTCAATTTGTTTTATATAAAATGGTACACGTTGTACCTACTTCTAAATTTACTAAGAACTTTGTTCCGTTTATGTTATCACATCAAACGTTTAAAGCTTTTTCAAAACTCCTTTGATTGATTTTATCAAATTTTCGCAATATTCTACAGAGTGTTTGGATCACAGTTCTTCTCATCCTCCGTTTAAGGATAAAACTTACCATTAAGTTCATTGATAGAAACTCTTACACCACTTTGGATGCTGGTTTTATAAAATTTGTTGGAAAGTCTTTGCGCTCATAAAATTTTCCCTCTTATGGTTGGACATGGCCGAAACGCGGACCGATAAATCAATTTTCTGGGGAACACACGGTGGTCACCCTATTGTAGAAAAGGACCTAGGTGGGTTTCTACCCCAACAATTGTTATAGTGGGTATCATGGATATATATTACACTAAACCGTATGAGGAGTTTCTACTCTCAATATTCGCTGTCAACCGCAACATCAATCCTAGGATTCAATACTTTGAGGTTCGCGAAATCATTTTTAGAGATTCATCTCACCTGGAGTCAACTATTCTTTATTGTATAAGTAAGTTCACTCTCGTTGAAATATCACACCTTTCGTACGTCTTCCTTTCGAAAATGTAATGAAAATTTACTTTGAAGTCCATGATCCTCGTTTTATCCTTTGAGAGAATTGCCTTAAATATCTATGCCACCGATGTGACTACTCCATATATTTCTTCCTTCATTGTTGCAACTATGTTTCATTCGTACCAGTTCGTCACCTTGTGGAGCTCCTGTTTTGTTTGTTAAGAAGAAAGGTGGTTCGTTCCGATGGTGTATTGATTATCGCGAGTTGAACAAGCTTACGGTTAAGAGTCATTACCCTCTTCCGAGAATTGATGATCTGTTCGATCAACTTCAAGGTTCGTCCATTTATTCTAAAGTTGATCTTCGTTCTGTTTATCACCAATTGCGCGTTAAAGAAACTAATATTCCTAAAACCGTTTTCCATACCCGTTATGGTCACTGCGAATTTCTTGTTATGACATCCGGATTGACTAACGCACCTGTTGTGTTCATGGACCCCATGAACCGTGTGTGTAGTCCATATCTGGATAAATTCGTTATCGTTTTCATCGATGATATTCTTATCTATTCCAAGACTAATTAAGAGCACGAAAAACATTTGAAGTTAGTGCTCGATTTGTTAAGAAAGGAAGAGCTATATGCTAAATTTTTAAAGTGTGCATTCTGGTTGAAAGAAGTTCAATTCCTTGAACACGTTTTTAGTAACAAGGGAATTCAAGGTGATCCTGCTAAGATTGAGGCAATTGGGAAGTGGGAAAATTCCGAAAACTCCTACTTAGGTTCATCAATTTCTAGGGTTGGCAGGTTACTATAGAAGGTTCATTCAAGATTTCTCTCGTATAGCGAAACCTCTGACTGCTTTAACGCACAAGGGGAAGAAGTACGAGTGGAAGGATGAACAGGTGATTGCTTTTCAAACTTTGAAGAAGAAGTTGACTACCGCTCTAATATTATCACTACCTGATGGTAATGATGATTTTGTTGTTTATTGTGATGCTTCATGTTAGGGCTTTGGTTGTGTTTTGATGCATCGAAAGAAAGTCATCGCTTACACGTCACGTCAGTTAAAGATCCACGAACAGAATTATACAACCCATGATTTAGAGTTGGGAGTTGTTGTGTTTGCACTTAAGATTTGGAGACATTATTTATATGGGGTCAAAAGTACAGTGTACACTAATCACAAGAGTCTTCAACATATTCTTGAACAAAAACAGCTAAATATGAAGCAGCGATGACGGGTTGAGACTTTGAATGATTATGATTTCTAAATTTTATATCATCCTAGAATGGCCAATGTTGTGGCTGATGCTTTGAGTCGAAAAGAGAGAGTTGAACCTCGTAGGTTTAGAGCCTTGAATATGACAATCCAAACTAACCTCGCTAGGCAGATTCTTGAGGCACAACAAGAAGCCTTGCAGGAGGAGAATTTCGTAACGGGAAGGTCAGAGGCTTGAGTAAACAATTGAGGTACAAACCGATGGCACTCAGTATTTTAGCTGGACGTCTTTAGGTTCAGAAATTTGGTAATTTGCGACAACTTGTTTTAGATGAGGCTCATAAGTCTAGGTACACTATTCATCCTGGTTCAGGAAAGATGTATCATGATCTTAAGGAGCTGTATTAGTGGCCTCATTTGAAGGCTGATGTGGCTACGTATGTGGCTAAGTGTTTGACCTGTGCTAAGGTTAAACCTGAACATCATAACCGTCAGAACTTTTGGTGCAACCTGAAATTCCCAAGTGGAAGTGGGAAGGTATTACGATGGACTTTATTACGAAGTTACCGAGAGTTGTGGGTGGTTA
The DNA here is from genome assembly GCF_046630445.1 of Rutidosis leptorrhynchoides. Lineage (NCBI taxonomy): Eukaryota > Viridiplantae > Streptophyta > Magnoliopsida > Asterales > Asteraceae > Rutidosis > Rutidosis leptorrhynchoides. The sequence continues at coordinate 182,527,806 of NC_092334.1, read as the reverse complement.
TGATACCATTTGAGTGATTGTTGACCGACTCACTAAGTCAACTCATTTCTTGCCAATTAAGGAAATAGATTCAATGAATAAGCTTACTCGTTTGTATTTGAAGGAGATTGTTTCGAGACATGGTGTTCCCGTATCGATTATTTCGGACCGAGACAGTCGAATTACATCGAGGTTTTGGCAGTCCTTACAAGATGCTTTGGAAACTAAATTGGATATGAGCACCGCTTATCATCCATAGTCGGATGGTCAGAATGAAAGGACCATCCAAACGTTGGAAGGCATGTTGAGGGAATGCGTAATTGATTTTGGTAATGGTTGGGATAGATACATGCCGTTGGCTAAGTTTTCTTATAACACAAGTTATCATGCAAGTATTAAAGCCGCACCGTTTGAAGCTCTGTATGGTAGAAAGTGTAGGTCTCTTGTCTGTTGGAATGAGGTTGGGGATGCTCAACTCATAGGTCCAAATATTATTCATGAGACTACCGAGAAGATCGTACAGATTAAGGAAAGATTGAGAACTGCCAGAAGTCGGCAAAAGAGTTATGATAATAAGAGAAGGAACGATATTGAATTTCAGGTTGGTGATCGTGTTATGTTGAGGGTATCACCTTGGAAGGGCGTGATACGTTTTGGTAAAAGGGGAAAGTTGAGTCCTCGTTTTGTTGGACCGTTTGAGATTATTGAGAGAGTTGGACAAGTGGCTTATCGTTTGAAATTGCCAAAGAACTCAGTGTTGTTCATGATGTTTTTCATGATGTTTTTCATGTATTGAATTTAAAGAAGTGTTTGGCCGAGGCCGATAAGACTATTCTTCTGGAGGAACTTCATGTTGATAAGAAACTTCATTTTATTGAGGAACCTGTTGAAATTATGGACCGAGAGGTTAAGACTCTTAAGTAGAGTAGAATTCCTATTGTCCAGGTTAGATGGAACGCCAGACGCGGTCCCGAGTTCACTTGGGAGAGTGAAGATCAGATGAAGCAGAAGTACCTGCATTTGTTCCCAGATGTTGGGTCAACCCCTACACCTGCTTAAATTTCGGGATGAAATTTCCGTAACGGGAACGTACTGTAACGACCCTACTTTTTCCGTTATCTTTTATCATTAATTATTTAACGACCGTTAACTATTATTCGTGCCACGTCATTTCTATGACCTATATTATTATTTTTGTAATAATAATATATTAATTATTATGTGTTATGTGAATATTTGTATTCATATTTTAAGTTATACGTTTCTAGGTGTCGCGGATTTCTGTCCGGCGAATCTTTTCGTTTTCAAACCAACGGTTGAGTTTTTGGGATTTTTAAGTACTAATTATTTTAAATATGATATTTTAATGTCATATGTATATATATAGTGTTTATATATATTTTTCATCGCGTGTTTGTTATCTCTCCGAATTTTCAATCGCGTAGTCGTGTTTTCGCGTTTTGGGCTTCGATCGAGCATTCGGGCTAAAAGCAATCCATCGTTTTATGAACTTGGACCACATTTGGGGCCCACCCCTCACCAAATGACCGGACACCCCAAGAGGAGGGGGTGTTTAGCCTTATTTCTCTCATTTTTGATTTTTCATTCCCATTTTGGCATTTTAACATCAAACCTAATTTTCTCTCAATTTTTCTTCTCCCTCTTTTCTCCCATTTGAGCCGTCACCCATCTCAGCCACAAACATCATCATCTTCAACAATTAAAAGCTTGGATCATCTAATTGTTTGCATAATCGGATTCCACACATTCTCCTCTACGCGTCTTCTCGATTAGGGTATAAACCCTAACCCTAGCTTTTTAATTTTTCTTATATTTTACTGATTTTGTATGTTATATTGATAGTATGATGATTACATGTTATTGTATTGACGATTGTATGCATAGAAATGCTCAAATATATACGTTTTCGGTTTGATTGAATTGGGATAGCAGCATTTTCGTTCATTTCTGGTTTTGTAACTGACATAAAAGTGAAATTAAAGTGTCTATATGAGTTCTTCTCATCAAGACATTAATTTTAGACTCCGGATTCATGTCATTTCGATTCCCGGAGCTCTAGTTATGATTAAAATGGTGTTTTGTTGAGATGAAATTGTGAAAACGAATTGAACCAGGTTTGGTCCAACTTTGTGACCACTTTTGGAGTCTGTAGGGTGTACTAGTGTGTTAGGATTGATGATGGGACGAAATTTCATGTTCGGGTCATCTAAATCCGAGCCACGGATCACCCGTTATGACTAAAACATGTTTTTGAACGGATTAAAGTTCCAAGTGGTGTAACGGCTGATCATCACGACTTGCTTACTGTTCTTGGTGTGTTCTTGAGTGCACCAATTTGTCGGTTGGTTTGATTAGGCGGAGATATATATAAGGCTCGCCGAAAACCGACACCCGGGGCTCAAGATATGACCCGATGAACTTTTAATTAAAACTTATGGTTAATTATTAAAACTTATGATATAAATAGTGATTTTCATTATTATTAAATTACTTATGATATAAAAAGTAATTATTATAATTTAAGACTTATGATATATATTTATTATACCATTTAATAATTACTTATGATTTAATTAACATTTTAATTAAACTTATAATTAATAATACTTTTATTATTAACGGAAAATACTTATGATAAGTATTAAACTTATATTATGAGATTATTATTATAAGACTTATAATAAGGATTAATTAATTATTTAGTTATTATAAGGCTTAGTTATTATTTAATTATAATTTAATTATTAAATACTTATGATTTAATAATTATAATTAGAAACTTATGATATGATTAATAATTCATTATTAATTAATAATACTTATGATTTGATTTAAAATTTATTATTAATTAATAATAATTATATTATGACTAATATTTAATTAATTAATTAAATACTTATGTTATATTAATTATATCATTTAAACTTATGTTAACTTTAATAATTCATTTTAATTTAATTAAACTTATGTTATGACATAATTATACATATTTAACTTTAATTAACATTATAACTTATATTATTATTATAACTTACACTTTTAAAATTAATGTTGACTATATTTGACCAAGGTTGACTTTTGAGTTGACTTTCGGTTGACTTTGACTTTCAGTTGACTTTTATTGATTTTCTAAATAAGAAAACTTTCCTAACTTAAAACTTTCTAAAAATAGAAACTTTCTAAATTTGGAAACTTTCCAAAAATAGAAACTTTCCTAAAATAGAAACTTTCCAAAAATAGAAACTTTCCTAAAAGAGAAACTTTCCTAAAATAGAAACTTTCCTAAAATAGAAACTTTCCAAAAATGGTAACCTGCTAAAAATAGAAACTTTCTAAAAATAGAAAGTGTGTGTCCGTACGCTGTTTTGATCAAACCGATGCATGTTGAGTGTTGTTCTATGTCTACTTGCAATATGTACAATAGCTATCATACTAAGACTTGACCTAAGTTAGTTATTTATATTGACCTGCTTTATTTATAGGTCGGCGTTGTGATCATTCCTGATCACTTTACTTCATTTGCTGTTCACATATTTGTGTGGTTATTTCTTTGCTATTAAGGTGAGTTATAGTCCCATTTTTCTATTTTAACTCTTTTGGGATGAGAATACATGCAATTTATTTTATATTTTGGACACAAGTGGAAGTTGATTTAAATTATTCATTGTGAGTTGAACAAAAATATTCCCTAGTCTGGTAACTGTAATCACTGGTTTCTACTGGTGAACGCGAATCCTATGGATAGACCTATCGGATTTGACAACCCCATTTCGAGCTAGTCGCGTTAGCAATTTGTAATCGGAATGTTTAGTACTTCGTATTTAGTTGAAGATACACTTGTTCGGTGTATATTATTTATTGTGTTTAACAAGGGTAAATAAATGGTTAAGTGGTTACCAGGTGGCTCACGGAAAATGGAATAATGTTTTTATATGTTTTCTAACATATAATTTTGTGGTCCAAAAATGAGTTTTTATGTTTTCAAACATAAATTGTTATGGTTTAAATTAAATATTATTTGCAATATTAAACCTATAATTCACTCAACATTTTTGTTGACAGTTACACGAATGTTTTATTCTCAGGTTCATGATTGATTACTTCCGATGTGCTTAGAGAGTCTGCATATTTATGATGGCAGCTTTTTTTAAACATTAACTTGCATTCTATTTTGATACATTTAATAGTGGATGTTGTTGACTTGTTTTGGTCAACTTTTGGTTAAGTAATAATGTATGGTTTTTCTAAACTTACACATTTTGGTAGGTTTTCTTTATAGGAAATTATTTTTAAATAAAGAATGCAAGGTTATTTATCAAATTCATATAGAGTTATGATCAAGCTGTGGGACCAAAATAACGATGGTCGTTAAGTGTACTTTGACGGGTCGTTAAACAAATACCTCGCAATGTAATCATATGTTATTGTATTCGTTCTTATGTATTAGGATGGGTCTTTACATGTGGTATCAGAGCGGTGGTCTTAGCGAACCAGGTCTTGCATTAGTGTGTCTAACTGATAGTTGTTAGGATGCATTAGTGAGTCTGGACTTCGACCGTGTCTGCATGTCAAAAGCTTTGCTTATCAGTATTGTAGGAAAATTTCTTGCTTATCATTCTTAGTCTAGACACATCTTATTGCATTGATTGCTGATGTTAAAGCTAAGGGGTATAAAATACTATTAAATTTTACAAGGAAATACTATTAAATACGATACAATTTTACACAAGATATTTATTTATTTATAGAATGGATATACTTAAACCTTGCTACAACACTTATAGGCAGTGTACCTAATCGTACAGTAGTGTAGTTTTTAGTAAGTCCGGTTCGTTCCACAGGGAATCTTTTAAACAAAGCTTAACGCTATATTAGTTTAATTTATAAAAATACAAATATATATAAGTAATATTATTATTATAAAAAGGGGGTTTTTACCGTTTAATGACCGGTTTGTCGATTTTAATAATTTTAGTCGCAGTTAAAACCTAATGTAAAATATTAAATAAATAAAAGACTTAATTTAAAGCGTAAAATAAATAACGATAATGAAATTGCAATAAATAAAAGTGCGATAAAATAAAATTGCAATAATTAAAAAGTACGATAATTAAAAGTGCAATTAAATACAATAACAATAAATAAAAGTGCGATAATTAGAAGTGCAATTAAATATAAAATAAAGGAAATTAAATATGAAATAAAAGAATTATGCTTATTTAAACTTCCGTAATCATGATGTTTGACGTGTTGATTTTAGTTTTATGCCCATGGGTTAATTGTCCTTTGTCCTGGATTATTTAATATGTCCGTCTGGTTTTTGTCCAAAACAGTCCATCAGTCATAAATATAAAGTGCGAGTGTCCTCGTCGAATTATCCTTATACCCGAAGTCAAATATTCCAACTAATTGGGGACTTAAACTGTAACAAGGTTTTAATACTTTGTTTAATAATTACACCAGGTTATCGACGGCGTGTAACCCAAGGTTTTAATACTTTGTTATCAATTATGCCAAGTGTCCTTGTACATAATTTCTGAAAGGACCCGTCCTAATCCATCCGGACGAAGTCCATATTGATTACAAACGATTCACAATAGTTGATTTCATCGCGAGGTACTTGACCTATATATGATACATTTTACAAACATTGCATTCGTTTTTAAAAGACAAACTTTCATTTACATCGACAGTTAACAACATGCATACCATTTTATAATATATCCATCTATAATTGACTTAATAATAATCTAGATGAACTCAACGACTCGAATGCAACGTCTTTTGAAATATGTAATGAATGACTCCAAGTAATATCTCTAAAATGAGCAAATGCACAGTGGAAGATTTCTTTCGTACCTGAGAATAAACTGAAGGTATTTCGTATGCCCGAGAGACATATTAAATCAATGTGGCTGATATGTTATGATCCAAGTCGGGTCATACCCAATAACAAGCTTACCGACACCTTAAAAGTATTTGATCTTAACGATTGGTTCATTAAGCAAATACGCGACACTTGGATTTTAGAAAATCGGTTTTCTAAAATATTATTACTTGAGATAAATTATTTGGATAATTTATAAATTAAGGATTTAATTGTTTATAAGGATAAACAATATATATTGTGTTATATTTATAAAAAGTTTATAAAAATATGTATGTAACTTAACAAGTCCTTTTGTATACAAGTTTTATAAAAATAAAAGGATTATTTTTATATAAAACCCATGTGAAGTGTATGCAGTTTTTGGGACTCCTAGACAAGCATCTCATGCTTGTTTTGTTACTTTTAACATAACACAAGTATTGAGGTACATGGGTATTAAGTCCTTGACCAAAGAGAGAAGTGTAGCACTTGCAAAAACACAAATTCACTTCAAAAAAAAAACTGCAACAGCCTTTTCTTTGCTGCTGGCTGCCGTGACCCTTTTGTTGCTCAAAGGGTGTTCATACTTTGGTCTTTTGAAGGTAAACTCAAGTGTCAAAAATCCTAACTAAAGGCTAGGGTGTTGGGTAATAGTTTGGGGTATTATCTCTTGAGGCTTCATAGTTTTGGAGCTTGCTTTCATCAACATTTACCCTACTTGTTGCTGTCCAAATTCAGCTCAATACTCATCATTGTGAGGAGGTATAATCTTCTTCTTCACTCATTTTATATGTAAGCATGATTCAAGACTTGATATTCATATGGAATTTGACAAAATGGCTTTACAAATATACTTGTTCTTATAATGCTTCCGCTTGCTTTAACTATCATAAATTGGTTTTGTGATGATGTAAACTTTAAGTGCATGTTGTTTTGAAACTTGTTAAATTCCATCAATGGTATCTAGAGCCGGAGTCTATGGATTATGCTTCTTATATATGGTCTTTAAAACCCATCAACTTTGCATTCTACTAACATGCATGAAAGTAAAATGCAAAATTAATGGATTTGGGAGGGTTTCTCATTATGGCCGAATTTGGAGGGTTCCAAAAGTGGTTTTGGGTTTGCTATTTGGTTCATATTTGTTGATATATTGATGTTCACAATCATAGCCAAGACCTTGTGTTTGAATGAATATTTATTTGGTTGATTTGTTAATCTTTCCATGTGGTTGTTATATTCATTCATTTGGTTTGTAAAATTAATTATTTCATTTGGTATGTAATATTAATTTTGGTTATGTAATTTATTTTATATTTGGCATGTAAAATAGATTAGGTTGTATTTTAATTTTCTAGACAAAATGTATTAGGATATATTTTGTAACAAGATGAAGATGCATGAAGATCACAAGGAAGAACACAAGGAGCATGTGGATGCAAAGTTAAGTGGGAGGTTAAAACCTCTTACTTTGTGTTTTACCCATTGACCGGTGGCATTTTGTTTTCGGCTAAACAAAATGTCCACCAAAAGGCTTGATTGTGAACATTTGTTTTGCATGCGTGGTTGTTTTAATCTCTTGTATGATTGTGGATTGTGTATGTTATAACAACAAGTTATTACACAAGTTAACAACAAGCAAAACTACAATTTAATTGGTTAAATTACACATTATTAACAACATGCAAAATGACAATTTAAATCGGTTAAATTGAAATGGCTAAAAGGACATTAATAAGTGGTTATTAAGAACATGATAAGGATCATAATGTATAAAATGGTTTATATCATGTAATTGGCTAAAATTACAAGACATGAAAATGGTTTTTCATAAGTACCATACACTAAATGCATGTTGGTGTATGGCATAAAAGTTTTCTCAAACTAGAATTAACGAAAACTTAAAATCCCTTTTACAAACAAGGCAAACAAGTTAAACGCCATCCTTTTGTGGAAACACTTAGACGTATTAGGAAACTCTTGATGGGATAAAGGTCACCTAACCGTCATGAGCGAACTAATATGAATAAGGTACACTTCGCATACATGTGGGATAAAGGTCACCTAACCACTTGTATGTTAAGTCTACATGTTTACACAAGTAGGACGACTTGATTTGGGAATCATGAACTTAGGGTCACCGAAGCATGATGAACAAATAGGCGTTGATGGGATAAATATGCCATGCAAAAGGATTGCATGATCCCATACTCTAGAAGTTGCAAATGGATTGCAATTGTCATTTATTGACTACCTAGCTAAATCAAATTGCGGGATGAAGGTCACCTAACCGAAATTTGGTTTACCGTTGGATTCTAGAATTTAATAATTCAAATTGATTTAAAAGGGTATTGTTTATTAAATTTAAAATCGATACTTAAACGAACTTTGTTAATTTTGTAGATGGCCACCAATAACAACAACAACATTCCAAACGCACCACTTAACCTAAACCACCTATCATTAAGGTCTCTCTTAGAGAAAGACAAACTCAACCATACCAACTTTATGGATTGGTTCCGCAATCTTCGGATTGTCCTCAAACAAGAGGATAAAATGTATGTACTTGAGGACCCCATTCCCGATCAACCGGATGAGAATGATGTGGAGGCAATGGCCTCTTACGATAAGTATTGCCACGACTCCCTTCAAGTCTCATGCTTAATGCTTGGGACTATGATACCCGAACTCCAAAAGGATTTCGAGCATCATAGTGCATACGACATGATAACACAATTGAAGGAGATGTTCCTTCAACAAGCGCGTGTCGAGCGATTCGAAACGGTTCGGGCGCTAAATGCTTGTCGTATGGACGATACCCAATCGGTTTCATCTTATGTACTTAAGATGAAAAGCCTTATCGATCGTGCTAACCGTCTTAACCTAAACATTTCCAATGAGTTAGCCACCGATGTTATCCTTAACTCCCTATCAAAAAGGTTTGATCAATTTGTAATTAATTACAATATGAATGGGATGGATAAGAGCATAGGTGAGCTTCACGGTATGCTTAGAACGGCGGAAACTAGCATGGGTAAAAGGGCTTTACCCGTGTTAGCAATCGATCAAGGTGGATCCAAAGGTAAGACCTCTAAGCCAAAGATGGCTAAGAGAAAAGGACCCGCCTATCAAGGCAAAGGGAAGGGGAAGATGGTTACCCCAACCATCAACAAGGCAAAGAAGCAAAAGGTAGCCGAGAAGGCAAACCCCAAGGAAGACCCATGTTTCGGTTGCGGTGAGATGGGTCATTGGAAACGAAATTGTCCGGTCTATCTTAAGGAGTTGAAGGACAAGAGGGATGCAGGGCAAACCTCAGGTAATGTATATATGGTATATATAGAGCTTAGTATTACTTCTTCTAATACATGGGTATTAGACACTGGATGTGGAACTCATATTTGCAATTCTTTGCAGGGGTTCAAAAGAAGTGATCATAAGGCGGGAACATCAAGTCTCTATATGGGCAATGGTGCAAAGGTGCATGTTAAAGCTCAAGGAGACTTTATTTTGAAGCTTCCAAGCGGATTGGAACTTATTTTAGAAAATGTTTTGTATGCTCCGGATTTGTGTAGAAACATTATTTCTATTTCTCGCTTAAAACAATGTGGTTACGTTGTTAATTTTATTGATGATGATATTCATGTTTCTAAAGATAATGTATTCTATTTCAAGGCTTCGCCTTCAAATAGAATTTATGAATTGGTTCATGATGACACATCATCTAGTAGCTCAATGTACCATACAAGCACCAAGAAACTCAAAAGGGATTTGAGTGATTCCTACTTATGGCATTGTCGCCTTGGTCACATAAACAAGAACCGAATACATACACTTCAAAAGAATGGACTTTTGAAATCAAATGAAATGGATTCGTTTGAAGTATGTGAATCTTGTTTACAAGGCAAGATGACTAAAGCACCTTTCAAAGGGACCTATGAAAGGGCTAAAGATTTATTGGGATTAATACATTCGGATGTATGTGGACCCTTTAAACCCATGACTAGGAAAGGTGAAAGATACTTTGTTACTTTCATTGATGACTTTAGTCATTTCGGATATGTCTACTTATTAAGACACAAGGACGAAACGTTTGAAGCATTCAAAGAATATCAAAACGAAGTACAAAATCAACTCAATTGGACAATTAAGGTACTTCGTACCGATAGAGGAGGTGAATACCTAAGCGATGCCTTCCAAGATCATCTTAGGAATTGTGGGATTATCTCACAACTTACTCCACCCGGAACACCCCAACTTAATGGAGTTTCCGAAAGGAGGAACAGAACCCTAATGGATATGGTTCGATCTATGATGGCAAGAAGCTCGTTGCCTCTATCATTTTGGGGTTATTGTCTAAGCTCCGCGGCTCGTATTTTAAATATGGCTCCAACCAAGAAAGTGGAACGAACTCCTCACGAGATGTGGTTTGGTAAACCTCCATCTCTATCATACTTAAAGGTATGGGGATGTGAAGCTTATCCTAAGCGTTACGTCCCTAATAAGTTGAATGCTCGATCCACGAAGTGTATCTTCATAGGGTATCCCAAGGATGATATGGGATATTATTTCTATGATCCATCCGAGCAGAATGTATTTGTTGCTCGGAAAGCGGAATTCCTAGAAACCAAGTTCCTTATGGAAGGTGATGGTGAAAGGAAGATAGATCTTGTAGAGGTACAAGATCAAGCCGATGATACACAATTGGTTGGCACTAGTACTCAACATGAGGATGTTGAAAATGATCAAGTGGATGATCAAGGTACACAAGACGTTCGAAGATCTAGTAGGATTAGTAATCCTCCCGAGAGATATGGGTTTCTCGTGGATGGTTGCTATACGGTTGATTTGGATGAACCAACAAACTACCAAGATGCTTTATCAAGGATTGATAAAGATAAATGGCAGGATGCCATGAACGCCGAGATGCAATCCATGTATGAAAACCAAGTGTGGGAACTTGTTGAGCAACCTCCTAGCTCTAAGCTAGTTGATTGCAAATGGCTTTTCAAGAAGAAAACCGACATACATGGAAACTTGGATACATATAAAGCTAGACTTGTAGCAAAAGGTTTCACTCAAACTCAAGGGGTTGATTATGATGAAACTTTCTCGCCAGTGGCAATGCTAAAGTCTATTAGGATATTATTTGCCATTGCTGCTCACTACGACTATGAAATATGGCAAATGGATGTCAAAACCGCTTTCCTAAATGGATATCTTATGGAAGATGTCTATATGGTCCAGCCTGAAGGTTTTGTTGATCCAAAATATCCTAAAAAGGTATGCAAGTTAAAGAAGTCAATCTACGGATTGAAACAAGCATCTAGAATTTGGAATCATCGTTTTAATGAGGAAGCCGAGAAATTTGGCTTCATTAAAAATGGTGATGAAGCTTGTGTATATAAGAAAGCTAGTGGGAGCACTATCATGTTCCTTGTACTATATGTGGATGATATATTATTATTTGGGAATGATATTACCACAATGCAAGGAGTCAAAACTTGGCTAAAGAGTTGCTTCTCCATTAAGGATCTTGGAGATGCACAATACATATTGGGGATAGGGATCTATAGGAATAGATCCAAGAGATTGATAGGTTTAAGTCAAAGTACATACATTGATAAAATCTTGAAAAGATTCAAGATGGAAAACTCTAAGAGAGGTTTGGTACCTATTCAAAAAGGAACCGTTCTCAGTTCATCTCAGTGTCCTACCACGGAAAATGAACAAGAGAGAATGAAGAAAGTCCCATACGCATCTGCTATTGGGTCTATCATGTATGCAATGATATGTACTAGACCGGATGTGTCATGCGCTCTAAGCTTGACAAGTAGATACCAGAACAACCCAGGAAACAGTCATTGGATTGCTGTTAAAAGTATATTGAAATACCTTAGGAGAACTAAGGATATGTTTCTAATATATGGGTCTGGTGAGGAGGAACTCGCCGTAAAAGGTTACGTGGACGCGAGTTTCCAAACTGATCGAGATGACTCTCGATCACAATCCGGTTATGTCTTCATGTTAAATGGTGGTGCGGTCTCTTGGAAGAGTTCGAAACAGGAGGTTGTTGCGTTATCCACTACAGAGTCGGAGTACATTGCCGCCTCATTGGCAGCACAGGAAGCTGCATGGATGAAAAAATTCATCGACGACTTAGGAGTTGTCCCTTCCATTCAGGACCCTCTTGAGATCTTTTGTGACAACGAGGGTGCGATTGCTCAAATCAAGGAACCTCGTGCTCATCAAAAGACTCGTCACATTGAGCGGAGATTCAACTACATCAGGGATGAGGTTGAAAAGGGAAAGATATGTATTCACAAAGTTCACACAGATCAAAATGTTGCGGATCCACTCACGAATCTTTTACATGGGCCAAAGCATGAGGGACATGTTTGTGCATTAGGGCTTCGATATTCTAGTGATTGGAATTGATCTATTTTATGTATTGTACCGGAACGAAATTATTCAAACTCATTAATATAACTATGGTGTTAATTTATTTGAGTTATGTTCCTATTTTGCATATTTCATCCATGAATAAGCAATTATTCTAAATTTCCGTAGTCGATCACATTTGTGGGAACAAGTGTGAGGTTTAGACTATTATGAACTCGGATTGGTATACATTCGTAGGTTGAGTGTGGGGCAAGGTTGCAACCAAGGTTCATAGATATTTGTGGGAAACAAATATTGGAAGACCCGCTCTCAAGAATTACTGTATAGAGCCTTTGTGGTTGATCACATGTAATCTTGAGTAAAGGCGAATATCATTGTATCCTCTGACCTGAGATACATATTGGGTTCGGATATTCACCAAGTATTGTGCCTTGATTCTTCTCTTCGCTATTCTGAAACATGGTAGTACATAAGGAAGAACTCAGGTATATTACAAAGTGTATATCTAGGGCGTATGTAGTCAAGATGGAATTTGTCCCTCTTATTCGTTGAGAGTCAGATGTCTAAGGCCTGAAAAGTTAAATCTATAAGAGAGTGATCACTCTGTATCTCCTGGATTTGACATGACATCTAGGATGAAAGGATATAATGAAAGATTCACCTAATCATATTCGAGATGGGAACTCGAAAGGGATGATGTTATTGAATGGCACAAAGTCATAACATATTAGGGGTGATGGACGGTGTGTTAGGCTGTATCCATTACTTGCATTAATTTCTTATGTTTCTCGTGCAAGTGGGAGATTGAAGGTATTTCGTATGCCCGAGAGACATATTAAATCAATGTGGCTGATATGTTATGATCCAAGTCGGGTCATACCCAATAACAAGCTTACCGACACCTTAAAAGTATTTGATCTTAACGATTGGTTCATTAAGCAAATACGCGACACTTGGATTTTAGAAAATCGGTTTTCTAAAATATTATTACTTGAGATAAATTATTTGGATAATTTATAAATTAAGGATTTAATTGTTTATAAGGATAAACAATATATATTGTGTTATATTTATAAAAAGTTTATAAAAATATGTATGTAACTTAACAAGTCCTTTTGTATACAAGTTTTATAAAAATAAAAGGATTATTTTTATATAAAACCCATGTGAAGTGTACGCAGTTTTTGGGACTCCTAGACAAGCATCTCATGCTTGTTTTGTTACTTTTAACATAACACAAGTATTGAGGTACATGGGTATTAAGTCCTTGACCAAAGAGAGAAGTGTAGCACTTGCAAAAACACAAATTCACTTCAAAAAAAAAACTGCAACAGCCTTTTCTTTGCTGCTGGCTGCCGTGACCCTTTTGTTGCTCAAAGGGTGTTCATACTTTGGTCTTTTGAAGGTAAACTCAAGTGTCAAAAATCCTAACTAAAGGCTAGGGTGTTGGGTAATAGTTTGGGGTATTATCTCTTGAGGCTTCATAGTTTTGGAGCTTGCTTTCATCAACATTTACCCTACTTGTTGCTGTCCAAATTCAGCTCAATACTCATCATTGTGAGGAGGTATAATCTTCTTCTTCACTCATTTTATATGTAAGCATGATTCAAGACTTGATATTCATATGGAATTTGACAAAATGGCTTTACAAATATACTTGTTCTTATAATGCTTCCGCTTGCTTTAACTATCATAAATTGGTTTTGTGATGATGTAAACTTTAAGTGCATGTTGTTTTGAAACTTGTTAAATTCCATCATAAACATGCTTTAAAGTATCAACCAAAAGGTTGGTGAGTTCATTAGTTTAACATAAATAATCATTTTCATCATTTTAATAGACTACAAGATTTCATATTTCCATTTCACATAAACATACGTCCCATGCATAGAGACAAAAATATCATTCATATGGATTGAACACCTGGTAACCGACATTCACAATATGCATATAAGAATATCCCCATCATTCCGGGATCCTCCTTCGGACATGATAAAAATTTCGAAGTACTAAAGCATCCGGTACTTTGGATGGGGCTTGTTGGGCCCGATAGATCTATCTTTAAAGTTCACGTCAATTAGGGAGTCTGTTCCCTAATTCTTAGATTACCAGACTTAATAAAAAGGGGCATATTCAGTTTCTATCATTCAACCATAGAATGTAGTTTCGATTACTTGTGTCTATATCATAAAACAGTTATAAAAACAGCGCATGTATTCTCAGTCCCAAAAATATATATTGCAAAAGCATTTAAAAGGGGAATAATGAAACTCACGCATATAATTATTGTAAAACAGTTAATAAAGCATTTGCATGTATTCTCAGCCCCAAAAATGTAAAGAGTAAAAGGGGATCAAATGAAACTCACCCTACAATATTTTGTAGTAAAAATATTCATACGACGATACTGAACAATGCAGGGTTGGCCACGGATTCACGAACCTATATCAGTTGTATATTTATTAATATACATAGTTGCAATCAGATAATTATATATATATATATATATATATATATATATATATATATATATATATATATATAACATTATTAATTATATCCTTTTTAGTTAATAATTTATATGTTCTAGGTATTCATTTTTATATATTTCAGCTAAATAAAATATAAATTTTGTTATATTATATATGAAGTGTAATTATATATATATTTATATATATTATCTGTTTGTTAAGAACAGTATTTAAATAATACTAAGATAATACTTGTAGTGATAAAATTAATAATAATGATAATACTCATATTAGTAAAAATAATACTAACAATAGCTTTTAATAAAATGCATAATCTAAAAATGATAGTAATGAAAGTATTGCTTTTTGATAATAATACTTAATTCTTAATAACAATATAGATTTTACTGATAATTTTAATGATAACCTTTATAACATTGATAATGATGATAATAGATTTTATAACACTAATGATAATAATAATAATAATAATAATAATAACAATAATACTTATTAATACATAATGATAATAATAATAATAATAATAATAATAATAATAATAATAATAATAATAATAATAATAATAATAATAATAATAATAATAATAATAATAATAATAATAATAATAATGGACATGGAAAAATGTATACCCTCTTAAAAAGAATGCTGCAGACGGGACTCGAACTTGCGACCTCTCGCTTAACAACCCACACACCCAAACCTTTTGTACCGCTTATGCTTTTCTAATATAATTAATAAGCTTAATCTATTTCACATCTTCATCATCGTTATTATCCATGGTATTATCACCACTCAGCCCAACATAACAGGATCATGACAACCCATTTATTATTTTAAAAGGAGCCCAAAAATATCTTAAAACCCACATCATATTTTAGAGTTGTTGTACAGTGGCAAAAAAAATATATATACGGCTGCAACAACTAGCAACAATCGATCACCCATCATTACTCACGACATCTAAACTTTCCATCAAAATTATCATCGAGTTTCGTCATCATGTACATCAACACACGACCCGATCATGATCATCGTATATCATGAATCGTAACCATCATTGCTAATTGTCATTATATTCCATATGTGGGTTTCGTAATTTCCCAAACAAGAAAGCAACCAGAAAGTTACAGCTGTAAATAATGGTGGTTTGGGATGGTAATGGTTTGAAAAAAAAAACAGACGTGACGCAGTAGCAAAACAGTAACACTACATGGGTGTTTGGTGGTTGTGACGGGTTGAGATAGAAACAGAAACGTGCAGGTTTTATCACAGTTTAATGATGCTAGTTCGTGACTTTTGTTTACTCGAACAAAAACAGAAATAGAAGCAAGTTGTAGTTGTGGTTTTGATTTGTTTTGTTTGGTCATTCATGATGAAAATAACGAAATTAGTGCAGCAGCTATTTGAGAACAGATAGGTTGAATTGATGGTGTCGGTTTGAAAGATTAATAGAAGAAGAAACGGAAAAGAAAATGAGCTGATAGATCGGTGGTGTTTGGTTTGATTGGAGTAAAACTGAAACAAGTGGAGGTAACCGTAATATTTGCAGGTGGGGTTTGTTTGGGTCATTCTTGGACTGAAACAGAAAAAAATGGATAATGAGTTGGTGATGGTTGTGTGGGTTTGGTGATGATTTGATGATCATGGGTGTTGAAGGTTGACAATGGTGGTGGCGATGGGTTTCATGATCGTATGTATGTATATGTATATATAAAGAAGATTGGCGTTCATGCATGTGTGTCTAAACCGTGTAGTAGCAGGAATCAAAAGGTGTTTGAGTGGTTGTTTTCAGATGATAGGGAGAACAAGAACAGGAGAGAAAGAAATATTGGAGTTTGTTTGATGGTGGAAGATGGTTTGTAGCCTTGATGGTGTAGGGTGGTGATTTCGATTGATGATTAAAATAGAAAGTATCGAGCCATTTAGTTGATGGGTGTGGTTCGAAACATATACAGTGAGTGTGTGTGGGTGTTCTGCAATCAAACATATTTAACAATGGGTTCGAGTGGTGGAGTTGTTTATAAAGATGGTGAGTCAAAAGTGGTATTTAATTTGGTGTTGGTTCTTCTCGAGTTAACTAGAACCAAAGATGGTTTTGGGTTTTGAGAATGAAAGAAATCGTGCAAAGTGAGGGAGAAAGAGAGGATAAAAATATAAGATTTATAAAGGTTCAAGTATCATTCTTTGTGTGTGTGGTTTTTCATACAGTAAATGGAAATGCTATATAAATATATATATTAGTATATGATATGGTAGTGGAAGTGGACAGGAAAGAAATAGTAGAATAGTAAATCAATTAAATCAAATATTGAATCGTATAGCTGTGGTTTGACAAAAGAAGGAAACAGAGATATAAATATCTCTGATATGCACCAACAAAAGGAAAATAACAAAAATACATTTGTCAGTTTTGACAAATTAATATACATGTGAATGATGCATGTTTATTTCTTATCGACTGTTTTTACGGACTGCTAAATCGTACTCCGTTGATAATTATTGGCGGATAAAAGTCTTTCAGAAAAATCCCAAATTTTTAAATTAAATTTCTTTATTTATTTCAGTCATTATGGTATAAAATTCGATCATTAACTATTAAATGATGATTACATTAATTATTCACTCCCAACCCCAAGTAAAATATAAAAGTTTCCAAAATTCAACAAATAGTTCCTAAATATATTTTTAAGAAGCCTAAAATTTATATTACTCATTTTCGGATCACCGTTTATTTTAAAATCACATAAGTTTGTATTTAACTTGATTAATATCCATCGAATGGTAATTAAGTGTTACCGTTGTTTACTAAATAGATTCAAAATCACAAAATATATATTTAACCTTCTTTATTTATATATAAATATAGATATGTTTTTAAATAATAATTATCATAATATCCTATTCTTATTTTAATTTACATAATTACATTTTAATAGCAATAACATATAATACTTTAAATTATATTTCTAATTACCATTTATATGTATATACACACATATTTATTTATAATTAATTGTTCGTGAATCGTCAGACATGGTCAAAGGGTAATTGATTACATGAATATAGATTTCAAAACTTTTCGAGACTCAGCATTACAGACTTTTGCTTATCGTGTCGGAAACATATAAAGATTTGGTCGGAAATTCCTGGGTCGTCACAGTACCTACCCGTTAAAGAAATTTCGTCCCAAAATTTGAGTGAGGTCGTCATGGCTAACAATAAATATGTTTTCCTGATGAATATGAGTTGATAAATAGAGTTTTATCATTATTGAGTAATATGGATAAAATGATTAGATTAATCGAATCGTATGAATGAAGTTCTCACAAAAGATCGAGATGAAGAAATGGAGATTTTCCATAACTTTTAACGTAGTCGCGATTGAATTTAGAAAATAAGGTGCGTCTTAACTTTTGACGTTGTCTTGATTGAATTCCGGAATTTAAGGGATTTAAGGAAAATCTTGGAAATCTATAAGATCTGATTCTTCGGGATTTATGGAAATTAAGATCTCTTTAATTAAATGAGATCATCTACCTCGATTGCTCTGTCTGATATTTCCAATATAAATTTACCTCTTCCGTTCCATTAGTGTTCACCACTTCCATACTAAATTCCTAAATTCAAAAGACTATGAAAATGTTTAATCCAGTTTTAATCCTTGTCCTTATCCTTACTATCGCATCAATCATTATCCTTTTTCATCTACCACCAAAGGAATCTATTCACTTCTACTATACTCTGGGTTTTATAGTGTTCTTGGTTCTCCCATGTCTTTATATTGCTATATGCATCGATATATACAGTTTATAAATTCTGGGTGGTTGTTAGGTTTTATATCTTTTCTTATATTTCGATGTCCCTGCTTCTGTCTCCCCTAATCATTGTCATCCACAGTTAATGCTCTCTCCTATTTGCTGCAATTTATACCCCAATTTCTATTTCAGAGTTTTGTCCTTTCGTTTCTTCTCCTTGTGATTAAGCACCGCTTGTAATGGTCCAGAATTTGCAGATATGAATTTCGGAATGAACATTGTTAATGTTCTAAGAAGAAAATCGTAATGGTACGATCTTAATTTGTCAAATTATCAGAATTCAGGAGAAAAGATAGAACTATCAGGAAGATATGTTCTCGATATGTTTGGAGATTAAGTAGAATGTATGAGTCGTGTAACATGGCACATGATAATGGTACTGTGAATCATCACATTCCATTAGAAACTCAGCTTGACTTACTGTAATATAATCACGTTGATCAAGTGTCATTATATTACTCTAACTCATGCATCAATTCCCAACATTACTTCAATAACATTCATATTTTAAGCTCGAAAGTTTATAGAATATAGAAACTAATAGTTTCTATATGATGTAATACTGATAGCACGAAGAGATTAATGATTTCAGATAAGAATAGTTATAAAAATATCTCCAGAAATATGGAGGATATTTATAATGAGAGCTACGATAATATCTCTGAATATCTAAGATCAGAGGATGATAGAAACTATTGTTTGCAAGGGTTTAGAGTAAGGAGCAAAATATTCACTAAAGACTTTAGCAGACATTGAATCATTTGAATTCTTTGAAGTCAAACTTATTCTTTGTGATTTGTCCACGGCTTTCTTCATAGTTTCGAATAATCTGCTTTTCGGTACTAAATTTTCTATTGAATGTTTCCAATATAATGATACACAGGAAGCACGAAGAGGTATATAATTTCGGACAAGAATATTTATGAAAATATCCTCAGAAATATCGAAGATATTGATGATGATTTTTTGGAATTTCTAAGTTCGATGGTTGATGGAGAAAGATTTTCCTCAAGATTTTAACATGACTTCGGAGCAAGATATTCTCTAAAGATTTCAACGGATCCAGAATTACCTGAATCCTTTGAATACAGGGTTTGGTCCTTGTATTTGTCCTTGGTCTCCTCCGTGGTTAGCTCAATCCGTTTTCTAGTCCCAACTTTTCTGAGCTTTTCCAACATTCTATTCTTTATCATCAAACTTTCAATGATTAAGGTCGTTTACCATTTTTGTTGCTTCATTCAACTTTTCAAAATTCAGAGTATTGGTTCGCAGACTGGGTGCTCTTCAGGATTTTAGAATGGAAGATCATTATTCTAAAAGATAAATGTTATACATATAACTGTTGATGTAGATATGATGTGAGTTTTCAAAGTACTACTTGTCGATTCTTTTACATTTACTGCTACCATATCTGAATCATTGGTTATCGATCTGAGGTGATTTCAAGAGAATTGTGTGTGTGTGTTTTTTTTTTTTTTTAGATGATTAAACGCTGACGGTAATATGGTGGAATATAAAAGGTTCCCCGGTAACAATAAAAGAGCATACATATAAATCAAGGTGATAATAAGATTGTTTCGAACGAAAAGTCGAAGTTGATTTGCTGGAGCTGTGACAAAATTTGCTACTTTGAAAGGAATTACCAAGTTATTTTGGGTAATAATAACACTAAAGGAATTAGCACAACTATGTGTTAAACGTTTACTCAGTTTCTGAGAGTTTTTCAGATGCATAACTAAATGCATCAATCTTTTCTTCCGTAGATGAAGTGCGGTTGATTCATCCTATCGATTGAGGTGTTTTCAAGAATCATGAAAGGTTTGAACGCAGATTGTAATTGTGATGATAACAATGGGGTTTAAAATGAAATCAAGTGGCAAACTTGAAGAATTGTTTAGCTTCATATGTTATAATCAATATTTTAATTCATTTTAATTATCCAGTGTTGGTAGTCCACAGTTGATAGTCCACAGTAACAGTCCAATAATTCATATATAGTTTAATATATAATATTCGAATTAATTAATAAATATCGTGACCCGTGTACATGTCTCAGACTCGATCACAACTCAAAGTATATATATTATTTGAGAATCAACCTCAACCCTGTATAGAGAACTCGATCATTACTGCATATAGAGTGTCTATGGTGATTCCAAATAATATATATAGATGCGTCGATATGATATGTCAAAACCTTGTATACGTGTCCCGATATTTAAAGTGCGTAAAATAAATAACAGAAATTAAATGACGATAATTAAAGTGCATAAAGTAAATAACAGAAATTAAATGACGATAAATAAAATTGCGAGAATGTAAATTGCGATAAATAAACTGCGATAAATAAATTGCGATAATTAAATGGTAATACGGAATTAACAGTTAGCTAGGAACAGTTAGCTAGGATTTTGTTAGCGTGGATTCTTAATAGAATTTCATATTGTTAATTAATCTGTTTCTAATCAATTTTTATTGTGTCCATTATTTCTTCATTATGCCACTTGTTGGATTCTGATAGGTCAAAATCCAAATATGTAATTGGATGAATATGGTTATTCTGTGGTGAACGGATTTGTATATCGGTGGATGTAAGTAGGATAGTAAATGACTGTTGAAACAGATTCGAAGAACATACAATGTAACTTAATAATGTGAAATTTAAATAGTCCTCGGGTATTACCTACCCGTTAAAATATTTTCACCATTAACAGTTTGTACAAGAGAATTTTTAATTACAATCTTTATGAAAACATATATACATATATATTTTATTCAGATGTATTCATGGATTTAATGAGTTAATATAATATTAAACTCATTTGCTTTTCGGTTGGAACTAGAATAAATAATCTTTAAAACTTTAGAGATTACATATTCGACATGTCGAACGAAGATCATACTCAAAGTACAGATGATGATATTGAAGCATGGATTGTTGATGGTACTGGTGCTGTTATTGATTGTATTGTTGGTGCCGGTGATGTTGTTGAAGCTGGTACATTTTGCACCATATTCTCCTAATTGATTGTTCGAGCACGAAGTTTGTTGACTTATTACTCCAGGATGATTGTCAGTTGAAACGAGTGGATGAATAAGGTTCAGAATTGTGGATAGGATATAATCTTGTCAAGTTACCCCAGAAATGAGACTGAAAATGGTGTCTCGAACAGGTTCGCCGGTAAACGCTTCAGGTTCATTGTCAAGAGGTGAATTCGGTTGGTGGAAGGGATTGCCTTTTCCGCGTTTCCATTAATTAAGTCGACTACGAACCCATCAGATGAATTGATAATGGCTGATTGGTTGATTCATGCCGATGACACTGTTTTCGGAGCTTAGGTGAACATCTATGTCAGAATAGCTGTCGGAATAACTATCGAAATAGCTATCAGAATCGGAGGGACTCGAACTGGTTTAGGGATTCATCCCGTTCGATTAGATGAAGAATTTTCAATAAGAAACAGATTATAGGATATAGATTAGTACCCTGCGGTACATAATTTACATATGCATATATAATACTAAAATCCCATAAGTTACAGAGGAATCTACGGAAGCTGTCAGACATCGGTAGCAATAACAGGTACGCTAAGGTATGAATTAGCAGATATGCTTAGATATAAATTTTTGTCTATACACTAATCATGCAATTAATGCAATAAGATGTGCCTAGACTAAGGATGATAAGCAAGTGATTCTCTAAGAATGATAAGCAGGAAATTTTCGACACAAAATGATAAGCAAAACTTTTGACATGCAGACACGGTCAAAGTCCAGACTCACTAATGCATCCTAACGACTTATCAGTTAGACACACTAATGCAGACCCGGTTCACTAAGACCACCTCTCTGATACCAACTGAAAGGACCCGTCCTAATCCATCCAGACGAAGTCCATATAGATTACAAACGATTTAAAATGGTTGATTTCATCGAGAGGTACTTGACCTCTATATGATACATTTTACAAATATTGCATTCGTTTTTAAAAGACAAACTTTCATTTACATCGACAGTTAACATCATGCATACCATTTTATAATATATCCATCTATAATTGACTTAATAATAATCTTGATGAACTCAACGACTCGAATGCAACGTCTTTTGAAATATGTAATGAATGACTCCAAGTAATATCTCTAAAATGAGCAAATGAACAGCGGAAGATTTCTTTCGTACCTGAGAATAAACATGCTTTAAAGTGTCAACCAAAAGGTTGGTGAGTTCATTAGTTTAACATAAATAATCATTTTCATCATTTTAATAGACCACAAGATTTCATATTTCCATTTCTCATAAACATACGTCCCATGCATAGAGACAAAAATATCATTCATATGGATTGAACACCTGGTAACCGACATTCACAATATGCATATAAGAATATCCCCATCATTCCGGGATCCTCCTTCGGACATGATATAAATTTCGAAGTACTAAAGCATCCAGTACTTTAGATGGGGCTTGTTGGGCCCGATAGATCTATCTTTAGAGTTCGCGTCAATTAGGGTGTCTGTTCCCTAATTCTTAGATTACCAGACTTAATAAAAAGGGGCATATTCAGTTTCGATCATTCAACCATAGAATGTACTTTCGATTACTTGTGTCTATATCGTAAAACAGTTATAAAAATAGCGCATGTATTCTCAGTCCCAAAAATATATATTGCAAAAGCATTTAAAAGGGGAATAATGAAACTCACGCATATAATTATTGTAAAACAGTTAATAAAGCATTTGCATGTATTCTCAGCCCCAAAAATGTAAAGTGTATAAGGGGATCAAATGAAACTCACTCTACAATTTTTTGTAGTAAAAATATTCATACGACGATACTGAACAATGCAGGGTTGGTCATGGATTCACGAACCTATATCAGTTGTATATTTATTAATATACATAGTTGCAATCAGATAATTATATATATATATATATATATATATATATATATATATATATATATATATATATATATATATATATATATATATATATATATATATATATATATATATATATATATATATAACATTATTAATTATATCATTTTTAGTTAATAATTTATATGTTCTAGGTATTCATTTTTATATATTTCAGCTAAATAAAATATAAATTTTGTTATATTATATATGAAGTGTAATTATATATATATTTATATATATTATCTGTTTGTTAAGAACAGTATTTAAATAATACTAAGATAATACTTGTAGTGATAAAATTAATAATAATGATAATACTCATATTAGTAAAAATAATACTAAAAGTAGCTTTTAATAAAATGCATAATCTAAAAATGATAGTAATGAAAGTATTGCTTTTTGATAATAATACTTAATTCTTAATAACAATATAGATTTTACTGATAATTTTAATGATAACCTTTTATAACATTGATAATGATGATAATAGATTTTATAACACTAATGATAATAATAATAATAATAATAATAATAATAATAATAATAATAATAATAATAATAATAATAATAATAATAACAATAATACTTATTAATACATAATGATAATAATAATAATAATAATAATAATAATAATAATAATAATAATAATAATAATAATAATAATAATAATAATAATAATAATAATAATAATAATGGACATGGAAAAATGTATACCCTCTTAAAAAGAATGCTGCAGACGGGACTCGAACTTGTGACCTCTCGCTTAACAACCCACACACCCAAACCATTGTACTGCTTATGCTTTTCTAATATAATTAATAAGCTTAATCTATTTCACATCTTCATCATCGTTATTATCCATGGTATTATCACCACTCAGCCCAACATAACAGGATCATGACAGCCCATTTATTATTTTAAAAGGAGCACAAAAATATCTTAAAACCCACATCATATTTTAGAGTTGTTGTACAGTGGCAAAAAATATATATATACGGCTGCAACAACTAGCAACAATCGATCACCCATCATTACTCACGACATCTAAACTTTCCATCAAAATTATCATCGAGTTTCATCATCATGTACATCAACACATGACCCGATCATGATCATCGTATATCATGAATCGTAACCATCATTGCTAATTGTCATTATAATCCATATGTGGGTTTCGTAAATTCCCAAACAAGAAAGCAACCAGAAAGTTACAGCTGTAAATAATGGTGGTTTGGGATGGTAACGGTTTAAAAAAAAACAGACGTGACGCAATAGCAAAACAGTAACACTACATGGGTGTTTGGTGGTTGTGACGGGTTGAGATAGAAACAGAAACGTGCAGGTTTTATCACAGTTTAATGATGCTAGTTCGTGACTTTTGTTTACTTGAACAAAAATAGAAATAGAAGCAAGTTATAGTTGTGGTTTTGATTTGTTTTGTTTGGTCATTCATGATGAAAATAATGAAATTAGTGCAGCAGCTGTTTGAGAACAGATAGGTTGAATTGATGGTGTCGGTTTGAAAGATTAATAGAAGAAGAAACTGAAAAGAAAATGAGCTGATGGATCGGTGGTGTTTGGTTTGATCGGAGTAAAACTGAAACAAGTGGCGGTAACCGTAATATTTGCAGGTGGGGTTTGTTTGGGTCATTCTTGGACTGATACAGAAAAAAAAAATGGATAATGCGTTGGTGATGGTTGTGTGGGTTTGGTGATGATTTGATGATCATGGGTGTTGAAGGTTGACAATGGTGATGGCGATGGGTTTCATGATCGTATGTATGTATATGTATATACAAAGGAGATTGGCGTTCATGCATGTGTGTCTAAACCGTGTAGTAGCAGGAATCAAAAGGTGTTTGAGTGGTTGTTTTCGGGTGATAGGGAGAACAAGAACAGGAGAGAAAGAAATATTGGAGTTTGTTTGATGATGGAAGATGGTTTGTAGCCGTGATGGTGTAGGATGGTGATTTCGATTGATGATTAAAATAGAAAGTATCGAGCCATTTAGTTGATGGGTGTGGTTTGAAACATATACAGTGAGTGTGTGTGGGTGTTCTGCAATTAAACATATTTAACAATGGATTCGAGTGGTGGAGTTGTTTGTAAAGATGGTGAGTCGAAAGTGGTATTTAATTTGGTGTTGGTTCTTCTCGAGTTAACTAGAACCAAAGATGGTTTTGGGTTTTGAGAATGAAAGAAATCGTGTAAAGTGAGGGAGAAAGAGAGGATAAAAATATAAGATTTATAAAGGTTCAAGTATCATTCTTTGTGTATGTGGTTTCTCATACAGCAAATGGAAATGCTATATAAATATATATATTAGTATATGATATGGTAGTGGAAGTGGACAGGAAAGAAACAGTAGAATAGTAAATCAATTAAATCAAATATTGAATCGTATAGCTGTGGTTTGACAAAAGAAGGAAACAGAGATATAAATATCTCTGATATGCACCAACAAAAGGAAAATAACAAAAATACATTTGTCAGTTTTGACAAATTAATATACACGTGAATGATGCACGTTTATTTCTTACCGACAGTTTTTACGGACTGCTAAATCGTACTCCGTTGATAATTAGTGGCGGATAAAAGTCTTTCAGAAAAATCCCAAATTTTTAAATTAAATTTCTTTATTTATTTCAGTCATTATGGTATAAAATTTGATCATTAACTATTAAATGATGATTACATTAATTATTCACTCCCAACCCCAAGTAAAATATAAAAGTTTCCAAAATTTAACAAATAGTTCCTAAATATATTTTTAAGAAGCCTAAAATTTATATTACTCATTTTAGAATCACCGTTTATTTTAAAATCACATAAGTTTGTATTTAACTTGATTAATATCCATCGAATGGTAATTAAGTGTTACCGTTTTTTACTAAATAGATTCAAAATCACAAAATATATATTTAACCTTCTTTATTTATATATAAATATAGATATGTTTTTAAATAATAATTATCATAATATCCTATTCTTATTTTAATTTACATAATTACATTTTAATAGCAATAACATATAATACTTCAAATTATATTTCCAATTACCATTTATATGTATATACACACATATCTATTTATAATTAATTGTTCGTGAATCGTCAGACATGGTCAAAGGGTAATTGATTACATGAATATAGATTTCAAAACTTTTCGAGACTCAGCATTACAGACTTTTGCTTATCGTGTCAGAAACATATAAAGATTAAGTTTAAATTTGGTCGGAAATTCCCGGGTCGTCACAATTTCACCCCTGTTTTAATAATTCCATAGACTATTAATCCATTCCCGTGTCCGGTTAAATAAACGATTATTCGTACATATAAATACCCCGCCCATCATGTCCGATCGAGTGTATATGGTTATTTATAGGGACGTCCAATTGTAAATCTTTATATTAAAATTAACAAACTATCATTTAGTTAAACAAGTATAAAGCCCACTAATAGCCCATAGTCTAATTTCCACAAGTGTCGTTCTTTTGTCCAAACCCCAATTATGGTACAAAGCTCAATTACCCAATTTTAATATTTTTAGCCCAACATCATGATTACTTCGGATTAAATAAGCATAATAATAACTTAGCTACGAGACATTAAATTAAAAAGGTTGAACATAACTTACAATGATTAAAAATAGCGTAGCGTTACACGGACAGAATTTCGACTTACACTCTTACAACATTCGCTAACAAACCCTTATTATTAGGATTTAAAATTAAAATTAAAATATAAATATATATATATTTACGTATATAGAGAGAGAGATTGATATATGTTGAATGATGCACCAAACACTCGATTTTATAGGCCTTGTGAACTGGAAAAGATGCTCATGCGATCGCATGGAGTTTCTTCCTCCAGGCCATGCGATCGCATGGCCTCTATTTACAGCTCACATGAGCTTGTTTTCTTATGCCGACGGTTTTTAAATATAATATAATATATATATTAATTTTAAGAATTAATTATATATTATATTATATTCATGTGCATAGTTAACTTGTAATTTTTAGTCCGTTGCGTCGAGCATTGAGAGTTAACTCTGGTCCTGGTTCCGGATTTTCGAACGTCCTTGCGTACAATTTAATATCTTTTACTTTACTTTTTGAATCTTGTACTCTTGTAATTTCGAGACGTTTCTTATCAATAATTGGAACCTCTTTGATTGTATTTTGTACTTTTGAGCTTTTTGGTCATTTGCGTCTTCAATTCGTCGAATCTGTCTTTTGTCTTCACCTTTTATTATTTAAACGAATATCACTTGTAAATAGAACAATTGCAACTAAAAGCTTTTCTTTCTTGAGGAATAATGCTATGAAATATATGTTCGTTTTTAGCATTATCAAATATTCTCACACTTGAGCGTTGCTTGTCCTCAAGCAATATAGTCTTGAAATACTAGAATCACTTCTTTATTCTTCACACTTTGTACATCAGTGATTTCTTTACGGCGGTATTAACAATGGTAGTAACGATATGGTTTACAGTCCCACATGACTATAAAATTTAGATCCATTAAGGAAATTGGATCTTTATTGAAACATTTGATCTTTTTGAAAATTAAATCTAGCTTTTACCCTAGATAAGTTTTCCGAAATAACCCTTCACCGGTGTTTGCAAAATATTTTTGTGGGTTTGGTGGGTTTCAGATTTGAAAATTTTAGCTCAAAACTTGCGGTTTTGTGTCACCCACTTGCTAACCTTGTATTAGGAAAGCAACACGTCCAGTATACTTGCTCCGAATATTACCTTTCGATAAACTACCGTCCGGTTGTAAAGGAAAGCCTTGAACAAGCAACTGTTAAGGCAATGTCCCCTGACATACTTTTAATTATGGTCTTATAATGTGTAGGACGCAATTACTATC
Organism: Rutidosis leptorrhynchoides; assembly: GCF_046630445.1. Lineage (NCBI taxonomy): Eukaryota > Viridiplantae > Streptophyta > Magnoliopsida > Asterales > Asteraceae > Rutidosis > Rutidosis leptorrhynchoides. The sequence goes on along the minus strand of NC_092334.1, from coordinate 182,499,427 downwards.
CTTGGTAGGAGCAATAGTAAAGCTCACCCTTATAATTTTTCGGACTGGCACAAGGTCCTGTCTTTGACCATGCTATGCAACCACCGTTCTTACGGTTGACACCCGATTTGGTTCAGGTGACCTAATGAATTCCAGTTGAATTCCTAGAATTTTACGTTCAATGGTAATGAACGCATTGAAAATGGGTTTTAAGAAAACTAATCGGTTTATAATTTGATCAAAATATTTTCTCGTTCAAGCTCGAGTTTAGATATCATTGAATTCCATGAGTTTGAATTCTCAATCTTTAAGGTCAATCTCTAGGATTGAGTAATATCAGTCTTAAAAGCTGATTTTTGATCTTTAAGGATATTATCCTTTCTGGGGATCTGATTCATTAGTCTTATCCAGCTAATTTGCATGGCGTCCTCCCCATTTTACGAGACAGATCCTCTCATGGTTAGGATAAGTCTGACCACTTGGCGACCCTGTTTGATGCTGAGGTCCGTGGATTTCCTGCTGATTTTAGAGATGACTTTTCTAGGTTTTTCGTCAACCTACAGCTGGTCTGGACGACAACTTCATGACCTAAGTCAAGAAGCGCGTTTTTTTTCCGGAAGACTTTACTTCCTTTTAATGATGGAATTGATTCATCGTGTAGACCCATCTTTCTTACAGTAAATCGGGTAAAACTGTTTAGTTTAGTCCAAAGCAAAAGTATTTTCAGTTATTTGTTACAGAAATATGTGACATATGTTTAAAATAACTTGGTAAATTTTCCCACATTTGGCTTTTATTTTCTTTTATTTGCCTTTTTGTTCTCCTCTATTCCATTCTTAAATGAATTCTAACATTTTGGTTTGTTTCTCAATTTATGTCCTTTCCGAGGTAACAATAATTTCGGTGTTAACACCTAGTTTTATCGTTCATAAATATGTATAAACATGATTTTGAGTTCATTGAAAATTTTGAAAATTTTTACTAGAAGTGGGTAGTCAGTTTATAAGACTAGGGCTATTCTTTATTATCAGAGAGCACTAGATTCTAATACAACTACTGCTTTAGAAGTATTTCTAATGGTAACCAAGTGTATAAATCAAAAAATTTTAAAATCCGAAAGAATTTAACCCCTTCCCACACTTAAGATCTTGCAATGCCCTCATTTGCAAGAAATCAGTAACAATTTAATTTATTGAGGGTGATTAGCGTAGAAAAATGATTAAATTTTACCAAAGTTTCCAAACATATTGGCGTTTGTTTGCTGAATGATAAATGGTGCACATCATTTGTTCATTCCGTCTTGTTGTTACATCACATTTGTTTTTCATTTTGTCGTCAAAACTAGCTTTTGCTGAACTTAATGCCAGTCTTTGAAAATGTGCTGTTTTACCCTGTTTTGTACAATCGACAATATACATACATACAAATATAAACATGCATGGCAATTTGAAATGGGACTTAATATCCCACTTTCAAACCCTAAATGTAAAATATTAGTACACAATAATAATAAAAATGATAAAAATTACACAAATATATCCAATAACATAAGTTTAAACATGAAAAAGTCAAAAGATAAAAACATACAATCATAAAAATAACCAAATGGAACCAAATCAGTCTGGATAGGGGTTCCAGTTCATCTCGTCAGGTGGGTTCCATTGTTGGTTATAGGTGTCCTGATAGGCTTGGTTATAGTCATATCGGTTAAAGGGTGGTCGGATATCGGGGCTGTGTGGCGGAAAATGAGCAGGTCGAGTAGGCACGTAATTATTTGGTACCTGATATGATAGCTGGCTCATGATTTGGTGCTGATGAACTAACCAGCTATCGTGTTGGCGTCGCCTATAATCCTCGTATACTCGCTCGGAGTTCCACTGCTCGTACATACTATGTCTGGCCGCGCTCGTCATTGATTCCTCATCTATACGAACGTGCACGTCAAGAATAGCATCTCAAATGACATCCCTAATGTCTTCCGCTTCCTCCATTTCTTTGTCTGAACCCCTTTCTACCTGTGGATGATTACCTTCATAGGGTACTGCCTGGTTGCGTCTACTTTTCAATACCTTAGCACCCACATAAACTTTCAATCCTAAAGGCTCAACCTGTTCTCTACAAAACTGTAATGGACCCCCTTGGTTCCTATCAACACCTAAATACTCTCCAATGAGAGTAACAAAAATACCTCCTCCTATTATACTCCCTTCCTGCATTCCTTCTACCATTTTAGATAAATAAAAACCAACACAGTAAGGAATATTAACAAAGCTTTTCGGGTCCCGAATACACTTTAGGTAGAATAAATCATGTAAGGTCAGTTTCTCCTTATTGTGACCTCTTTGTGTAATCGAGTTAGCCAAAAATCTATGAATCACACGAAGCTCAGCTTTGTTAATATGTAAGTAGGAGTGTTTTCCTCCTAGTGTAAAAACATTATAGTTTGACATACGCCTCCAAACGGCGTCAGCTTCAAAGTTCCTATCTACCCTTTCCCCACGATAAATCAAGCTCATACAATTGGGTAGTAACAATTCACTAGGAGTGTAAATCTGTAATGCCCTGGCCATGTCCATCATGGACATCCTGTACATCCTACCGCCAAGGATAAATCTAAGAAAACTTCTATCATCTAACCTATCTACATCTACGTTTAACGCTATAGTACTCATTAACTCAACACAGCATTCTTTATATACAGGTCGACTAATGGTGAAAAGACGTTCCCAATCTGTAAAAGAAGAACTACCATACCTTTGTACCAAATGCTGTCTAACACGGTCAGCTAGATGGACCGTTTCCAAAGGATTCTAATCAATTACCCTTGGCACCTCTACCTCTTTTGTTACTAATTTGAACTTATTACTTTGATATGCCGAGTAATCTCTCCATCGTCTGTTGAATCTCAAATTAGGATGCAATGTGTGTTCCGGAATTGTTGGGTATTCGACAGGTGGATGTGGGGGAAATACTGTGAATTCATTAGGTAACTGTAGCGGATCATAATAGGGTACGTGCTGTTCAGGCTGATGTTGTGGTTCCTGTTGTGGTTGTTGTTCAGGTTCATATTGCATTTCTGGTTCTGGTTCTGGAGCTGGAGCAGGCTGTCTAGATGATGATGCTCCTGAACCTCCCGTATCGGCTTTCTGCAAAATACATTAAACACAAAATTTGTGCATCCAAGTATGCATTAGTGTTAGAAAAATAACAACTTAAAACAATCACAAAAACATGTTAAATCAAACTTAAACTTATACACATTTTCACACTTTTTCACAATTCTACACTTTTTCAAATGAGCACATATGAAAATGTATACAAAGTTCATAAGCATTTAACTCAAATAACATGTTAAAATAGTCATTACTAATAATTAAACAAGTCTCAAATGGCAATTACATCAAATTAATCAAGTTCATGAATTTTGGACTTAAAAAGTCCACTTTAATCTCCAAAAATTATGTTTAGGATCAATGTTTGAATCATTTAACTACCTAAACATGTTACACTACTCAATTTTGCAATAATTCATGACAAAAATCGGCCATAACCTATTTATATCAAAAATCCCCAAATTGCTCAAGAACACAAACCCTAGATTTCTAAAAATTTTGAAGTTTTTGGCTTCAAATCATGTTAAATAGCATCAATCTAGGTTATACATGCATAAAATACTAACAATTAAACACTAATTACACTAGAAATCAACAAAATTGCATTAGGTAAAATATTGGTAATTATCACAAAAACTAGGAATTTATAGAGATTAGGGGTGTAATTTTTACCTTTTTGCTGAAGAATGCGAATCTAGGCATGATTAGTGCAAGAAAAATGACGAATTACGGTGGAAAAATGATGAAAATTGGTGAGATTTTGAGAGATTTTCGGGTATGTGTGTGTGTTGTGTGGAGAAGAACAGCTCGACTGGCATTTTGAGTCTGGCCCGAAATTTGCCTCCATGCGATCGCATAGAGGTGTAGGGAGAATCCCATGCGATCGCATGGGTGCCCGGCTACAGTGTTTTTCAGGTTTTTTTTTATATATTTAACTTACACTTTATAAAACATAAAATTAATATAATTTTAACAATTTGCTTCTTTTTAGGAGCGAGGGTGTTTCGGATCGTTGGCCTAGTCCGTCCCTCGACAAAATTTTAAAATTTGTCAATTTAAAGCGTGGTTTTTAAAAGTAAAGATTTTTGGGTTTTTTTTTAATTTTTTTGGCATACTTTAATTCAATAAGATTAAAAATAATGATAATAAAAGTTCTCGTCCCTCCCTTGGGTAAAGCAATTTCGGTTCAAAGACCTAGTCTTCAACTTACGACGAATTTTAAAAATCATATTTTTAACTTAGCGAAATAAAGTAAATTTTTGTTTTTAAATTCACACCAAACTTAAATTTAAAATGCATAAAATTAAAAATTCATATTTTAAAAATTAAAAATTCACACCAAACTTATATTATATTTTAATTTTTAAACATACAAACTTATATTAAAATTTTCAAATATTTACAATTTTAAAGAAGTTTACAATATTAATTTAATATTAATTTTAAAAACATGGTAAAAATAAAATTAAAAATCTTTTTGGCTTTTATCCCACTTTAATCAATCAAATATTATCAAAAATATACGCCCCTCTTTTCGGTAAAGTAATTTCGGTTCCATGACCTAATTTAACTCATGACGAATTTTTGAAATATTTTGAGTTGATTGATTAAAGATATTTATACCTTAAGAATAAACGTTAAATTTCGTAGTGATGTAATAAATTTTTGTATGATATCAACATTTTCGGTCGCAGGACCTAATTTCATCGAATACCAATTTAATACTTTATAGCGAACAAATTAGCGTTTATTATCAAAAGGTTAAAAATAAAAATAAAAATAAAAACTGTACAAACTTACCTGTGAAATAGATTTCTTAGTGATATGCTCTAGCCCACTCATAAGATAGTCAGACTAATTGGTTTTCCATGGCTACATAGGCGTAACCTCGAGCATTTAATGTTTTTTCTTCTAAACATATGAACGGTCCATCTCTGCATAGAGTAACAAATTCGGTATTTGAATAGGTTTGATTATTTGAACATTTACCTTCGTGTGACCATTTTCCGCATTTGTGACATTTTTCAAGGTGTCGTGCTCTTCTTTTCGCTGCGGATTTTGATTTTCCTTTACCAAATTGTAACTTATTATCTTCGCATCTGGATTCTTTTCTTACTCCGTCCAATTTACCTCTGATTAGTGATACTATTTCACTCGGAAGTGTGTCATTATTACGTTTAGTGATCAAAGCGTGTAGCATTAGACCATGGTTTAGTTCACAGGAAGTCTTCATTTCGTAAAAACCTAAAAAAAAATAAAAATTCAGAATGGGGGGAGAAGACTAGTTCTTTAGGGTCTGCTAGGGAAAGACCATTCAGGTTCCATTTTCGAGAACTACACAAAAACAGAAATTCTAACTCTAACAGAAATACATATTATCCTTAAAAGACTTGATTCTCCCCACACTTAGTTAGCTGTGGTATCGAAATTGTGATTAACTTCGTTGTCAACTTTCATCGGACTATCTATGTAATGTTTAACTCTGCGACCATTAACTTTAAATTCAATCCCATTTGAATTTATTAATTCTATCATTCCGTATGGGAAAACTCTTTTGACTATAAATAGTCCAGACCATCTTGATTTCAATTTTTCAGGAAATAGCTTGAATCGTGAATTGAAAAGAAGAACTCTATCTCCTTCTTTAAATTCTTTTGAACTTCTGATTCTTTTATCATGCCATTTCTTCATTCTTTCCTTATAGATTAACGAATTTTCGTATGCTTCTTGTCTTAATTCTTCTAATTCGTTTAATTGACTTAACCGTAGACGTCCAGCTTCATGTAAATCAAGATTACATGTCTTCAAAGCCCAAAATGCTTTGTGTTCAATTTCTACTGAAAGATGACATGCTTTTCCGTAAACGAGTCTAAAAGGTATGGTTCCAATTGGAGTTTTGTAGGCTGTTCTAAAAGCCCAGAGTGCATCCTCCAATTTTATGGACCATTCCTTCGGATTTGATCCTACGGTTTTTTCTAGAATACATTTTAAAGCTCGGTTGGTATTTTCAACTTGTCCACTTGTTTGTGGATGATATGCAGTGGAGATTTTATGAGTTACTCCATATCTTTTAAGAAGTTTCTCAAGTTGATTATTACAGAAATAAGTTCCCCGATCACTTATTGAAGCTTTCGGTGTTCCAAACCTTGCAAAAAGACGTTTTAAAAAGTTGACTACAACTCGTGCATCGTTAGTTGGGAGAGCTTGTACTTCCGCCCATTTAGATACATAATCAATGGCAACGAGAATGTAGAGATTATTATGAGATTTTGGAAATGGACCCATAAAGTCAATACCCCAAATGTCAAATACTTCACATACTTGAATGACATTTTGTGGCATTTCATCACGTTGACTTATTTTTCCGGCCCTTTGACAAGCATCACAGGATTTGCAAATAAGGTGTGCGTCTTTGTAAATTGTAGGCCAATAGAATCCAGCATCATAAACTTTTTTTGCTGTTAGTTGAGGCCCATAATGCCCTCCTGTTGGTCCTGTGTGACAATGGTTTAAAATTTTACTAGCTTCATCTCCGAATACACATCGGCGTAATATTCCATCTGGACAACTTTTAAACAAATGTGGATCTTCCCAGAAATAGTGTTTTATATCACTAAAGAATTTCTTTCGTTTTTGGTACGATAATCCTTTTTCAAGGAATCCACATACTAAGTAGTTTGCATAGTCTGCAAACCATGGAATTTCATTATAATCTATCTTCAATAGAAATTCATCAGGAAAGTTGTCTTGTATGGCCGATTCATTTAGAACTTCTAATTCGGGATTTTCAAGACGAGAAAGATGATCAGCTGCGAGATCTTCTGCTCCTCTTTTATCTCGGATTTCAATATCGAACTATTGTAAGAGTAAGATCCAACGGATTAATCGTGGTTTGGCATCTTGTTTTGAAAATAGGTATCTAAGAGCAGAATGGTCAATATAGACTACCATTTTAGCTAGAACGAGATATGATCGAAATTTGTCAAAAGCAAAGACAATAGCAAGGTGTTCTTTTTCAGTAGTTGTATAGTTCGTTTGTGCTCCTTGTAACGTCTTACTAGCATAATATATAGGTTGAAATCGTTTTTCAATTCTTTGTCCTAAACGGCTCCCATTGCAAAATCACTTGCATCGCACATAAGTTCAAACGGTAGATTCCAATTTGGAGTTATCATGATCGGCGCATTAGTGAGTTTCTCTTTAAGAATATTAAAAGATTTGATACACTCATCTGAAAAGATGAATGGAGCATCCTTTTCTAGGAGTTTATTCATAGGAGTGGAAATTTTAGAAAAATCTTTTATGAAACGTCGGTAAAAACCGGCATGCCCTAGAAAACTCCTAACTCCTCTAACATTGGTGGGATGTGGAAGTTTAGCAATTACATCTACTTTAGCTCTATCCACTTAAATTCCTTCCTTTGAAATTTTATGACCAAGAACGATGCCTTCTTTAACCATGAAATGGCATTTCTCCCAATTAAATACTAGATTTGATTGTTCACATCTAATAAGCATTCGTTCAAGATTAATTAAACATGTTTCAAAAGTATCACCGAAGACTGAAAAGTCATCCATGAAAACATCCATGCATTCTTCTATCATGTCATGAAAAATTGCCATCATGCACCTTTGAAAGGTTGCAGGGGCGTTGCAAAGTCCAAATGGCATGCGTTTGTAAGCAAAAGTACCATAAGGGCACGTGAATGTGGTTTTTTCTTGATCCTCGGGTGCTATTGGAATTTGAAAATATCCGGAAAAACCATCTAGAAAACAATAGTAACTGTTTCCGGCTAATCTTTCCAACATTTGATCAATGAAAGGCAAGGGAAAGTGATCTTTTCTGGTGGCGTCATTTAATTTTCTATAATCAATACATACACGCCATCCTGTTACAGTCCTAGTAGGAATAAGTTCATTTTTTTCATTTGTAATGACAGTCATGCCACCCTTCTTAGGCACGCATTGAACTGGGCTTACCCATGGACTATCAGAAATTGGATAAATTAAACCTGCATCTAGCAGTTTAATAATTTCTTTTTAACTACATCTTGCATATTAGGATTTAGTCTTCGTTGGCGTTGCACATACGTTTTATGACCTTCTTCCATAAGGATTTTATGTGTGCAATACGAAGGACTTATTCCTTTAATATCATGAATCTTCCATGCAATGGCTGGTTTATGAGCTTTCAACATAGAAATGAGTTGTGATTTCTCATTTTCAGTAAGAGAAGACGATATTATTATAGGTAATTCAGATTCACCATGTAAATAAGCGTATTCCAAATGATTTGGATGTGGCTTTAACTCTAATGTCGGAGGTTCTTCTATCGATGATTTGTATCGATATCCGTCTTCTTCTTTTAGCATTTGAATTTCTTCTGTTGTTGGTTCATATCCATTAGCTATTAGTGTAGCTAACATTTTAGTTTCATCAATTGGTTTAGTCCCTTCTCCTAAAGAACATTTTCCTGCTCCTTGTAATTCTGGAAATTCTTCTAACAATTCTGCATGTGAATCTATAGTTTGAATATAATAACATATATCATCTGCAGATTGCGGTTGTTGCATAGCTCTATCAACTGAAAAGGTAACACTCTCATCCTCTATACTTAGGGTCAATTTCTTACCAAACACGTCTATCATTGCTTTAGCCGTGTTTAAGAATGGTCTTCCTAATATGAGAGGAACTTGAGAATCTTCTTCCATGTCCAGAACAACAAAATCTACTGGAAATACTAAAGTACCAACTTTAATTAGCATGTTCTCCATTATCCCTCTAGGATATTTTATTGATCTATTGGCTAGTTGTATACTTATTCTTGTTGGTTTCAATTCTCCAAGGTCTAGTTTAGCGTATAGTGAATACGGCATTAAATTTATACTAGCACCTAAGTCTGCCAATGCTTCTATTGAACTAAGACTACCCAGAAAACACGGAATTGTGAAACTTCCTGGATCAGATAATTTTTCTGGTATCTTATTCAACAGCACTGCTGAACAATTAGCATTCATAGTAACAGCCGAGAGTTCTTCCATTTTATTTCTATTTGTGATTAGATCTTTCAAGAATTTAGCATATCTAGGCATTCCTGAAATCACATCAATGAAAGGAAGATTGACATTTATTTGTTTAAACATATCCAAGAATTTGGATTGCTCGGCTTCAAGTCTCTCTTTTTTCATTTTACTCGGGTAAGGAAGTGGTGGTTGGTATGGTTTAACATAAGGTTTAGCCTTAACTGTGTTATCTTCATTAACCTTTTCAACTACCGGTTCTTTTTCCTTATCTTGTTCAGGTTGTGGTTCTTGTGGAGTAGGAATAGCTTCATCAGAATTTACAGGTATTTCAGGTGGTTTAAGTGTTGTACCACTTCTTGTGGTAATGGCTTTAGCTGTTTCATTCCGGGGGTTAGCATTTGTATCACTAGGTAGACTTCCCGGTTTTCTTTCTCCTATCAACCTTGCTAGGTTACTTACTTCTTGTTCCAAATTTTGAATAGAAGCTTGTTGATTTCTAAATGCTTGAGTATTTTGTTCATTGGTTTGTTTCTGAGATGTGAAAAACTGCGTTTGAGTTTCTACTAGCTTCGTCATCATATCTTCTAAATTTGGCTTTTTATCATCGGTTTGTGGTGGTTTGTTTTGAAAATTAGGTCTTTGCTGGTTGTAAGTATTATTGGATACTTGTTGATTACTAGGACCTTGTTGATTGTTGTATGGAACATTTCGGTTATAATTCTGGTTTTGATTGTAAATCGGTCTTGGCGGTTGATAATTATTCTGATAATTATTTCCAAGCCTTTGGTTTATGTATGAAATATTCTCTCTTTGTTCCATTGTTAGTTCAATACTGAGACAATCTTTTGTCAAATGTGGTCCTCCACACTACTCACAACTAATTCGTATTGAGTGTATATCTTTAGTCATCTTTTCCATTCGTCTCTCGACAGCATCTATCTTTGCGGAAATGGAGTCTAAGTCATGGCTAGAATCGGCTCTAGCTGCTTTAGATGATCTAACGATATCTTTTTCTTGGTGCCACTCATGTGAGTGGGAAGCAGTGTTATCAATAATTTTATAAGCATCAGTTTCGGTTTTCTTCATAATAGAACCACCAGCTGCTATATCTATGTCTTTTCTTGTAGTGATGTCGCATCCTTGGTAGAATATTTTTACTATTTGACAAGTGTCTAAACCATGTTGCGGACATCCTCTCAATAACTTTCCAAATCTTGTCCATGCCTCATATAGAGTTTCATTTGGTTTCTGTGTGAACGTAACAATTTCTCCTTGAAGTCTTACGACTTTAGATGCCGGAAAGAAATGTTTAAGAAATTTTTCAACTAAAACGTCCCATGTATCAATCGCCCCTTCAAGTAACGATTCCAACCAATCTTTGGCTTCTCCCTTTAAAGTCCAGGGAAATAACATGAGATATATCTGTTCATCCTCAACTTCTCTTATTTTAAATAGTGTGCAGATCCTATTAAAGGTACGAAGATGTTCATTTGGATCTTCCTTCGGCGCACCACTAAATTGGCATTGATTAGTCACCATATGTAGAATTTGTCCTTTCATTTCATAATCTGGCGCATTAATGTCTGGATGAGTAATTGCGTGACCTTGGCCAGTGCGTTTAGCTCTCATTCGGTCTTTCATACTTAAAGGTTCCAGATTTTCCATAATTAAATTTGTTGAATCTGAATCAATAGAGGATTCTGATTTAATGGTTCATTCCTCAGTAATCTCTGTTTGAATGATTGGTGGTTCCGGAGGAAAAATTAATGGTTTAGGATCTATGAATTGTCCCTGAATATTCTTCGAATTCTCAATTGTGAGGTCGGGTTCAAAAAATGGATTATCGGAAATTTGAATTGGAGTACTTGGTCGACTGGATGATGATTCTAAAGAAAAATCAACGGCGGTACTATTAGCTAGATGTCTTGATCGAGTTACAGGTGGTGAACGTCTTGCTCGGTGCATTCACTGAATATCCTATTAGTTTTTAAAAGGAAAGAAAAATTATATAAGTTATCCAATTAATAGACTTTTCTGATTTTGCCAATGTTTCGAATAGCCAAAAGATGCAGCAGAGGGGCAGTATTCGTTTGGTCTCAATATAATTGAGTACTGTTTGGCTCCAATAACCCGGTCCACGTACAAATCCAACTATTACTACGAACCAGAAAATTTTGATGTCTATCAATTTAACCACTTAAAATAAATTTTCGTAATTTTAAGAAATTTAGAGAAGAAAAAGAATAAAAATCTATGTCCTAAAACTAGAATGTCGAGAAATAAGAAAGAAAAAGGGCGCGTCGAAAAAGGTCGAAAAAGGGTTGAAAAATAAAAGGCGTCGAAAAATAAGAAAGAAAAATAGTGACGTATAAAACTTTAAAACACTCCACTAACCCAACCTTATTACTATCACTAACTTAAAATTAAAATTGCAAATTGAGATTACTAATTGGAGTGATAATTGATACATAGGTAAAAGGCGTCGAAAAATAAAAATAAGAAAGTAGCGCGTTGAAACTTAAAAAGGAACTAAAAACTAAAAAATTAAAAGTTGCGTCTAAAAATATTTAAGCTTACAAGTAAAACTATATCCCAAATGGCAATATCTTAAAAAGGAACTAAAACTTAAAAAGGTGTCGCAAAATTCTAAAGCACTTAAATCTTAGTCTAAAGAAAAAGCACTTAAGGGATTTTACGGCAAATCCTAAAATTCTAGAAATAAAAATAAGCTACGGCAAAAACTATGGATTAAAACAAAATATGAGCGAAAAAACACAAATATTACGCTAAAACAATTAAAAAGGTACAAAATATAAAAATATACTAAAAGTTGTAAAAAATACAATTTTTATAAAAATATTATTTTTATATTATTTATTTAATAAAACTATTAATTTTATAACTTATTTAAAACTAATTAAACTAAATATACAAATTAAATAAATAAACTAAACTAAAATATATAATATATAACCGTAATTAGGGTTTAAATATAATAATAATTATTATAATCCATAATTAATGCAGGTTGTAGTCAACTGTGGCGTGTAAGCAGAGCTCATGCGATCGCATGATTTCTAAGTTACCAAGCCATGCGATCGCATGGGCTAGGGTTTCGGGCCAGACACTGGGCTGCTACAGGACTGGACTCGAGTAAATTTTTTTTTTTTGCTGTATTATATTTCTGTTTTATATATTTATGTAATATATTAATATAAATTAAATAAAACTTATATTTTTATAAAATAAAGATAAAGAAACTTTTATATAACTTATATATTTAACAAACTCTTAAAAATATTTATATTTTTGTTTTTCTTTTTTATATTTTCGAATATTTAAAACGTATTTTTACAAAAGCGTATTTTTTTTATAAAAGTAAACTTAAAAATAAAAATCTTTTTTTTATATTAGCGTTGTGCTTCCGGCGTTTAAGCAAGAAATTGATCCCTGGCAGCGGTGCCAAAAATACTTGATGTTAAAGCTAAGGGGTATAAAATACTATTAAATTTTACAAGGAAATACTATTAAATACGATACAATTTTACACAAGATATTTATTTATTTATAGAATGAATATACTTAAACCTTGCTACAACACTTATAGGCAGTGTACCTAATCGTACAGTAGTGTAGTTTTTAGTAAGTCCGGTTCGTTCCACAGGGAATCTTTTAAACAAAGCTTAACGCTATATTAGTTTAATTTATAAAAATATAAATATATATATAAGTAATATTATTATTATAAAAAGGGGGTTTTTACCGTTTAATGACCGGTTTGTCGATTTTAAAAATTTTAGTCGCAGTTAAAACCTAATGTAAAATATTAAATAAATAAAAGACTTAATTTAAAGCGTAAAATAAATAACGATAATGAAATTGTAATAAATAAAAGTGCGATAAAATAAAATTGCAATAATTAAAAAGTACGATAATTAAAAGTGCAATTAAATACAATAACAATAAATAAAAGTGCGATAATTAGAAGTGCAATTAAATATAAAATAAAGGAAATTAAATATGAAATAAAAGAATTATGCTTATTTAAACTTTCGTAATCATGATGTTTGATGTGTTGATTTTAGTTTTATGCCCATGGGTTAATTGTCCTTTGTCTTGGATTATTTAATATGTCCGTCTAGTTTTTGTCCATAACAGTTCATCAGTCATAAATATAAAGTGCGAGTGTCCTCGTCGAATTATCCTTATACCCGAAGTCAAATATTCCAACTAATTGGGGACTTAAACTGTAACAAGGTTTAATACTTTGTTTAATAATTACACCAGGTTATCGACTTCGTGTAACCCAAGGTTTTAATACTTTGTTATCAATTATGCCAAGTGTCCTTGTACATAATTTCACAACTATTTTAATAATTCCATACACTATTAATCCATTCCCGTGTTCAGTTAAATGAACGATTATTCGTACATATAAATACCCCGCCCATCGTGTCCGATCGAGTGTACTGTAGTGACCCGAACTTTTCCATGTTTATATATATTAATTGAGATTGATATTTACATGATTAAATGTTTCCAACATGTTAACCAATCAAACTTGTTAAGACTTGATTAATTGAAATATGTTTCATATAGACAATTGACCACCCAAGTTGACCGGTGATTCACGAACGTTAAAACTTGTAAAAACTATATGATGACATATATATGGATATATATATAGTTAACATGATACTATGATAAGTAAACATATCATTAAGTATATTAACAATGAACTACATATGTAAAAACAAGACTACTAACTTAATGATTTTTAAACGAGACATATATGTAACGATTATCGTTGTAAAGACATTTAATGTATATATATCATATTAAGAGATATTCATACATGATAATATCATGATAATATAATAATTTAAAATCTCATTTGATATTATAAACATTGGGTTAACAACATTTAACAAGATCGTTAACCTAAAGGTTTCAAAACAACACTTACATGTAACGACTAACGATGACTTAACGACTCAGTTAAAATGTATATACATGTAGTGTTTTAATATGTATTTATACACTTTTGAAAGACTTCAATACACTTATCAAAATACTTCTACTTAACAAAAATGCTTACAATTACATCCTCGTTCAGTTTCATCAACAATTCTACTCGTATGCACCCGTATTCGTACTCGTACAATACACAGCTTTTAGATGTATGTACTATTGGTATATACACTCCAATGATCAGCTCTTAGCAGCCCATGTGAGTCACCTAACACATGTGGGAACCATCATTTGGCAACTAGCATGAAATATCTCATAAAATTACAAAAATATGAGTAATCATTCATGACTTATTTACATGAAAACAAAATTACATATCCTTTATATCTAATCCATACACCAACGACCAAAAACACCTACAAACACTTTCATTCTTCAATTTTCTTCATCTAATTGATCTCTCTCAAGTTCTATCTTCAAGTTCTAAGTGTTCTTCATAAATTCCAAAAGTTCTAGTTTCATAAAATCAAGAATACTTTCAAGTTTGCTAGCTCACTTCCAATCTTGTAAGGTGATCATCCAACCTCAAGAAATATTTGTTTCTTACAGTAGGTTATCATTCTAATACAAGGTAATAATCATATTCAAACTTTGGTTCAATTTCTATAACTATAACAATCTTATTTCAAGTGATGATCTTACTTGAACTTGTTTTCGTGTCATGATTCTGCTTCAAGAACTTCGAGCCATCCAAGGATCCGTTGAAGCTAGATCCATTTTTTCACTTTTCCAGTAGGTTTATCCAAGGAACTTAAGGTAGTAATGATGTTCATAACATCATTCGATTCATACATATAAAGCTATCTTATTCGAAGGTTTAAACTTGTAATCACTAGAACATAGTTTAGTTAATTCTAAACTTGTTCGCAAACAAAAGTTAATCCTTCTAACTTGACTTTTAAAATCAACTAAACACATGTTCTATATCTATATGATATGCTAACTTAATGATTTAAAACCTGGAAACACGAAAAACACCGTAAAACCGGATTTACGCCGTCGTAGTAACACCGCGGGCTGTTTTGGGTTAGTTAATTAAAAACTATGATAAACTTTGATTTAAAAGTTGTTATTCTGAGAAAATGATTTTTATTATGAACATGAAACTATATCCAAAAATTATGGTTAAACTCAAAGTGGAAGTATGTTTTCTTAAATGGTCATCTAGACGTCGTTCTTTCGACTGAAATGACTACCTTTACAAAAATGACTTGTAATTTATTTTTCCGACTATAAACCTATACTTTTTCTGTTTAGATTCATAAAATAGAGTTCAATATGAAACCATAGCAATTTGATTCACTCAAAACGGATTTAAAATGAAGAAGTTATGGGTAAAACAAGATTGGATAATTTTTCTCATTTTAGCTACGTGAAAATTGGTAACAAATCTATTCCAACCATAACTTAATCAACTTGTATTGTATATTATGTAATCTTGAGATACCATAGACACGTATACAATGTTTCGACCTATCATGTCGACACATCTATATATATTTCGGAACAACCATAGACACTCTATATGTGAATGTTGGAGTTAGCTATACAGGGTTGAGGTTGATTCCAAAATATATATAGTTTGAGTTGTGATCAATACTGAGATACGTATACACTGGGTCGTGGATTGATTCAAGATAATATTTATCGATTTATTTCTGTACATCTAACTGTGGACAACTAGTTGTAGGTTACTAACGAGGACAGCTGACTTAATAAACTTAAAACATCAAAATATATTAAAAGTGTTGTAAATATATTTTGAACATACTTTGATATATATGTATATATTGTTATAGGTTCGTGAATCAACCAGTGGCCAAGTCTTACTTCCCGACGAAGTAAAAATCTGTGAAAGTGAGTTATAGTCCCACTTTTAAAATATAATTTTTTTGGGATGAGAATACATGCAGGTTTTATAAATGATTTACAAAATAGACACAAGTACGTGAAACTACATTCTATGGTTGAATTATCGAAATCGAATATGCCCCTTTTTATTAAGTCTGGTAATCTAAGAATTAGGGAACAGACACCCTAATTGACGCGAATCCTAAAGATAGATCTATTGGGCCTAACAAACCCCATCCAAAGTACCGGATGCTTTAGTACTTCGAAATTTATATCATATCCGAAGGGTGTCCCGGAATGATGGGGATATTCTTATATATGCATCTTGTTAATGTCGGTTACCAGGTGTTCACCATATGAATGATTTTTATCTCTATGTATGGGATGTGTATTGAAATATGAAATCTTGTGGTCTATTGTTACGATTTGATATATATAGGTTAAACCTATAACTCACCAACATTTTTGTTAACGTTTAAAGCATGTTTATTCTCAGGTGAATATTAAGAGCTTCCGCTGTTGCATACTAAAATAAGGACAAGATTTGGAGTCCATGTTTGTATGATATTGTGTAAAAACTGTATTCAAGAAACTGATTTCGATGTAACATAATTGTATTGTAAACCATTATGTAATGGTCGTGTGTAAACAGGATATTTTAGATTATCATTATTTGATAATCTACGTAAAGCTTTTTAAACCTTTATTTATGAAATAAAGGTTATGGTTTGTTTTAAAAATGAATGCAGTCTTTGAAAAACGTCTCATATAGAGGTCAAAACCTCGCAACGAAATCAATTAATATGGAACGTTTTTAATCAATAAGAACGGGACATTTCAGTTGGTATCAGAGCGTTGGTCTTAGAGAACCAGAATTTTTCATTAGTGTGTCTTATCGACTTTGTTAGGATGCATTAGTGAGTCTGGACTTCGACCGTGTTTACTTGAAAAATGATTGCTTAACAAATTTTGTTGGAAACTATATATTTTTAACATGTGAATATTATGTGATATATTAATCTCTTAACGCGTTTGATATTATGTGATAGATGTCTACCTCTAGAACAAGTCCCATTGACTCACCTAATAATAATGAAGAGTCAAATGTAAATTGGAATGATTCGTGGACTGATTCACAAGTTCCCGAAGAGGAACCGGAAGAAGAGTCGGAACCGGAAGAAGAATCGGAACTGGAAGAAGAATCAGAACCAGATGAAGAAATAGAACCGGCGGGGGAAATAATAAAACGGTTAAGTAAAAGAAAATCCTCAACCAACCGACCAAGGTTAATTATGGTCAATGGTGTTTCCGCCAAGGAAGCAAAATATTGGGAGGATTACCAATTCTCCGATGAATCGGATTCCGACGAGAATTCCGATGATGTTATAGAAATTACCCCAACTGAATTTAAAAAGGCAAAAGAAAATAATAAGGGAAAGGGCATAAAAATAGAGAAACCTAATTCCAACCCCGATGAACTTTATATGTATCGTCAACCCCCGAAGTCCTTAAGTTGTAACAATGACCCGGGAACCTCTAAACCACCAGGTTTTTCTAAACCAATGTGGAAAATTACGGCTCGTATTAGGGGAACATCATATATCCCTAGAAACTTGGCAAAACGAACCAAAACCGAAGAAGAAGAAACGAGCGAGTCGGAATAAGATAGTTGTATTCGTGTGGTGTAATATATGTAATATAGTGTTCTTATGCTTTATGATATATGTAAAAATTGCTTGTATTAATAAGTATTTTTTTATGAATCTAACTCTTGTCTATTTTACAGTTTAAAAACACAAAATGGATAGACAACCCAATATTTTAAGAGACCTACCCGGAGACATGATTGATGAAATCTTGTCTAGAGTCGGTCAGAATTCTTCGGCACAACTATTTAAGGCGAGATCAGTTTGTAAGACATTCGAAGAACGTTCCAAGAATGCCTTGGTTTATAAAAGGCTTTCGTTTGAAAGATGGGGGATATCACATTGGGAAATCCATAAGTTACGATGTGTTTACTTTGACGCATATATTGCGGGGAACCCAAATGCTATTTTACGCAATGGGTTAAGAAATTATTTTGACTCAATATATCCGAATATTGGACTTCGTGATTTAGAAAAAGCGGCTAACATGCAACATAAAGAAGCATGTTATGCTTACGGATTAGTAATGTTCGCTTCTCACCAAAGTGAGAACAAGAACATCGGCCTACAACTATTAAACAAAACGTTCCCACAAGTGACGGAGTCGGTAATTGGGGTAAGAAATGAGGTTTTTAGATTGTTACGGGACTGTTGGACATTACGTAACCCTCGTTCCTTTGACGACGTTACAACACGCTGTCTTATCAACGGCCATAATGGTTATGTTCCACAAGACCAAGGATGGGAAGTAGTCCTAGTAAAACCAGAATGCATGACTTGTTTCTGGACGTATGAATTACGTGTCTTTATTGCCTTTGCTGAACGACTTGTGTACTAGCTAGAATTATCTTCACAACTATCTTGTATCAAAGTTATTGTGTGCTATATTTCATGCTTTATGTAAAATAAGCGGTATTGTAAGTTTGTAAAATATTGTATAAAAGTTTGAACGCGAAATATTATTATAATCAGTTTTTCATATAGAATTGTAGTAGTTGAATTGTATATTAGCTACTAAGTATGAACTTAACAGGTAGGTACTACCCGAATTTAAACTTATAAAACGCTAATATGAAGAAAAAGCTTTTATAAATGAGTTCATATTATGCTACGAAATACTATTAACTACTCTTAATATTCTGTATGATTAACTTGTTCCATTTAACTATTTTGAAGGAAATGGCACCGACTACTCGACACACCGTGAATATGAATGAAGAGGAATTCCGTACTTTTCTAGCTTCAAACATAGCCGCAGTACAGGCTGCGCTACATACCAACAATAACCTTGGATCTAGCAGTACAGGAAATCGTGTAGGATGCACCTACAAAGAATTCACTGCCTGCAAACCTTTGGAATTTGATGGAACCGAAGGACCGATCGGATTGAAACGGTGGACCGAGAAGGTCGAATCGGTGTTTGCCATAAGTAAGTGTACTGAAGAGGACAAAGTGAAGTACGCTACGCATACCTTCACAGGTTCTGCGTTAACATGGTGGAATACCTATCTAGAGCAAGTGGGACAAGACGATGCGTACGCACTACCGTGGTCAGCATTCAAGCACTTGATGAACGAGAAGTACCGTCCCAGAACCGAGGTCAATAAGCTCAAGACAGAACTTAGAGGGTTACGAACCCAAGGATTTGATATTACCACGTACGAAAGACGATTCACAAAATTGTGCCTATTGTGTCCGGGAGCATTCGAAGATGAGGAAGAGAAGATCGACGCGTTTGTGAAAGGATTACCGGAAAGAATCCAAGAAGATATAAGTTCACACGAGCCCGCCTCCATACAACAGGCATGTAGAATGGCTCACAAACTCGTGAACCAAATTGAAGAAAGAATTAAAGAACAGACTGCTGAAGAGGCCAATGTGAAGCAAGTCAAAAGAAAGTGGGAGGAAAACGG
Source organism: Rutidosis leptorrhynchoides (assembly GCF_046630445.1). Lineage (NCBI taxonomy): Eukaryota > Viridiplantae > Streptophyta > Magnoliopsida > Asterales > Asteraceae > Rutidosis > Rutidosis leptorrhynchoides. The sequence goes on along the minus strand of NC_092334.1, from coordinate 182,479,872 downwards.
TGATAAGAATCACCAATACAACAACAACAGCAATTACAACAATAATCGCAACAATTATCCCAACAATCGCAACATCAATCGCAACTACAACAAACGGCCCAACAACAACAACAACAGCAACTACAACAATCATCCCAACAACAATAATAACCGCAACAACAACAACAATCAGAAGCAGCTATGCTAAAGGTGTGAAAAGAATCACTCGGGGTTCTGCACCAAATTTTGCAACAAGTGTAAAAGAAATGGTCATAGCGCGGTGAAGTGTGAGGTCTACGGACCAGGGGTTAATAGAACGAAAGGAACAAATGGTGTCGGAACGAGTAATGGCGGAGGAAGTAGTGTCGGAGCAAGTTATGCCAATGTAGTTTGTTATAAATGTGGAAAACCGGGCCACATTATTAGAAATTGCCCGAACCAGGAGAACACGAATGGACAAGGCCGTGGAAGAGTTTTCAATATTAATGCGGCAGAGGCACAGGAAGACCCGGAGCTTGTTACGGGTACGTTTCTTATTGACAATAAATCTGCTTACGTTTTATTTGATTCGGGTGCGGATAGAAGCTATATGAGTAGAGATTTTTGTGCTAAATTAAGTTGTCCATTGACGCCTTTGGATAGTAAATTTTTACTCGAATTAGCAAATGGTAAATTAATTTCAGCAGATAATATATGTCGGAATCGAGAAATTAAACTGGTTAGCGAAACATTTAAGATTGATTTGATACCAGTAGAGTTAGGGAGTTTTGATGTGATAATCGGTATGGACTGGTTGAAAGAAGTGAAAGCGGAGATCGTTTGTTACAAAAATGCAATTCGCATTATACGAGAAAAAGGAAAACCCTTAATGGTGTACGGAGAAAAGGGCAACACGAAGCTACATCTTATTAGTAATTTGAAGGCACAAAAACTAATAAGAAAAGGTTGCTATGCTGTTCTAGCACATGTCGAGAAAGTACAAACTGAAGAAAAGAGCATCAATGATGTTCCCGTCGCAAAAGAATTTCCCGATGTATTTCCGAAAGAATTACCGGGATTACCCCCACATCGATCCGTTGAATTTCAAATAGATCTTGTACCAGGAGCTGCACCAATAGCTCGTGCTCCTTACAGACTCGCACCCAGCGAGATGAAAGAACTACAAAGCCAATTACAAGAACTTTTAGAGCGTGGTTTCATTCGAGCAAGCACATCACCGTGGGGAGCTCCTGTTTTGTTGGTCAAGAAGAAAGATGGTACATTCAGGTTGTGTATCGACTACCGAGAGTTGAACAAACTTACCATCAAGAACTGCTACCCACTACCGAGAATCGACGACTTATTTGATCAACTACAAGGCTCGTCTGTTTATTCAAAGATTGACTTACGTTCCGGGTATCATCAAATGCGGGTGAAAGAAGATGATATTCCAAAGACTGCTTTCAGAACACGTTACGGTCATTAAGAGTTTATGGTCATGCCGTTTGGTTTAACTAATGCACCAGCTGTGTTCATGGACCTTATGAACCGAGTGTGTGGACCATACCTTGACAAGTTTGTCATTGTTTTCATTGATGACATACTTATTTACTCAAAGAATGACCAAGAACACGGTGAACATTTGAGAAAGGTGTTAGAAGTATTGAGGAAGGAAGAATTGTACGCTAAGTTTTCAAAGTGTGCATTTTGGTTGGAAGAAGTTCAATTCCTCGGTCACATAGTGAACAAAGAAGGTATTAAGGTGGATCCGGCAAAGATAGAAACTGTTGAAAAGTGGGAAACCCCGAAAACTCCGAAACACATACGCCAGTTTTTAGGACTAGCTGGTTACTACAGAAGGTTCATCCAAGACTTTTCCAGAATAGCAAAACCCTTGACTGCATTAACGCATAAAGGGAAGAAATTTGAATGGAATGATGAACAAGAGAAAGCGTTTCAGTTATTGAAGAAAAAGCTAACTACGGCACCTATATTGTCATTGCCTGAAGGGAATGATGATTTTGTGATTTATTGTGACGCATCAAAGCAAGGTCTCGGTTGTGTATTAATGCAACGAACGAAGGTGATTGCTTATGCATCTAGACAATTGAAGATTCACGAGCAAAATTATACGACGCATGATTTGGAATTAGGCGCGGTTGTTTTTGCATTAAAGACTTGGAGGCACTACTTATATGGGGTCAAAAGTATTATATATACCGACCACAAAAGTCTTCAACACATATTTAATCAGAAACAACTGAATATGAGGCAGCGTAGGTGGATTGAATTATTGAATGATTACGACTTTGAGATTCGTTACCACCCGGGGAAGGCAAATGTGGTAGCCGATGCCTTGAGCAGGAAGGACAGAGAACCCATTCGAGTAAAATCTATGAATATAATGATTCATAATAACCTTACTACTCAAATAAAGGAGGCGCAACAAGGAGTTTTAAAAGAGGGAAATTTAAAGGATGAAATACCCAAAGGATCGGAGAAGCATCTTAATATTCGGGAAGACGGAACCCGGTATAGGGCTGAAAGGATTTGGGTACCAAAATTTGGAGATATGAGAGAAATGGTACTTAGAGAAGCTCATAAAACCAGATACTCAATACATCCTGGAACGGGGAAGATGTACAAGGATCTCAAGAAACATTTTTGGTGGCCGGGTATGAAAGCCGATGTTGCTAAATACGTAGGAGAATGTTTGACGTGTTCTAAGGTCAAAGCTGAGCATCAGAAACCATCAGGTCTACTTCAACAACCCGAAATCCCGGAATGGAAATGGGAAAACATTACCATGGATTTCATCACTAAATTGCCAAGGACTGCAAGTGGTTTTGATACTATTTGGGTAATAGTTGATCGTCTTACCAAATCAGCACACTTCCTGCCAATAAGAGAAAATGACAAGATGGAGAAGTTAGCACGACTGTATTTGAAGGAAGTCGTCTCCAGACATGGAATACCAATCTCTATTATCTCTGATAGGGATGGCAGATTTATTTCAAGATTCTGGCAGACATTACAGCAAGCATTAGGAACTCGTCTAGACATGAGTACTGCCTATCATCCACAAACTGATGGGCAGAGCGAAAGGACGATACAAACGCTTGAAGACATGCTACGAGCATGTGTTATTGATTTCGGAAACAGTTGGGATCGACATCTACCGTTAGCAGAATTTTCCTACAACAACAGCTACCATTCAAGCATTGAGATGGCGCCGTTTGAAGCACTTTATGGTAGAAAGTGCAGGTCTCCGATTTGTTGGAGTGAAGTGGGGGATAGACAGATTACGGGTCCGGAGATTATACAAGAAACTACCGAGAAGATCATCCAAATTCAACAACGGTTGAAAACCGCCCAAAGTCGACAAAAGAGCTACGCTGACATTAAAAGAAAAGATATAGAATTTGAAATTGGAGAGATGGTCATGCTTAAAGTTGCACCTTGGAAAGGCGTTGTGCGATTTGGTAAACGAGGGAAATTAAATCCAAGGTATATTGAACCATTCAAGATTATTGATCGTGTCGGACCAGTAGCTTACCGACTTGAGTTACCTCAACAACTCGCGGCTGTACATAACACTTTCCACGTCTCGAATTTGAAGAAATGTTTTGCTAAAGAAGATCTCACTATTCCGTTAGATGAAATCCAAATCAACGAAAAACTTCAATTCATCGAAGAACCCGTCGAAATAATGGATCGTGAGGTTAAAAGACTTAAGCAAAACAAGATACCAATTGTTAAGGTTCGATGGAATGCTCGTAGAGGACCCGAGTTCACCTGGGAGCGTGAAGATCAGATGAAGAAGAAATACCCGCATCTATTTCCAGAAGATTCGTCAACACCTTCAACAGCTTAAAATTTTGGGACGAAATTTATTTAACGGGTAGGTACTGTAGTGACCCGAACTTTTCCATGTTTATATATATTAATTGAGATTGATATTTACATGATTAAATGTTTCCAACATGTTAACCAATCAAACTTGTTAAGACTTGATTAATTGAAATATGTTTCATATAGACAATTGACCACCCAAGTTGACCGGTGATTCACGAACGTTAAAACTTGTAAAAACTATATGATGACATATATATGGATATATATATAGTTAACATGATACTATGATAAGTAAACATATCATTAAGTATATTAACAATGAACTACATATGTAAAAACAAGACTACTAACTTAATGATTTTTAAACGAGACATATATGTAACGATTATCGTTGTAAAGACATTTAATGTATATATATCATATTAAGAGATATTCATACATGATAATATCATGATAATATAATAATTTAAAATCTCATTTGATATTATAAACATTGGGTTAACAACATTTAACAAGATCGTTAACCTAAAGGTTTCAAAACAACACTTACATGTAACGACTAACGATGACTTAACGACTCAGTTAAAATGTATATACATGTAGTGTTTTAATATGTATTTATACACTTTTGAAAGACTTCAATACACTTATCAAAATACTTCTACTTAACAAAAATGCTTACAATTACATCCTCGTTCAGTTTCATCAACAATTCTACTCGTATGCACCCGTATTCGTACTCGTACAATACACAGCTTTTAGATGTATGTACTATTGGTATATACACTCCAATGATCAGCTCTTAGCAGCCCATGTGAGTCACCTAACACATGTGGGAACCATCATTTGGCAACTAGCATGAAATATCTCATAAAATTACAAAAATATGAGTAATCATTCATGACTTATTTACATGAAAACAAAATTACATATCCTTTATATCTAATCCATACACCAACGACCAAAAACACCTACAAACACTTTCATTCTTCAATTTTCTTCATCTAATTGATCTCTCTCAAGTTCTATCTTCAAGTTCTAAGTGTTCTTCATAAATTCCAAAAGTTCTAGTTTCATAAAATCAAGAATACTTTCAAGTTTGCTAGCTCACTTCCAATCTTATAAGGTGATCATCCAACCTCAAGAAATATTTGTTTCTTACAGTAGGTTATCATTCTAATACAAGGTAATAATCATATTCAACCTTTGGTTCAATTTCTATAACTATAACAATCTTATTTCAAGTGATGATCTTACTTGAACTTGTTTTCGTGTCATGATTCTGCTTCAAGAACTTCGAGCCATCCAAGGATCCGTTGAAGCTAGATCCATTTTTTCACTTTTCCAGTAGGTTTATCCAAGGAACTTAAGGTAGTAATGATGTTCATAACATCATTCGATTCATACATATAAAGCTATCTTATTCGAAGGTTTAAACTTGTAATCACTAGAACATAGTTTAGTTAATTCTAAACTTGTTCGCAAACAAAAGTTAATCCTTCTAACTTGACTTTTAAAATCAACTAAACACATGTTCTATATCTATATGATATGCTAACTTAATGATTTAAAACCTGGAAACACGAAAAACACCGTAAAACCGGATTTACGCCGTCGTAGTAACACCGCGGGCTGTTTTGGGTTAGTTAATTAAAAACTATGATAAACTTTGATTTAAAAGTTGTTATTCTGAGAAAATGATTTTTATTATGAACATGAAACTATATCCAAAAATTATGGTTAAACTCAAAGTGGAAGTATGTTTTCTTAAATGGTCATCTAGACGTCGTTCTTTCAACTGAAATGACTACCTTTACAAAAACGACTTGTAACTTATTTTTCAGACTATAAACCTATACTTTTTCTGTTTAGATTCATAAAATAGAGTTCAATATGAAACCATAGCAATTTGATTCACTCAAAACGGATTTAAAATGAAGAAGTTATGGGTAAAACAAGATTGGATAATTTTTCTCATTTTAGCAACGTGAAAATTGGTAACAAATCTATTCCAACCATAACTTAATCAACTTGTATTGTATATTATGTAATCTTGAGATACCATAGACACGTATACAATGTTTCGACCTATCATGTCGACACATCTATATATATTTCGGAACAACCATAGACACTCTATATGTGAATGTTGGAGTTAGCTATACAGGGTTGAGGTTGATTCCAAAATATATATAGTTTGAGTTGTGATCAATACTGAGATACGTATACACTGGGTCGTGGATTGATTCAACATAATATTTATCGATTTATTTCTGTACATCTAACTGTGGACAACTAGTTGTAGGTTACTAACGAGGACAGCTGACTTAATAAACTTAAAACATCAAAATATATTAAAAGTGTTGTAAATATATTTTGAACATACTTTGATATATATGTATATATTGTTATAGGTTCGTGAATCAACCAGTGGCCAAGTCTTACTTCCCGACGAAGTAAAAATCTGTGAAAGTGAGTTATAGTCCCACTTTTAAAATCTAATATTTTTGGGATGAGAATACATGCAGGTTTTATAAATGATTTACAAAATAGACACAAGTACGTGAAACTACATTCTATGGTTGAATTATCGAAATCGAATATGCCCCTTTTTATTAAGTCTGGTAATCTAAGAATTATGGAACAGACACCCTAATTAACGCGAATCCTAAAGATAGATCTATTGGGCCTAACAAACCCCATCCAAAGTAACAGATGCTTTAGTACTTCGAAATTTATATCATATCCGAAGGGTGTCCCGGAATGATGGGGATATTCTTATATATGCATCTTGTTAATGTCGGTTACCAGGTGTTCACCATATGAATGATTTTTATCTCTATGTATGGGATGTGTATTGAAATATGAAATCTTGTGGTCTATTGTTACGATTTGATATATATAGGTTAAACCTATAACTCACCAACATTTTTGTTGACGTTTAAAGCATGTTTATTCTCAGGTGAATATTAAGAGCTTCCGAGGTTGCATACTAAAATAAGGACAAGATTTGGAGTCCATGTTTGTATGATATTGTGTAAAAACTGCATTCAAGAAACTGATTTCGATGTAACATAATTGTATTGTAAACCATTATGTAATGGTCGTGTGTAAACAGGATATTTTAGATTATCATTATTTGATAATCTACGTAAAGCTTTTTAAACCTTTATTTATGAAATAAAGGTTATGGTTTGTTTTAAAAATGAATGCAGTCTTTGAAAAACGTCTCATATAGAGGTCAAAACCTCGCAACGAAATCAATTAATATGGAACGTTTTTAATCAATAAGAACGGGACATTTCATGTATATGGTTATTTATAGGGACGTCCAATTGTAAATCTTTATATTAAAATTAACAAACTATCATTTAGTTAAACAAATATAAAGCCCATTAATAGTCCATAGTCTAATTTCCACAAGTGTCGTTCTTTTGTCCAAACCCCAATTATGGTACAAAGCCCAATTACCCAATTTTAATATTTTTAGCCCAACATCATGATTACTTCGGATTAAATAAGCATAATAATAACTTAGCTACGAGACTTTAAATTAAAAATTTTGAACATAACTTACAATGATTAAAAATAGCGTAGCGTTACACGGACAGAATTTCGACTTACACTCTTACAACATTCGCTAACATACCCTTATTATTAGGATTTAAAATTAAAATTAAAATTAAAATATAAATATATATATATTTACGTATATAGAGAGAGATTGATATATGTTGAATGATGCACCAAACACTCGATTTTATAGGCCTTGTGGACTGGAAAAGATGCTCATGCGATCGCATGGAGTTTCTTCCTCCAGGCCATGCGATCGCATGGCCTCTATTTACAGCTCACATGAGCTTTTTTTCTTATGCCGACGGTTTTTACATATAATATAATATATATATTAATTTTAAGAATTAATTATATATTATATTATATTCATGTGCATAGTTGACTTGTAATTTTTAGTCCGTTGCGTCGAGCGTTGAGAGTTGACTCTGGTCCCAGTTCCGGATTTTCGAACGTCCTTGCGTACAATTTAATATCTTGTACTTTGCGTTTTGAAGCTTGTACTCTTGTAATTTCGAGACGTTTCTTATCAATAATTGGAACCTCTTTGATTGTATTTTGTACTTTTGAGCTTTTTGGTCGTTTGCGTCTTCAATTCATCGAATCTGTCTTTTGTCTTCACCTTTTATTATTTAAACGAATATCACTTGTAAATAGAACAATTGCAACTAAAAGCTTGTCTTTCTTGAGGAATAATGCTATGAAATATATGTTCGTTTTTAGCATTATCAATTGCATGAATAGTGTATAGACAAAATTCATATCTTAGCGTATCTGCTAATTCACATCTTAGCGTATCTGTTACTGTAAACTTTTCCTGACATATTCCGTAAATTTCTTCGTAATCCACGAAATCTTTTGCTCTATATATATAGATATTCTATGTAGTTAGAATACCACCTGATAGCCAAAAAAATCATTTCATATCGAAAAATCCTTTATTCAATAATACGAAATGGAATTCGTCAATAGTTCAAGTCCCTCGAATTTCGAAATGGAATCCCACTCAAGCTCCGAAAGCAGTGTGACTAAAATGGATCAACCAATCAGCCATCATCTATTCTGGATTAATTGGGGATGGGTTCGTAGCCTTCTCACTCATTGGAGACAAGAAGAAGGTGATCCCTTCCATCCACCACATTGCCCTCTTGGCGAAGAACCTGAAACACTTACCGGCGAACCTATTCGAGACACCATTTTCTCTCTCATTTCTAGAGTATCTCGTCACGATTATATACTACATCAAATTCTAGATTTTATTTATCCGCTAGTCCGAACCGACAATCACCTCGGTGTAATAGAAGAAGCCAACAAGCTTCGCGCTTGGGTAGTGGCTCTGGAGAATATGGTGCAAAGGTTACAAACACCAGCAGCAGCACCAGCATCATAACCAGTACCACCATCATCAACACCAACAGTACCATTACCACCCCCAATCACAACCGCGTCGTAAACCTCAACTTCACAATCCGCCCCACGAGCATCAACATCATACTCATCATAGATACCAAGGAGTACTAACAACAATAACCGATGAAGTATTGATTCATAACTTCATTGGAGAAATGTTCTATGGCGATTATGTAATCTCTAAAGTCTTAGAGATTATCTATTCTAAACTTAACCAGAAAATCAGATGAATGAACCAAAATGATAGAAGGAACAATAAAAACTCTGACAAGAATGGTGCGTGATTTACAAATTGGACTTGTTTTATCTGCAGCATCAACAGTACCGTTAGCATCACCAGGTCAGTATAGCATCATCAGCAATAGCAACACCTATAACATCACCAGCTCTGACAGTTCAAGAATCACCGTGGACATCATTATAAATCAACAACAAGTATGTCATATCAACGAGTTATGAAGTATTAATTCATTTTCACTGAAGGATTTATATGTATATCTTATATATATAAATTTTTAAACCATAATAAGTCTTTCCGTACTAAGCTATTATATGTGAATCTTAACTACTCGGTTAATTCATATTACTAATATGCTATGATGTACATTTTTTGTCAGCAAATTAACCATCGATAACTACAATCTCTATTTCAATTCAATGAATTCTATTTCATAATAGATCAAGTGTATTATTCAAATATATGTTTGATTTTATACTTTCATCATCGTTGTACTCAAAACTTTTCAGACAACATCGTTCGTACCTTGCGAAGTTCACAAGAATTTCACGAACACCAACATCATGCATCAACAAATAACAAAGTATTTATTCATAATTCAAATTTCATTAAATAAATACTCCGTAAAAGATAAGTAATTCCTAAAGTCTTTAGGGATTATTCAATTCTAGTTTCAGCCGTAAATTAAATGAGTTTAATTTAATATTAACTCATTAAATCTATGTTACATCTAAAGAAAATATATACATATATATTTTCAAAAAGACTGTAATAAAATTCTTTTGTACAAAATATTAATTGTGAAATTTTTTTTAACGAGTAGGTAATACCCGAGTGATAAATAAATTCACAATTAATATGTTACATTCTTCGAATCTGATTCAGCAATCATCAACTATACTCACTATTTTCTCAACAATATACATTCTTTTACAAAAATCAAAACAACCATACTCATTCAAATTCAATTACATATGCTGATCTTGAAATCGCAGAATTCAATTCAAAATATAACCAATATCATCACTCTTAAATTCCTATATCTTTCAAAGTTATACTTTGACTTCAAAACTGTGTTAGAACATCATATGTATATTAACGATTACAATCTGTGTTCAAACCCTCCGAAATTTCTGAAGACACTTCAAACAATGAACAATCGAGATGATGATCCAACCACATGTTACCCACAGTTATACACCTGAATAACTCTCGAAACCAAATTCATAGTTTAACACGTATCCGTGTCAGACCCTTTGGCATTTATTTGCTAAAATGACTTTTCAATTCCTTTCCAAAGTAGTCAGTATTGTTACAGCTCCAGCAAGACAACTTCTACTTCCCAGTCGAAACAACCTTATTATAACCTTGATATATACGTTTCCTTTCGTCATCGTTACCGGGGAACCGTTTATGTTCCACCACATTAGCAATAAACTTACCAACAACTCCACTGATCTTTGACTCTCCGAAAAATTATTATAATTATCAAAACCCAATCATTTACTCATCCGTACCCTATAACAGGAATTGCCATACAAATTATTGAGAATCAACAATCAGTATTTTGAAACCTCGCAGCATGTTTACATCAACAATTACATATACATATAACGTCTACCTCCAAGACTTACATACTTCGAATATGAAGTTTCTGAAAAACACCTTGAACTACGAACTAGTTCTCGAAATGCTGATGAAGCAGCAAAAACTATAAACGACCTTAACAGTAAAAAGTTTGATGATAAAGAATAGTGTATTGGCAAAGCTCAGAGAAATTTTGGAACTGAAAAATGGATTGAGGAAAGTATGAAGGAGGCTGTGGACAAATCACAAAGACTGAACCTGCCTTCAAAGAATCCAAATGATTCAGTATCTGTTGAAGTCATTAACGAATACCTTACTCCTGACTCTAAACCTTTACGGACAAATCTTCTTCATCATCCATCGATATTATAAATTCTAAGATATCATCATATCTTTCATTATAAATATCCTCTATATTTCTGAAGATATTTTCATAACTATTCTTATCTGAAATCATTTATCTACTCGCGTTATCTATATCACATCATAAAGGAAACTGTTTTAGTTTCTAAATTTTAAAACTTTTGAGTTTAAGGTATGAATATTTTTGAAGTAGTGTTGGGAACTGAAGCATGAGTTAATATAATATAATGACACTTGATCAACGTGATTATATTACAGTAAGTCATGCTAAGTTTTTAAATGTAACGTGATAATTCACATATCATAACGTCATCATGTGCCATGTTACACGACTCTTGTATTCTACTTAACTTCTAAACATATTAAGAAAATATTTTTCCTGATGACTCGGTCTTTTCCGAGGTATTATGGTAATTTGACAAATCAAGATCGTGCCATTACAATTTCCTTCTTAGAACAGTAACTATATTCATTTCAAAATCCATACCTACGAATTCTGGACCATTTTCGCTTGATTTGAAGTCGGGAAGAGGAGACAAAAGTATGGAACTTTTAAATATAAAAGAAAATATGAAGCTTGACAACAATACATAAATTACAAACCGTGCATATCAATACGTATTGCAATGTAAAGGCACGGGAGAATTAAAAATACTATAATTCCAAGGTAAAAGTAAAAGTAGATAAAATCCTCTGGCGAGAGGGGAAAAAGAAGAATGACAGATATGAAAGTTAGAAGTATATCAAGAACCAGGATTGGATGGAGCATATTGATAAATGATTTAAAGTATGAATTAAAGGAGAAAGAATAGAAGGTGTGAATTGTAAGGAAATGAAGGGGGTGGATTTATAGTAAAATATCCTACAGAGCAATCAAAACAGATGATTGCATTTAAAGCGGATCCTAATTTCCTTGATTACCGATGAATCAAATCTTATTATGAAGATTTTCTCCAAATCCCTTGAACTCCGGAAATCAATCCTAACTACGTCAAAAGATATGACGAAACTTTACCTTTCTCATTTCCCTCTTTTATGATAACTTCACTCATACGCTTCAAGGAATTGAATTATTTTATTCATATTTCTTAATCATGATAAAACCCTAGCTATCAACTTATATTCGTCATAATAGCATTCTTACTGTTAGCCATGACGACCTCTATCAAATTTCGAGGATGAAATTTCTTTAACGGGTAGGTACTGTGACAACCCGGAAATTTCCGACCAAATTTAAACTTTATCTTTATATCATTCCAACACAATAAGCAAATTCTGAAATCTCAAAAACTTTGAACTATGTTTATGAAATCAATTACCCTTCGACTGCTCTCGACGATTCACGAACAATTATGTATAAATAGATATGTATTAATATATACACATGTGTGATTATTAAATTAAGAAATATTAATTAAACATTAAACGTTTGATTAGTATGAGAATAAGTTACGAAGTCTATTATATGTCTTGAGAACGTTAACAAAGCATTAGATGAATAATACTTTACATGAACGTAATTATTTCAAAATATTTATCAACGGAATTAGAAGATAATATCAAATGATTGATTTATCAGATACATTGTATGATTACGAGTCCCTGTTGAGAGGTCTACTTTGATTTAAGAAATCTATTTTTTTAACGGTATTCGGAAAATGGTAAAGTGATTTTCATATAAGAACAATGTGTCAAATATCGAGAGTTAGACAAAAGCTAGTGGAAGACTAAATTACATAATAATCAATTGATTTGATTTCAAATGTACGCAATGCTTTTCGATATAATAGAACTAGATTATTAATGTCTATGTTTAAATAACGTAAATTGGAAAATTAGCTATTAGATATATAAATAACTTGCAACGTATATTTAAAACGTGTTCATTAAAATTATATGTTTTCAAATTAGTTGCGTACATGATAGTAACACTCGTTTACTGATGTAATTGATACCTAAAACATTAGTACATAAATAAATGGTATTTATTTAAGTTTTAAAATGAAAACATTACGTGTTATAATGTTTTTCTAAAACGATTTTCAAACAAACTTTAAATTATAACTTAGTTTTGAAAAATTAAATATTATATTAATATCCCAGTTATACACAACTAAATTATAGTCCTAATTAAAGATATATGAATTATATATATATATATATATATATATATATATATATATATATATATATATATATATATATATATGTATTACAATACTAATATAGTTATAAAACATTTTTATTTAAGAGATACTTTAAATATATTATTAAATATATTTTAATAAACAAATGAGACATTGATTTATAGAAGCAAATGACCACAACACTCGAATGATTAGGTTACACTTTGAGTGGGTTAATTTTTCGTTAATTTGAGTCTTGTTATTTATAATGGTACGCGTCACTAAATGTAAAGGGCTAGTTTTCTAAGCGTATGAGAATGAGTTCGAGAAATCGGAAACGAGACGTAAGTCAAGTAACAACGTACGAGTCATTGGAACGAAAATTACATTTTTACCAGGTTCGTAAATATAATATATTATATAAATAATTACCTATATTAAATATATATTAATATATATAAATATATAATATAAATTAGAAGTGTTGGTAGAGATTAGTAGTGCATGTGAGCTGTCAAGTGAGCTCATGCGAAAGTGAGCTCATGCACTCGCATGAGCATCACTCACATAACTCATGCAAGTGCATGAGGATGGGATCCAGGAAATATGACTATAAAATGCTCGAGTTCTTGCACTTTGGTCTCATTCTCTACAACACACTCCGTAAGTATATAATTATATATATTATTATATTATTATTATTATTATTATTATTATTATTATTATTATTATTATTATTATTATTATTATTATTATTATTATTATTATTATTATTATTATTATTATTATTATTATTATTAGGAGTATTAGGTATTATTATTATTAGTATTATACATAAAATACTACGACGAGGTTTTGAGCGAGATATTTCAAGATGGATTTTTCGAGTAGGATAGGGCTAAGGAAATTATGGGTTATAGCTATGGAGGTTATGGGTATGGATCAGGGGTATGCTCGTGAGGTCAACCTAGTGTTTATCGTCTCCGTTGCGTCTACGTACCTTTCCTGCAATATTGAATCTCAATATTGATACGTGAGCACTCATAACTTAACTTTTATATATTATTAGTGTATCCCTGACTAGTGCTCGAGTATATATATAACACCCCAGATTTTTTTTTTTTTAAATACAGCGGAAGACCAATTTCACTAATACATAAGTTAAAAATGTATATATACATATATAATTCACTTAATGATAACACGTTAATAAATAAATGACCGGGTGTTATATTAAAACGTAAAGACAACTTTAATAGAAAAGACGCGACATCAGAGTTTCCGGTTTTGTCAAACATATCTTCTAACATCCCATCTTCGCCCTGATAACTAGCATACAACAAATCCATTACCTGCAGGGAAGATGTGGGGGATTAGCACGAAGCTAAGTGAGTGCAACTGAAAGGACCCGTCCTAATCCACCTGGACGAAGTCATCAACATTTGGTCCCATTGCGATGATCGGCTCCAAGTAATGTCCTTATATTGAGCAAATGCATAGCGGAAGACTTAATTCGTACCTGAGAATAAACATACTTTAAAGTGTCAACCAAAAGGTTGGTGAGTTCATAGGTTTATCATAACAATCATTTCAATATGTTAATAGACCACAAGATTTCATAATCATAAACATAATACACTCGCAAGTGTATGTAAAGCATTCTAAGTGGTTGAGCACTTGGTAACCATACTTAACATTTAATCAACGTCGCATATTCCCTTTATTATGAAATCTCACTACACCGTACCAAGTGTAGTCACCAAAATGAAGTACTGTGCAACCGTTGAATACTGGTCATCCAGTACGGTTGGGGTTGTCAGGCCCGATAGATCTATCAACAGGATTCGCGTTTACAATACCCATGTAAATAGTAGTTACCAAGCTACAGGGAAATATGCCAGTGGTACAACTCAACGTAGAATATATTTTTAAGTACTTGTGTCTATTTTGTAAACATTTATAAAAGCAGCGTATGTATTCTCAGCCCAAAAATATATAGTGCAAAAGCAATTAAAAAGGGAGCAAATGAAACTCACTTTTGCCTTGAAGGTATTTAATTCGACTTGGTCTCCGATAGATATCACGAACCTAACCATATATATAATATATCAACATATTTTCTTTTTAAGTAATCGTTACATATATATATACTTTTAATACTTTTAATATTTTCTTAGTCCGTAGTTAGCAGTCCGATGTTAGTGGTCCACAATTAGTTGCTTAAATAAAATAAATAAAGACCCCATTGTATTCGTATTGATCAGAATTAATCTCGACCCATGGTACCATGTTGTCAAATGACGTGTTGCGTACATAAAGTACCGTGTTGTCAAATGACGTGTTGCGTACAATCATGAGGTCTTATGATTAATCTTCTCGTGTTGTTTACGGGTGGTCCTGAAATATATAAAATCAAATCATAAGTAATTATATATAAAATATCATATTAATTAGAAAAGATATGATTAATTTACTTTTTCTCCAAATATTTTCGTAGCTAAACTAGCTTCGGATACCCAATCTTGTTTTAGTCGTAGTTTCTTCATTACAACTCCGTTTTTGTTGGTTCAACTTGCCACTTGCTTGGATCGAGTCAAATTTTAAGAATATGAACTGAAAATACCTTAATTTGTATTCAAAATCATAGGTTATAGGTCAAACTTTGGTGAAACTTATGAAAGTGATCATTTTCCATCATAAAAACAACATTTAATGATCATTTTTCTAAAAATACTTACACTTTGAGTTAAACCATGAAATTTTTATGTGTTAACATATTCATAAGAAATATCATTTTTCCAGAACATGAACTTCCAATTCAGAGTTCAAGATGGTTTTTAATTATCCAACCCAAAACAGCCCCCGGTTGCACTCCGACGACGTAGATTCAGTTTTTAAGATGTTCTTTGTAAAACCAAGTTATATCTTGTTAGGTTAGCATATCATTATGATATATTACAGGTCTTGAAGTGTTTTAAAAGTTAAGTTAGAAAGATCTATTTAGTTTGCGAACAAGTTTGAAATCATTCAAACTATGTTCTTGTTGTTAAAATTTTATACCACAAAATAAGATAGCTATATGAATATGAATTGAATAAGATTATGAACAAGGTTACTACCTCAAGTTACTTGGACAAAGTTACTATAAAATATAAGAAATAATCTTGAAATCAAAGAGTGGTGGAGTTAGATCAAAAGGTTGGAAGTAAACTTCTTCAAATGGGTGGTTATTTTGATATGTTATTGAAAGAGTTTTCTTATGGTGTTTAAGGCTTGTAATTGAAGCTAAATGATGGGGAAAATGCTTGGAGATGATCAAGTATGAAGTTAGGAGTATTTTGAGAGAGAAATGAGGGTGTAGTTATGAGAAAATGGAGTGAAGAAATGGTGTTCATTTATAAAAACGTTTTTAGTTTATAAAGAAAGAAAAGGATTCCTAGTTTTGTTTTCTTACTAATAATTCATACTACTTGACAAATTCTAGTTACCTCATATCTAGGGCAGTAATAATGTTGATTAGGATGTTGATTTGATGTGTATATACCAATAGTAAATACGTATAGAAGCTGGGTATGATACGGGTACATATAGCCTAGATATACGTATAGAAATCTTGAGGAAACGGAACGAGAATTCAAATATAGCTATCTTTTGTGAATATACTTATATTGTTTTATGTATTTAAGTCCTTAAAAGTGATTAAATACATTATATATACGATACATGTATAAGCATTATGGATTATAAGTATATATATCAAAGAATGTTACGTATAGTTATCGTTTTGAAAACTTAAGTTAGTAGTTTCAAAATATACTTATAACTCATTGTCATTAGTACACAATGAGATGTTAAACCATTCTTAGATCATGTTAAATATATATAAATACATATATATACATAAACGTATAATTATCGTATGTTATATAGTTCGTGATATCATCGGTCATATTGGACGGTCAAACGTTGTGTAAAACTCTTTTCAAAAACACAAGTCTCAACAATTTGGATTGCTTATCATGTTGGTATGGTTTAATTTATATAAATATTAATCTCATAAGTATAATTTGGTCAGAAAATTCCGGGTCATTACAGCAACTAACTACAGGCAATAGTATACAGGAACCGTCATACTAATCATGTCACATAGTCTAACACATAAACATCACCCAAGTGTCGTCTACAAAGACTCTGGTGGCTCGGCCAAACCATTAACCAACAGCTGATCGGACTGGGGCTTACCAGAAGTTCCTCCACCACCGTGTGTATATATATAATTCACACGCGACGAACGCGTCATTCACATATATATACACCTCGATTGTCTAGGCTACCACATGAGGAACCCAACCCGCAGGTTGATCTCTCCTACCGAGGCTACCACACAATAGGGACGCACTGGGCTCCTGCAGACAAGCATCTACTAACATGCAGTCATTGCAACATACTAACTAACCACAAGAATCTATTTACTTCTACTATACTCTTGCGTTTATAGTGTTTCTAATTCTCCCATGTTTCTATATTGCTATCTGTATCGATATACACGATTTATAATTTCGAGGTTATTATCGAAGTTTATATTCTTCATTATTTTTCGGAGCTTCATGCTTTCGTTTTCTCTTCCCGACTTCGAGTCAAGCGATTAATGGTCCGGAATTCGTAGATATGAAATTCAGAATGAACATAGCTAATGCTCTAAGAAGAAAATGGTAATAGAACGATTTTGATTTGTTAAATTACCAGAATACCCTGGAGAAGACCGAGTCATCCAGAAAAATATTCTCTTGATATGTTTAGAGATTAGATAGAATGTAAGAGTCGTGTAAATGGCACATGATGACGGTACTGTGAATCATCATGCTTCATTAGAAACTCAGCATGACTTACTGTAATATAATGACGTTGATCAAGTGTCATTATATTATACTAATCCATGCTTCAGTTCCCAACACTACTTCAAAACATTCATATTTTAAACTCGAAGGTTTCCGAATTTAGAAACTAACACAGTTTCTTTTATGTTGCAGATATTACGGAGAGATAAATGATCTCAGATAAGAATAGTTGTGAAAATATCGCCAGAAATATGGAGGATATTTATAATAGAACATACGAGAATATCTTAGAATTTCTAATATCAATGGATGATGAAGAAGATTTGTCTGTGAAGGTTTAGAATAAGAAATAAGATGTTTGCTAACGATTTCAGCAGGCACAGAATCATTTGGATTCTTTGAAGGCAAACTTATTCTTTGTGAATTGTCCACGACTTTCTTCATAGTTTCACATAATCCGCTTTTCGGTACTAAATTTTCTATCGAGCGTTCCTAACACTCCTTTCTTTATCATCAAACTTTTGGCCATTAAGATCATCTACAACATGCTGCTTCGTCAGCATTTTCAAAGTTAACTGATCTGGGTCATCGGTTATCAAACCGAGGTAGTTTCAGGAGAATTGTGTTTTTAGAATGATTAATCGCTGATGGTAATATTGTGGAATATAAAAGGTTCCCCAGTAACAATAAAGAGTACGCATATATATCGCGGTTATAATAAAGTTGTTTCGGATGAAAAGTCGGAGTTGACTTGCTAGAGCTGTGACAAAATTAGCTACTTTGGAAAGGGATTGCAAAACGATCTTCGGTAATAACAATGTCAAAGGAACTAGAACATATACGTGTCAAACGTTTACTCAGTTTCTGAGGGTTTTTCAGGTGCATAACTATATGCATCAATCTTTTCTTTCGTAGATGAAGTGTGGTTGGTTTATCCTCTCGATTGAGGTGTTTTTAAGAATCATGATAGATTTGAACGCTGATTGTAATCGTCGAGATACAATGAGGTTTAAGATGAAATCAAGTGGCAATCTTGAAGAAATGTTTAGTTTCATATGTTATAATCAAGATTTTAATTCATTTTAATTGTCCAATGTCATTAGTCCACAGTCAATAGTCCACAGTAACAGTCCAATAATTCATATATAGTTTAATATATAAGATACGAATTAATTAATACGTGTCGTGACCCGTATACCTCACAGACTCGATCACAACTCAAACTATATATATTATTGTAGAATCAACCTCAACCCTGTACAGAGAACTCGATCATTACTGCATATAGAGTGTCTATGGTGATTCCAAATAATATATATAGATGCGTTGATATGATATGTCAAAACATTGTATACGTGTCCCGATATTTAAAGTGCGTAAAATAATTACAGAAATTAAATGACGATAAATAAAAGTGCTATAATTAAATTGTGATAAATGAACTGCGATAAATAAAATGTAATCAGTTAGCTAGGAACAGTTAGCTGGAACAGTTAGCGTGGATTCTTTACAAAATTTTTCATAGTTAATTTGTTTGTTTCTAACAGATTTTATTTTGTCATATGTTTTCTTCATATGCCACTTGTTGGATTCTGGGAAGTCAAAATCCAAATATGAAATTGAATGAAAATGGTTATTCTGCGGTGAACGGATACGTATATCGGTGGTTGTAAGTAGGATAGTAAATGACTATTGAATCAGCTTCGACGAATGTACAATGTAACTTATTAAGATGAAATCTAATTATTCCTCGGGTATTACCTACCCGTTAAAAAAAATTTTCACCATTAATATTTTGTACAAAAGAACTTCTAATTACAATTTTTTTTGAAAACATATATACATATATATTTTCTTCAGATGAAATCATGAATTTAATGAGTTAATATGATATTAATTTCATTTGCTTTTCGGTTTAAGCTAGAATAAGAAATCTCTAAAACTTTTTGAGACCACATATTCTTCGCAGAATATCAATGAAGTTATGGATCAATACTTCATCGTTCATTATTGTTGGTACTCCTTGGTATCTATGGTGCGTATGATGTTGATGTTTGTGGGACAGATTATGATGTCGAGACGTGTGATGCGGATGTTGTTTGTTAGTGGTGATGATGGTATTGTTGATGTTATTGATGGTGGTGCTGATTATGCTGCTGGTGCTGCTGCTGGTGTTTGCAACCTTCGCACCATGTTCTCCAATGCCGTCACGCGAGCGCGAAGTTCGTTAACTTCTGCTAGTACACCGGGATGATTAGCAGTTGGAGCGAGCGAATGAACAAGATTTGTAATATGGGATAGTATATAATCATAACGAGATACTCTAGAAATGAGAGAGAAAATGGTGTTTCGAATAGGTTCGCCGGTAAGTGCTTCAGGTTCATCGCCAAGAGGGCAATTTGGTGGATGGAATGGATCACCTTCTTCTTGTCTCCAGTGATTTAGTATATTACGAACCCATCCCCAATTCATCCAGAATAGATGATGGGAAATTGGTTGATCCATTCCGGTGACGCTGCTTTCGGAGCCCGAATGGAAATCCATATCGGCATAATTGTCGGAATCTGAAGAATTCGAACTAGATGCGGAATCCATCTTGTATAATGGGGAAAATGAATTTTTGGTATGGAATAGATTATAGGCGTTAGATTTGGTACTCTTCAATACATAATTTACATATGTATATATAATACCAAAATCCCGTAAATTACGGAGAATCTTTGAAAAGATATCAGTCAAAGTTCGCAATAATAGATATGCTAAGATAAGAATTCGTCTGTACACTATCAGTGCGGTAAATACAGTAAAACGTGTCTAGACTTATGAATGATAAGCAGGTAATTTCCTAAGGATGATAAGCAGATGATTTTCGACTAGAAATGATAAGCAAAACTTTTGACATGTAGACATGGTCGAAGTCCAGACTCATTAATGCATCCTAACAACTACTAGTTAGACACACTAATGCAAGACCTGGTTCGCTACGACCACCGCTCTGATACCAACTGAAAGGACCCGTCCTAATCCACCTGGACGAAGTCATCAACATTTGGTCCCATTGCGATGATCGGCTCCAAATAATGTCCTTATATTGAGCAAATGCATAGCGGAAGACTTAATTCGTACCTGAGAATAAACATATACTTTAAAGTGTCAACCAAAAGGTTGGTGAGTTCATAGGTTTATCATAAAAATCATTTCAATATGTTAATAGACCACAAGATTTCATAATCATAAACATAATACACTCGCAAGTGTATGTAAAGCATTCTAAGTGGTTGAGCACTTGGTAACCATACTTAACATTTAATCAACGTCGCATATTCCCTTTATTATGAAATCTCACTACACCGTACCAAGTGTAGTCACCAAAATGAAGTACTGTGCAACCGTTGAATACTGGTCGTCCAGTCCGGTTGGGGTTGTCAGGCCCGATAGATCTATCAACAGGATTCGCGTTTACAATACCCATGTAAATAGTAGTTACCAAGCTACAGGGAAATATGCCAGTAGTACAACTCAACGTAGAATATATTTTTAAGTACTTGTGTCTATTTTGTAAACATTTATAAAAGCAGCGTATGTATTCTTAGCCCAAAAATATATAGTGCAAAAGCAATTAAAAAGGGAGCAAATGAAACTCACTTTTGCCTTGAAGGTATTTAATTCGACTTGGTCTCCGATAGATATCACGAACCTAACCATATATATAATATATCAACATATTTTCTTTTTAAGTAATCGTTACATATATATATACTTTTAATACTTTTAATATTTTCTTAGTCCGTAGTTAGCAGTCCGATGTTAGTGGTCCACAATTAGTTGCTTAAATAAAATAAATAAAGACCCCATTGTATTCGTATTGATCAGAATTAATCTCGACCCATGGTACCATGTTGTCAAATGACGTGTTGCGTACATAAAGTACCGTGTTGTCAAATGACGTGTTGCGTACAATCATGAGGTCTTATGATTAATCTTCTCGTGTTGTTTACGGGTGGTCCTGAAATATATAAAATCAAATCATAAGTAATTATATATAAAATATCATATTAATTAGAAAAGATATGATTAATTTACTTTTTCTCCAAATATTTTCGTAGCTAAACTAGCTTCGGATACCCAATCTTGTTTTAGTCGTAGTTTCTTCATTACAACTCCGTTTTTGTTGGTTCAACTTGCCACTTGCTTGGATCGAGTCAAATTTTAAGAATATGAACTGAAAATACCTTAATTTGTATTCAAAATCATAGGTTATAGGTCAAACTTTGGTGAAACTTATGAAAGTGATCATTTTCCATCATAAAAACAACATTTAATGATCATTTTTCTAAAAATACTTACACTTTGAGTTAAACCATGAAATTTTTATGTGTTAACATATTCATAAGAAATATCATTTTTCCAGAACATGAACTTCCAATTCAGAGTTCAAGATGGTTTTTAATTATCCAACCCAAAACAGCCCCCGGTTGCACTCCGACGACGTAGATTCAGTTTTTAAGATGTTCTTTGTAAAACCAAGTTATATCTTGTTAGGTTAGCATATCATTATGATATATTACAGGTCTTGAAGTGTTTTAAAAGTTAAGTTAGAAGGATCTATTTAGTTTGCGAACAAGTTTGAAATCATTCAAACTATGTTCTTGTTGTTAAAATTTTATACCACAAAATAAGATAGCTATATGAATATGAATTGAATAAGATTATGAACAAGGTTACTACCTCAAGTTACTTGGACAAAGTTACTATAAAATATAAGAAATAATCTTGAAATCAAAGAGTGGTGGAGTTAGATCAAAAGGTTGGAAGTAAACTTCTTCAAATGGGTGGTTATTTTGATATGTTATTGAAAGAGTTTTCTTATGGTGTTTAAGGCTTGTAATTGAAGCTAAATGATGGGGAAAATGCTTGGAGATGATCAAGTATGAAGTTAGGAGTATTTTGAGAGAGAAATGAGGGTGTAGTTATGAGAAAATGGAGTGAAGAAATGGTGTTCATTTATAAAAACGTTTTTAGTTTATAAAGAAAGAAAAGGATTCCTAGTTTTGTTTTCTTACTAATAATTCATACTACTTGACAAATTCTAGTTACCTCATATCTAGGGCAGTAATAATGTTGATTAGGATGTTGATTTGATGTGTATATACCAATAGTAAATACGTATAGAAGCTGGGTATGATACGGGTACATATAGCCTAGATATACGTATAGAAATCTTGAGGAAACGGAACGAGAATTCAAATATAGCTATCTTTTGTGAATATACTTATATTGTTTTATGTATTTAAGTCCTTAAAAGTGATTAAATACATTATATATACGATACATGTATAAGCATTATGGATTATAAGTATATATATCAAAGAATGTTACGTATAGTTATAGTTTTGAAAACTTAAGTTAGTAGTTTCAAAATATACTTATAACTCATTGTCATTAGTACACAATGAGATGTTAAACCATTCTTAGATCATGTTAAATATATATAAATACATATATATACATAAACGTATAATTATCGTATGTTATATAGTTCGTGATATCATCGGTCATATTGGACTGTCAAACGTTGTGTAAAACTCTTTTCAAAAACACAAGTCTCAACAATTTAGATTGCTTATCATGTTGGTATGGTTTAATTTATATAAATATTAATCTCATAAGTATAATTTGGTCGGAAAATTCCGGGTCATTACAGCAACTAACTACAGGCAATAGTATACAGGAACCGTCATACTAATCATGTCACATAGTCTAACACATAAACATCACCCAAGTGTCGTCTACAAATACTCTGGCGGCTCGGCCAAACCATTAACCAACAGCTGATCGGACTGGGGCTTACCAGAAGTTCCTCCACCACCGTGTGTATATATATAATTCACACGCGACGAACGCGTCATTCACATATATATACACCTCGATTGTCTAGGCTACCACATGAGGAACCCAACCCGCAGGTTGATCTCTCCTACCGAGGCTACCACACAATAGAGACGCACTGGGCTCCAGCAGACAAGCATCTACTAACATGCAGTCATCGCAACATACTAACTAACCATAATAATAAGTATATCTAACAAGCATGACAATCATAATATAATATGCTTCTCTATACTATATTCTTCAGTTAGTCCCACTCACTGATACCGACATCACTCGGTAGTCTAATGTCACCGAGTCTTCTCCTCGCCTGTATCACCTGAAAACAATACTCACAAGTTAGTTATAATATTATGATCATCAATATACAAACGAGCAGCATAACGGCAAAAAAATCAACACTTAGTAAAATTTTACACAGCCAAATACAATCGGTCGACTGTCAGAGACAGTCGGCCGACTGTCAACACTCACTCGGCCGAATGTCTAGACACTCGGTCGATGGTTTCTCACAGACACACTCGGCCGATGGTCGAGTCAGTCGGTCGATCGTCAAGAGACAGTCGGCTGACTGTGTTTATCTGCAGAAGCTGAAGAACAAAGTGACGGGTTTCACCCAAAATCGACCAATTCTTGCTTTAGAGCTTGATTACGACCTCAAAACTGACCAAATCGAAGATACTAAACATGTAGAAATATAAACCCACAAGATTTGGACTCAAACGACATCAAATCTAACCATTTTGACCCAAATTACACACTTTGTAAAAACTAACACAAAACTCCATTTTCTCAAAGATTAAAGCATGAATGCTTGTGATTCTTACCTTGTTAGAATCAGTAGACAACAAGGAACACGATTCTAAGATCAATTTGAGCCCAAGAACAAGTTTTGATGATTAGGGTTTGGTGAGATGGAGATGAACGTACGGGAGTAATATTTAGGGAAGAATCTAGAAAAATGAAGATAATTCTCCCCACCTACACACTTAAGGGTTAAAAACCCATACATCACAACACACGGGTATTTATCAGTTATCTGAATTCTTTCGTATCTCATTTGGTGACCCAAACGAAGTCCAAATTAAATAAACAAACCTGTTCTGTGACCCTTGTCACAAACTGGTCCTATCCACAACATTAAATAATACAAAATATAAAATTAGAATAAAAGCATATAATAACACCACACAACCTGAGGGCAAAATAGTAATCTAACAGCTAGGCCCGCTTCGAGGGTGTTACAAATCTACCCCTCTTAAAGAGATTCCATCCTCGGAATCTACTAAGTCATAGCCAACACGGGTCACAGGTAGCAAATACCAACACAATTGGTCACACCGGTAGCTACACCAAAACACATCCTAAGATAACAAGCATTACCAAGGTTCATTAGTTTTCTCATCTGCCAACCTATAAGCGAAAATCATTAATTTAAAAACTCGCCGTCACTAAGTCAATGCTAACCCTTTCTGTTATGACCAACTCCAATCATGCAATACAACATTCAGATAATTTATCCCGCAATTATCTATAGCATCACAATTATCGCTTGAAGGGGTAACCAAATACCAACAATCAACTGTTTAACAAGGGCCATGCACGTCATCTTTTATCCTAGCGCTATACTAAGAGGATAACTATTAAACAATTCAACACTAGATGCTATCAACATTCATTCAAATACAAGACAACCCAAAAGTATTATATAGACCCATCATCAACTTAATTGACTTCAACAAAAAGTTTCACGTCAAACTGTCACTACACCCCACTTTCTGAAGATACCAACGGTTACACACTGTCAATTTCATTGAATCGGACTGATCTATCAAATTTCGAGATTACCCATAAAGTTAACCCATCAAATCTTATGTTCAGTTTATTCTAAGTCATCAGTCTGTTGTCAACGTCTCACATAAAGACGCAACTTAGTTAAGCCCACAATTTTACATCACCAAATCAACAAAGGTCATGGGTATTACAAACCGCCACAACGGGCCACAACGTGAACTAAGTCAAATCATGTCCTACCGTCGTACGCCTTACAAAGCTCTGTTCATTCTCGTAGGTCAAAAGTTATCTTATCGGTCTAAGTCAAACACACCATCTGCTAGTCTACTACCCAAGGGTCAAGACCTGCTATATGCCGATCTGCAAACTTACTTACTTACACTACACGATATCCGAATCGTTCTTCACATTCTGGTCTAGAAAACAGTCTTTACCACTAGCTAAAGAAATTCAATGCTGATAACCTGCCGCTATCTAATAACTGAACAAGTATAATTTCTTCTGAATTCTAAACTTGATCTATCAATAATCTTACGAAATACCACGAAAATTCCATCTCATGTCTAGGTTTTACACACTAACTCTCGAGTCACTACTAATGACCCACTACATTATATCTGTCAATCATGATTTGAGGTTATTCTCGAGTCACTTTCATCGAATTTCCTAGATCAACTCACTCTAAAACACTGAATTAGCTATCATTTACCTTAGAATACACAAACTTAGCTAATTTCATCACTACAACATAGCCAAATCAACTCGGGTTACACTAATTTACCCAAATTCCGTAATTTAATACTTTTTTCAATCCCGATATTCAAGAATTTCGTTGAAATTCGCTTATCTGGTTCAATGTTCCCCAATTATTCAACAACTAAATCGTTATTCTGATCAACTCAATCATAGTAGAAATGATTACCAACCCAATTTCAAATCAATTCAATCATTACATCACAAATCTTGAGTAAAGAATAATCATCCACACATTCTGAAAGTAGATATCTAAGTATTAATTTTCCTCAAGTAACATCAATACACATGCCCAACACTGCTACAGTTACATCAGAAAGATCGTCACTTGGTTAAAGTGCTACCAGAACACACAATTAAATACCTAATTCAAATTCGATATTTAAGGGTTTCGTCATAAATCACTTATCTAGGTTGATACTTACCCAAAATTCATCACTTAAAGTATGACTTTATTCATATCATCCTTAAAAGAAACACTTACAAATGCAATATTAACCCAACATTAATCATTCGAACATGGATTTCAAGTCAACAATATCTACTACCGCAAGCAATAAACATCCATCTAACAATTAAGTCCGTCAAATGATATCAATACACGCGTTTGACACCACTAAAACTATCTCTGCATTGACTTTATTTTTCTTCGAACTTTATCAAAATTTAAAACTAAGGATTATTCGATCATCAATAGCCTAGGTCCAAATATTGTTCAACTAACATTACTATGTCAGAAAAGTCTACACTCGGTCAACAGTTCATCGAAAATCACATTCATCGTCAAATAACACCCGATATGACACTCGTTACATTTCTTCCGACTCTCAAAATTACTGTATGATTTGCTATAATGTATTTCCGTTGGCCAGACGTAGTACATCATTCTAAATCACACTTTCATTTCAAGTATTTCGGAA
This sequence comes from Rutidosis leptorrhynchoides, assembly GCF_046630445.1. Classification (NCBI taxonomy): domain Eukaryota; kingdom Viridiplantae; phylum Streptophyta; class Magnoliopsida; order Asterales; family Asteraceae; genus Rutidosis; species Rutidosis leptorrhynchoides. Next base: position 182,452,568 of record NC_092334.1, on the reverse strand, counting down.
CATGATCTTAGTCGAGTTCATCAAAACAACACGGTCTATCTTCTTAAGTCACCGGTAGTTACAAATCTCCACTATATCCCAAACTAATAGATTTTACAATCTAAGGCTATCAAAACCGCAAAAGTCTTGAAAGAAAACACCTAACTCGGTTCTAATTCGATCTTAATTCTACTAAGTCCTCTTTAGTAACCACGTTAGTAACTCTGATCCAACATCCAATAAACTATACCTACTTACTTCGTCTTATTTGCAAATGCTATTATTGTCCGTCCTCGACCTTATATTCAAATCTTCAAAAGACAAAATATTCACAACGGTCACTATCGAACTACCAGATCAATGCTTCTATTTTAACAGTAATATGATCAATGTTCTAATCACGTCTCCCGACCTAGTCAAGATTCATCATAATTCAGCTTGAACTGAATTTCTATTCCCGTTAAGGTCTGCTCTACTTCCAAGAAAGTCACTAAACGGACGTCTTACATACTGACATCTAATGAGTCATATCAATTCACAAAAAAATCAACAACTTCTCAGGACAACTTTACAGGTCCTACTTAGCTAGTCAAATCCTGCAACAGTACATCCAGGCTAATAATAATCCTCACATAACAACAAAACATAATTTTTTTTCCTATATTCAATCAAGACTACATGGAAAGCTCCTTTCAAACATACTTCTTAAAGGTCACCACCAACTCACATGAGTCTAAGGCAGGAAAAACGAATCCTCAAGGTCTTACTACGATCACGAACATCTGAACCAAAAGACTACATCATACATGACACGCAAACTATATACATACGACAGTAACAAACAGGGTCTGGGTCCTCTTATTAAAAGACAAGAAAACTACTACTCCATCCCAATCCTTACGGGCCAATAGGTGTGTCACGCCGATTCCATGGAAAGGGATTATATTTCACCTATGTCCAGCAGAACTAGTCCCATTATACAACAATATCCTAGGGTCCATCATTTACAGGTTCAGTCACGGTCGATAAGCATGAAATCTACACTTCACATAGTTACACAAAAGGTTCTGGGACCTTCACCAATCATCAAGGTGTCACTACCCTAATCAGTCTCTATGGGTCACTACACGTGTCCCGACAGTCAATGGTAAAGATAAGACTTTATATTCCTCTTGGTTAATACTACAAATTATTCACCTCAATTCTTCTAGCCTAGGCCAACAGTAATCTCACATATAGTACAACAGGCCATATAACAAACAATTCACAATAGCATGACACCATATCACAAAGGTCATATCTATAAAGTCTCATAGAATATAACAGTCAGTCTAAGGGAATAAAATCTCGATAGTGGCAGAGTAGCTCTAGACATAGTCGCCGTAACTGTCTCCGTCAACTGTCATCTACTTCTATCTTACAAGTACAATTAATCAATCGTAACTTGAAACACTAATCGTCACAGATTATCATTACAACAAACACCAAATTTGACAAAGACAGGAACACAATCTACAAGTACAATAATAACAATTACAGCAATGTAACAAGAATGTACCTTTATGAATAAGAAGACATCTTCAGTATCTATCAACACCTCGATCGGCATCAAACGCATCCACCGAAGTTCTGTTAGTACTAAGGGTCAACAGGGCACCAGCAGGGTGGAATCGATCTTCATACCTGTCTTAACACAACATCTCACACACAAAGCTTAGTAGATAATCTGTTAGTTTCTGCCAACTAACTCGTCAATACCTACTTCACTCACTTAACCCACCCCAAGATATGTTTGACTTGACATACGGTTTGGGAACATGTCACTTCCATGCACATGCTGCCAAACCTACGCTCTGATACCAACTTATAACACCCCAGATTATTTTTTTAAATACAGCGGAAGACCAATTTAACTAATACATAAGTTAAAAATGTATATATACATATATAATCCACTTAATGATAACACGTTAATAAATAAACGACCGGGTGTTTTATTAAAACGTGAACACAACTTTAATAGAAAAGACGCGACATTAGAGTTTCCAGTTTTGTCAAACATATCTTCCAACATCCCATCTTCGCCCTGATAACAAGCATACAACAAATTCATAACCTGCAGGGAAGATGTGGGGGATTAGCACGAGCTAAGTGAGTGCAACTAACTACAGGCAATAGTATACAGGAACCGTCATACTAATCATGTCACATAGTCTAACACATAAACATCACCCAAGTGCCGTCTACAGAGACTCTGGCGGCTCGGACAAACCATTAACCACTAGCTGATCGGAGTGGGGCTTACCAGAAGTTCCACACCACCGTGTGTATATAAATAATCCACACGCGATGAACGCGTTATTCACATATATATACACCTCAATTGTCTAGGCTACCACATGAGGAACCCAACCCGCAGGTTGATCTCTCCTACCGAGGCTACCATACAATAGGGACGCACTGGGCTCCAGCAGACAAGCATCTACTAACATGCAGTCATCACAACGTACTAACTAACCACAATAATAAGTATATCTAACAAGCATGGCAATCATAATATAACATGCTTCTCTATACTATATTCTTCAGTTAGTCCCACTCACCGATACCGACATCACTCAGTAGTCTAATGTCATCGAGTCTTCTCCTCGCCTGTATCACCTGAAAACAATACTCACAAGTTAGTTATAATATTATGATCATCAATATACAAACGAGCAGCATAACGGCTAAAAAATCAACACTTAGTAAAATTTTACACTGCCAAATACAATCGGTCGACTGTCAGAGACAGTCGGCCGACTGTCAACACTCACTCGGCCAAATGTCTAGACACTCGGTCGATGGTTTCTCACAGACACACTCGGTCGATGGTCGAGTCAGTCGATTGATGGTCGAGTCAGTCAGTCGATCATCAAGAGATAGTCGGCCGACTGTGTTTATCTGCAGAAGTTGAAGAACAAAGTGACGGGTTTCACCCAAAATCGACCAATTCATGCTCTAGAGCTTGATTACGACCTCAAAACTGACCAAATCGAAGATACTAAACATGTAGAAACATAAACCCACAAGATTTGGACTCAAACAACATCAAATCTAACCATTTTGACCCAAATTACACACTTTGTAAAAACTAACACAAAACTCCATTTTCTCAAAGATTAAAGCATAAAGGCTTGTGATTCTTACCTTGTTAGAATCAGTAGACAACAAGGAACACGATTCTAAGATCAATTTGAGCCCAAGAACAAGTTTTGATGATTAGGGTTTGGTGAGATGGAGATGAATGTACGGGAGTAATATTTGGGGAAGAATCTAGAAAAATGAAGATAATTCTCCCCACCTACACACTTAAGGGTTAAAAACCCATACATCACAACACACGGGTATTTATCAGTTATCTGAATTCTTTCGTATCTCATTTGGTGACCCAAACGAAGTCCAAATTAAATAAACAAACATGTTCTGTGACCCTTGTCACAAACTGGTCCTATCCACAACATTAAATAATACAAATTATAAAATTAGAATAAAAGCATATAATAACACCACACAATCTGAGGGCAAAATAGTAATCTAACAGCTAGGCCCGCTTCGAGGGTGTTACAATATAGGATTATGCATGCTTGTACATTTAATACTGTCGTTTAGTAGTTGACGATAGATTATGAACTAGTTACATATGCGGTTGAGATAAGGTATATGATATGCATGTCGTTGGAAAGCTAGCGAAAAATTAAGAACTTTTCATTTAGATATCGAATGGTTTCGATGAACGGATTAGAAGTTATAGTTAATTGAAATTTTGTATTATTATTAAAAATGATTATTATTATTGTCGTTATTATCGTCGTTATAATTATCATCTAATTATTATTATTATTATTATTATTATTATTATTATTATTATTATTATTATTATTATTATTATTATTATTATTATTATTATTATTATTATTGTTATTAATAAAAGATATTATCATTAAAAATTGTTATTTTTATTAATATTACTATCGTTATTATCGTTAAGGATATAATTAGTATATGACTGTTGGCGGGTCTCTTTGTATGTGTTGTCCGGAAAGAGGAGGACTCCATGATTATTCGTTCGCCGGAACCAGAAGTAAAAATTTTGGTAGATAGGGATCACATAAAAACTTCATTCGAGGCATTGGCTAAACCGGGCCATTTCTCAAGAACACTAGCTAAAGGCCCTGAAACTACCACTTGGATCTGGAACCTACATGCTGATGCTCACGATTTCGATAGCCATACCAGTGATTTGGAGGAGATCAGGAGAAGGAGCAACGCAGAATAACTAAGCATGACAAGGAGAGGATAGCTAGACTTTCAAAGACAGTAGCAATGGCAAGGAGACTAATCCCGATATTCTTTCCCTAGCAATTGGAGGATTCTATTGATCCAAGACCAGTATGTAGACCTGGGCCTCCCCCGCTTTCAGTTAAGGCTAGAAAGAATTATCTTACCTTTCTCTTTTGCCAGTCTTTGAAGTTTCCTTTCTTTGAAAACCAACGATGAAGCTAGAATGTGGAGTACGGACTTATCATGCTTCCCAATTTGAGCCTATGTTCAAACAAACCCACCTCCTATTTGAGTCAGGCTTTAAAGAATGCCCGCCAAGTTCAAATAAGGAAATGCTTCCCCCAACCATTAAAGGAAAGGCTTGACGAAGGGAGGGAGATGCGGCGGGGGAAGGAAAAGGCTTTCGATTATCTATTTAGATGAACGAAGAATAAGATAAAGGCACCTAATTCACCAACATCTATTGGAGGAAGGAATGGACAGATAAATACATACTTTTTCTCCCTTCTCCCAAAAAGCTTCCTTTCCTTTTTCCCTCTCTGTTTTTAGATTATTCCTTATTCCTTAAGTCCCATAGGTTGATCCTTTAGAATTGGACTCATTTTCTCATTGAGCGAAGGGTACGAAATAAATCAGAACTTTCTTTCAGGCTAGCTCTGGGCAGGGCGCCTACACACGAACCCACTTTGAGTCGGATCCGAGCTCCAGTAGACAGCGAGACAGCCATTGTGGTAAACGGGAGCAAAGCAAGGGAAAGAGAGGTGAGTGACGCCAAGGGGAGTTCCAGCACGAAAGCAAGCGTATTAGTATTATCATTAAAATAGTTATTAGTATTATCATAATATTTATTATTATTAGTATTATTATAATTAAAATTAATATTAGTAACATCTAATTATTATGATTACTATTATTATCATTATTATTATTATGAACGCGATATAAAAGACGACTAAAAACTATTAACAAATTGATTAAGAAATAATGAGTATAAGTATCATGATGAACTTAAAATATTGAAAGGTATTGATTTAGATAAAAATATTATTTTCATTATTTTTATCATTATTATTATTAAGAGTATTATTTATATTAAAACTATCATTTTTACTAAAATTATTATTAATATCATTGTTATTATAAAATATCATTATTATTATCATTTTAGTATTATCATTATTAAAAATTTATCATTTTGAATAGAATTATTACTTTTATAAAATATTATTATTATTACAATTAATATTAAAAGGTATTGTTATTATTAAGATTATCATGATTAGAATTACCATTTTATCATAATCATTAGTAAATATAAATATTGTTATTATTATTATTATTAAAAATAATTAATATTATTATAAAATAGTGCAACTTTACTTATTATTATTATTATGAATATTATCAAATATGTGATACAAAGATATTTTCACCATACGTAATATAATTACATTAATAGTACAAACTACTATATATTTATGATTTTGAGTAAACTGTATAAATTTTATTACTTGAGATATATAAAAGTATATTTTTATCATAAATAAACTTTAATATAACTTTTTATTTATTAATAATAAATTGTTTGTCTTAATTACTATAATAAAATCTGATAGATACATTTAAATATATAAAATGACTATATTTATGTTATACAATTTTTGGAAGTCATTTTCAGTCAAATTGACTTTTGTTGACTTTTGCATTTTAGTCTCGAGCATTAGGATTGTGATACACTATGACCTGACCTAAATTGCTATACAGATATTGACCAACATATAAAAATATATAATTAATATAGGTTCGTGAATCCGACGCCAACTTTGCACTTGTTCAATGCCATCATATGCATAACTACTACGAAATACAGTATTGTGAGTTTCATTTGCTCCCTTTTTAAATGCTTTTGTAATATATATTTTTGGGACTGAGAATACATGCGCTTTTATAAATATTTTATGAAATAGACACAAGTAATCGAAACTACATTATATGGTTGAATGGATCGAAGCCGAATATGCCCCTTTTATCCTGGTAATCTAAGAATTAGGGAACTGGCCCCTAATTGACGCGAATCCTAAAGGTAGATCTACGGGAACTAACAACCCCCATTCTGGAATTTCGAATGCTTTAGTACTTCGAAATTTATCATGTCTGTGGGTGTCCTGGAATGATGGGGATATTCTATATGCATCTTGTTAATGTCAATTATCAGGTGTTCAATCCATATGAATGATATTTTTGTCTCTATGCATGGGACGTATATTTATGAGAAATAGAAATGAAAATCTTGTGGTCTATTAAAATGATGAAAATGATCGATTATGATAAACTAATGAACTCACCAACCTTTTGGTTAACACTTTAAAGCATGTTTATTCTCAAGATTGAAAGAAATCTTTCGATGTGCATTTGCTCATTTTAAAGATATTACTTGGAATCATTCATGGCATATTTCAAAAAACGTTGCATTCAAGTCGTTGAGTTCAGTAAAGATTATGATTAAGTAAATGACAGATTAGATCATTTATAGTTGGATATTATGAAATGGTATGTATGCCTTTCAACTTTCAATGTAATGAAAGTTTTTCTTTTAAAACGAATGCAATGTTTGTAAAATGTATCATATAGAGGTCAAATACCTCGCAATGTAATCATATGTTATTGCATTCGTTATTATGGATTAGGACGGGTCTTTACAAAAACAACCCACATTAAAATTTGTTAAAGTCCATCCTTATATTTTTAATAACCCCATAATTTCGGTGACCTGATTGATTTTTAAGTGGCTAACAAAAACAAAAACAAAAAAAAGAAAGAAAAAGCATGAATGAGGTCGTATTGATTCCCTTTTCTTTTGTTTACTCAACAGAACATTACAGCAAGGGAATGGCAGTAGCAGTCACGGTGGTGATCGGTTCTAAACAGAAATAGAGGAAGCAACGAACCAGTATAGACGTCATCCTTCGAGCAATAGCAACAAGGATGGTGTTTGTGGTTTCAATCCGATTAGTACCAGTAAACAGAAACCTGTTTTTCTTGAGTTTTTGCAGCGAATAGAATAGAAGTGTAAATAGATATCAAGCATTTAGAAGTTGCAGGTTATTGTTTCGATCATGTTTGATTGTTTAAATTATGGGTTTCAACCGAGAACCACTAGAGGTATTTGGTATTGTTAAATCTAAATAGAAATATAATTATGCTACAAGTGATTGTAGCATTAAATAGGTTTGAAACTGAAAGAGTAGTAGCGATTTGCAGCAGGGTTTGGTGTTCGGTTTCGAGTATGGTGGTGGCGGGTTTTGTGATTCAAAGGTGGCGGGTTATGGTTATAGTGAAGGAGGAGATGGTGGCGGTTTGAGTGTGTCATGGTGATGGTGACAGTTTGATGTTAATCTGGCTCGTTCGAGCAGTAGCAATCAATATGTTTCAGTTTTTGGGTGGTAATCAAAGTATAAATAGAATAGATGATGGTGTTCGGGTTGAGCAAAAATCGTAACTGCAGTAGTCACGGATAAAGGATCGAATTAGAAACAATTACCGTGGCTTGATGGTAGTTTGTTTTATGGAGTTGGTTCCGAATCGTTGCAAACTAGTAGCAAGTTTGTGGTTGTGTGCTGAGGCCTGTCGGGCATAAAAACAAGGAACAAGAAAATAGGAATAGTTGTGTGAGTTGTAGATCAAGAAGTGGGTGTAATAGAAGAGAAGTGAAATCATATAGATGTATGTATGGATGTCGATATTCATATATGAATATGAAAGTTAAAGCACTTGATAATACAAAATGAAAAGAAAGCAAACCATGTGCCAAATTAATTTAGACAGCCACATACTTGTATTCTTCTTGCCGACGTTTTTCATAGATATTGATTCGTAGTCCGTTGCTAAACAATGTAAATATAAGAGTGTTCCTAGAAATCTCCAATTTTTAAATCAAGTCCCTTTATTTATTATGGTTATTAACTGTTTGAAACCTGATTAAAAAATGTTTGTCTAATATTGGTTTTTATTTTCAAGTAACGTGTACGGAATATTAAAACTAAACTCACCAAAGTAAAAAATATTTTTAATAACCCTAAATTTTACATAACTTAATTATGGATCCACATTTACCTTTATCTTATCATGAATTCGTATTTAGACTCGTTTAATATCAACCATAAAAATTGACATGTCATTCGAGCTCGATCCCAACTCAGAATTAAATATTTTTTAAAATTAATAAAATAGATTCTAATTATATTTTTTAATAAAGCTATAATTTATATGAATTCTTTTTTGGTTCATGGTTTATTTAAAAAATCACATAAGTTCGAATTAAACTTCTCTAAATAATAATCAAAACGTCCATCGAGTATTACAATTATTAAATAATTATATTTGGTATATTATATATTTATATATATATATATATGTATAAATATATATATATATATATATATATATATATATATATATATATATATATATATTTTAATGTATATTATTATTTTAAGTTATTAAATATATACATATTTTTATATTTATATTTATATGTATACACATTTATTTACAAATAATGGTTTGTGAATCGTCGGGAATAGTCAAAGGTCAAATGAATTTATGAAACAGTTCCAAATTTTTGAGACTCAACCTAACAGACTTTGCTTATCATTGTCGCTGACTATTTCTCGTGGTAAGCCGAAACGACAAACAATGTCTTCCCATACAAAGGTTAATATTTTTCTATCCGTAATCGTGCTTAACGGTTTCGCCTCTACCCATTTAGTAAAGTAGTCGATTGCGACTACTAAGAATTTTACATTACCGACACCCCATGGGAATGGGCCGACGATGTCGATCCCCCATTTGCAGAACGGCCAACCAGCGTGTATGGGAATCATGTTGCGACGAGGGGATCTGTTGACGGGAGCGTGTATTTGGCATGCTTCGCAGTTTACGATCAGGTCATATGTATCCCGGTACATGTGTGGCCAGAAATAACCCATTCTCTTGATCCTGCTAACTATCGTTCAGTAGCCGAAATGTGTTGAGCAGGCTCCTTCGTGCCTTTCTCGTATTATCTCTTTGGCCTGTGCCGGGCCAATGCACCTTAAGTAAGGCTCTGTGAACGACTTTCTGTATAGGATGCCGTTTTTAAAGTAATACATTGGTGCCCGCATTCGTATCCTGTGGGCTTGTAATTTATCTTCCGGGAGGGTACCGTCGGCAAGGTATTTTATGAAGGGTGTCATCCAACATTCTTCTTCCGTTGTGATTGTCGCCATGAGGGTATCCTCTTCGGTTGACTTTCTTTCCAGTACTTCGACCATAACTTTTTTGGTGAAGTGATCGTATAGCAAAGAGGTAAGCTTGCTCAAAGCATCTGCTTTTTTGTTGCGGTTACGGGGTATTTGCTTTATTTTAAATATTGTGAAGGTCTTGGTTAGTGCTTTTGTTAGCTCTAGGTACTTTTTTATTGATGTATCTCTTGCTTCAAAGCTGCCGTTTAACTGGCTTACAACCAGTTGCGAGTCGATGGGCTGTAAGTTGTCAGACATCGACGCTCTTTGCCAAGCGTAATCTGGCTATTAGTGCTTCGTACTCGGCCTCTTGTTTGAGGCGGCGAATTTTAGCCGGATAGCGTAAGTTATTTCTTCTCCGCTTGGGGAAATGAGGAGCAAGCCTATGCCGGCCCCCTCCTCACTTGACGCTCCTTCCGTATATAGTTCCCAGAACTCGTCCGTTTCCCGTCTTGTAACGATGGTTTCGCCTTGTTTGATCATGTCAGAGGGGAGCTCTACCAAGAAGTCGGCTATGACCTGGCCCTTAACTGAATGTCTTGGGAGCAATGTGATTTTGTGCTCGCCGAGTTCTATCGCCCATTTAGCCATTCTTTCGGAGATTTCTGCTCTAGTCGGGACATGCTTGATTGGTTGGTCTGTGAGAACCTGTATCGGATGTGCTTGAAAATAGCGTCGTAACCGTCTGGCTATGTGCACTAGTGCATAAATTAACTTTTCCATGGTTGGGTAGTTTACTTCTCCGTTTTGTAGTACTTTACTTACGAAGTACACCGGCATTTGGACTTTGCCTCTGTCGGCAATGAAAACCGAGCTGATTGCCTCAGAGGAGGCGGCAAGGTATACCGTGAGAGTTTCACCCGGTACCGGTGCCATTAACGTTGGCAGTTCTTTTAAAAATGCCTTTACATCCTGGAAGGCCGCTTCGGTCTCATCCGTCCAAATGAAATCTTTTTTACTTAGGCAGCCTTTTAACGTTTGGAAGAAGGGAAGGGCCCTGTCGGCGGCTCGTGATAGAAACCTTGTGAGTGCCACTAGCTTCCCGTTTAGGCTTTGCACGTCTTTTTTGCTCCTAGGTGACTGCATATTTTCAATTCCTTGGATTTTCTTCGGATTTGTCTTGATTCCTATAGGAGTTATCGCGAAGCCTAGGAAACGGCCTTCTTCCATTTCGAAAGAACATTTTGACGGATTTAGCTTCATATTGATTTTGCGTAATGAATCGAACGTTTCTATTATGTCTAAAATCATTTGTTCTTCTGTTTTGTTTTTGATGATGATGTCGTCTACATATGCTTCGATATTTTGTCCGATTTGGTCCTGGAATGCTTTGTCGATTACCTGCTGATATTTTACTCCAGCATTTTTCAAGCCAAATGGCATTTTTGTATAACAGAAAATGCCTTTGTTTGTGAAGAATGCTGTCTTTTCTTCGTCAACTTCCGCCATTGGGATTTGTTGGTAACCCCTGTATGCATCCAGGAAGCTTAGAAACTGGAAACCCGAGAGGGATTCCACCTTCCAGTCTATTTCCGATAGAGGGTAATTGTCTTTTGGGCATGCTTTGTTGATGTCCTTGTAGTCTACGCACATGCGCCAAGATCCATCCGCCTTTTTTACCATTACTGGGTTCGCCACCTGTGATGACCCGAGAATTTCTGACCAAATTTAAACTTGATCTTAATATGTTTCAGACACGATAAGCAAAGTTTGTAATGTTGAAGTCTCATAAACATTGAACTGTGTTCATGCATACATTTGACCTTTGAACTCATTATATTGATTCAGTGAACCTTTGACTATTTTCGACGATTCACGAACAATTATGGTTAATAAATATGTATATATATATATATAAATATATGTGTATAAATAATAATGGGAAATAATAAATTACAAACTAATCAATAGAATTAAATATGTAAAATATTATATAATATAATAATGTTGTTATTAAAAAGAATCTATATATATAAACATATATGCTAACTATACATAATTATATATATATATATATATATATATATATATATATATATATATATATATATATATATATATATATATATATATATATGTTGAAATATAAGATATAAATATTATGTGTTGAAATTTATAATATCTATTTCCATTATGGAAAAATTATAGTAAATAGATATATAATAATAATTATATATAACATTATTAATGAATTCATATTTACATATATAATGTACAAAATAACAACAACTTAAAAATGTAATAGTAATGACAAATTATATTATTACTACTTTCATTATTATTAATATTATTATTAGTAATATTAATAAATGTTAAATATTAAAATTTTAATAAATTTAAGATCATGATTATCAAAATAAATACTTAAAAATAAATATTACTATAAGGATGATTAAAAATTATTAATTAGATGTAATTTAAATATAATTAGTTATTTTGATTAATTTTATTATTATTATTATTAATATCATATTATTATTATTATTTGTTGTTATTATTAATAAAATCATTTTTAATATTATTAGTATCATTATTAAGATATGTAATTATTAATTATTGATATTATTATCCTTAATATTAACTTTACTATTATTATTATAGGTATAACTAATATTAGTATCAATACAGAATATAATCAAATAGATACATACATATATATATATATATATATATATATATATATATTTAAAATACATCTAAGTATATAATTAAATACATATACTAATATATAATTATCTAAATACAGTATATAGTTATATATATAAATAAATATATACATATATGAGTATATACAGATATTACAGCAACTTCTATCTCAAATCCCTATTAAACTATATGATTATTTGTTTATATCTGATAATTGGTACGAAAGAATCTGTTAATTTCATAATCAACCAAAATCAGTTAGCCATTAAAATCAAATTGTACTTTTTTTTTATTTCTTCTACTGAACGTATCACTTCCTGTCTCCAAATCTGTTAAACGTCGATATCATAGATCAAATTAGGATCAAAGTAAACTGTTAAATCACGTACTCAATTATATTAGATAAGTTATCTACTGCTAAATCGTAAATGGAAACAGAAAATAAAGAAACTGTTAGCGAAACCTCTGCTCTTGAGTTCATTTAAACCAAAACCCAATTTTTAATCATATTTCAAAATGTAAGAATGCAGTTGTATTAGGAATAGTTCATTTAATCTTTCTGGAAAGTCTTAAGATCCAATTTTTACTATCAAGTTCGAATTTTCTAGTCAAAGGATAATTTTAAAAAGTTAAACAATGTGTTCATACAAAAATTCGATTTCGTTTTGAGCTTTTTGGGGAAATTGTTGATGGAGAAAGTTTTTAGAAATCATTTACTACCTTTTTCATGTTATACGTATTATCTAAAACTATCTAAAACTCGAAATCATGATTGGAGTTTATTTTTTTTCTTCTTTCTCCTTCGCGATTGCCTCTGTTGGTGTTTCCTTATTTTATTTTTCCGTTAAATTTAAACCTCCACTATCTGATAATTCTGTTTCGGTTACAAGTCATAAATATTTTGTTAATTGCTGTTATAACCTTGGAATTGATATGGGCCGATTGAATGATGAAGAAGATGAAACGGGTATAAATAAAAATGGGTTAAATATATTTTGAATCTGTATTATTTCGGAAAAATGGGCACAGCCTAGCTGGTTTAAGTGTGTGTCGGGGAAGCGTGAGGTCACTGGTTCGAGTCTCGTATGGTGCAAATCTTTTTAGAGAAGGGTATATACTCTTTTATCTTTCTTATTTATTTTTATCATTATTATTATTACTACTATTATTATTGTTATAATTATTATCAATTGTATTACCATAATTTGATCATTGTCATTATTAAAAGTATTATAGTTATTAGTATCATTAATTAACACTTATTATTATCAGTATGATTATTACTACTAAATATAATTATATTTGTCACTTAATATTAGATATTATTATCATTACAAGTAATATAATTACTATTAGTAATGATAAAATAAGTAGTTAGTATCATTCAATATTATTATTATAAGTATTATTAGTATTATTATTATTATTATTATTCAAATAAGTATTGTCTTAACAATATCATTATTATTATTATTAGTATTATGATAAAATTTATTGTAAAGATTATAATTGTGTATCTATATATATATATATGAATACAAATATGAAAATAAGTAAAACTATAAGTAAGTTATAATCTAAATAAAATATTATTACTATTATTATTATTAGAAGCACTATTACTAGTAAATCATTAATAACTATCATAAACAGTAAAATTAATATTTTTACAAGTATTATTATTAATATCATTGTTATTATCACTAATAGAGTTATTATTAATATATGTATATTATTAATGTTATTATCATTATTTTTACTAATATTAACTTAGTATAATAGAACCACTGTTTTGATAAACAAATGAAACACAAACATATATATATATATATATATATATATATATATATATATATATATATATATATATATATATATATATATATATATATATATATTTAACACATAGAACATAACAAAATTTAATATATTTATATACAAAATGAATATATAAAACATATATATATTATTAACATAATAATGATATAATTAATACAGGTATATATATATATACGTGTTCAATTATAACCATGAATATTAATAAATATACAAATGATATAGGTTCGTGAATCCGAGGCCAACCCTGCATTGTTCAATGTCTTCATATGTATTTTTACTACAAAATACAGTATTGTGAGTTTCATTTGCTCCCTTTTTAAATGCTTTTGCAATATATATATATTTTTAGGACTGAGAATACATGCGCTTTTTTTATAAATGATTTACAAAATAGACACAAGTACGTGAAACTACATTCTATGGTTGAATTATCGAAATCGAATATGCCCCTTTTTATTAAGTCTGGTAATCTAAGAATTAGGGAACAGACCCCCTAATTGACGCGAATCCTAAAGATAGATCTATTGGGCCTAACAAACCCCATCCAAAGTACCGGATGCTTTAGTACTTCAAAATTTATATCATGTCCGATGGAGGGTTCCGGAATGATGGGGATATTCTTATATGCATCTTGTTAATGTCAGTTACCAGGTGTTCAATCCATATGAATGATATTTTGTCTCTATGCATGGGACGTACATTTATGAGAACTGAAAACTGAAAATCTTGTGGTCTATTTACATGATGGAAATGATTATTTATGTTAAACTAATGAACTCACCAACCTTTTGGTTGACACTTTAAAGCATGTTTATTCTCAAGTACGAAAGAAATCTTCCGCTGTGCAATTGCTCATTTTAAAGATATTATTTGGAGTCATTCATGACATATTTCAAAAGACGTTGCATTCGAGTCGTTGAATTCATCAAGATTATTGTTAAGTCAATTATAGTTAGATATATTATGAAATGGTATGCATGCCGTCAACTTTCAATGTATTGAAAGATTGACTTTTCAAAAATGAATGCAATGTTTGTAAAATATATCATATAGAGGTCAAGTACCTCGCGATGTAATCAACTGTTGTGAATCGTTTATAATCGATATGGACTTCGTCCGGATGGATTAGGACGGGTCTCTACACCAGCCATGTTTGGTATTTTACTTGTTTCATTATACCGGCGTCGACCAGCCGCTGTACTTCGTTTTCTAGGAATTCGCTCTGTTCTAACGCCATTGCTCTTTTCTTCTGAATGACCGGTGTGATGTTCAGGTTTACGTTTAGCCGGTGTTGTGCTATCTTGCGAGGGACTCCCATCATGTCAGATGGTTCCCATGCGAAGACATCAATGTTTGCCGCTAGTATTTTGCAAAGTATATCCGTTGCACTGCCACTCAAGGTCTTCTCGATTTGAATCCTTTGTTCCGGGTATTTGGGGTTTGGTGACACATAGCCTTCATCATGTATTGTGATGTGATCCGTACCTTCAAATATTTGCAAGCACTCAACTGGCTCCATCTCTTGTGTTCGGATGGTTGCTATGCCGGTTGGGGTTGGGAATTTTAGCATGCCATGCACTGTGGATGTGATTGCACCAATTTTTTGCATGGCATTATGTCCTAAGATAACGTTATACCTTGAGTCTGTATTGATTATGGAGAATTCGATGTCTATAGTGCTTTGGAAGGGTAATGTTCCCAAAACGACCTCCAATGTTATGGAGCCAACCGACCAGATTGCTGTACTGTTGAAACCTGCCAATGGCGAGGTTGCAGCTTTCTTCTGTCATCTGATGTTTTTTGTTAGTTGTAGAAAACAATGTTCAAACATGACCTCTGCCCCCGCACCGGTATCAGTGTATATTCACCCAATTTGGTAATTGGAGATATGTGCTCATATGATAACAGGGTCTGAAGACGGGTTAATGTTATATAACGAGGGGAAGACGATGCGTTCGTGCTTCCATTCGTCTAGTACCCCTAATTTTCGTTGTCCCACAACCCATGAGTGAATCATATGTACATTAGCGTCGATGGTGCTGTGTATGCTTGTTTCTTCGTCTTCCAGCTCATTATGGTGAGTAGTGATTAATTTCGTACCTTTAGATAGCTCTATTTGATTAAACCAAAATTGTCTAGTATGGAATAGATTTCGGGCTTGAGTGCTTGATTTGGGAAAAAGAGTGAGTCGAATGTTTTAACTCCAATAATTGTGCGAACCCCGATTTGGAATCTTGATTCCAAGGGCGTAAAACAATCGATTGAATTAACCTTATTCGATCGGGATCGAATAAGTTAATATCTCAGTGTGAATTGGCTCCGATGGCGATCGGAGTGCTAATCAGAATTAAGCTAACGACTGGAGTAATGCTACCGTGATTGATTTGGGCAGAGTAACATTAATGCATCCAGTGTTGTCCAATTGCTGATCTCACTTGCGTATTTATAGATGTTAGGAGGGAATGATGACGTGGCACATGTCTCTTTCATGGTTGTAACAAACTTTGCCGACCCGAGGGGTGACGTGGCATCTGTCCTTTCATGGGAATAACATATCCTAACAAACTTCCCTAGATTCGTGGGCTGACGTGGCGTGCAGCTTGTTTGTATGTTTGTTCCGGGATGAAGTGTATGTTCCTGGATGGCGCACTTCATTCGGGATGTCATGTTCGACTCGGGAAGGTGGCCATATGTCGGGTTGGAATACTGAACCGGGAGGTGGTGATGGTGCCGGAAGCATGTTGTTCCGGCTAAGGCATCACGGTGCTTTTAGTCTAGCCGGGAAGGATTTGCCTTCTATTTATTTAAGTGTTCCTTCACAGTTACAATCATTATGACTAGCTACATGGTGCCGGTTACGTGTGTGTTATCCGGGCTAGGTTTTCATATGCATTCCCGACTAGCCGCTTGCCCGGCGTGGTAGAGTTGCCGAGATGATTGTCAGGAGGGTATCTTTCCTCCGGGATGGACCATGTCGGGTAAGGTCCTAGCTGGTTGCTGTATATTAGTGTCATTTTTGAGATGGATCGTTATGCGTATCATTAGTTTTCATGACCTCGTAACATTTGTTGATCAAATGTCGCACGATGATTCAAGTCGTTCACCCGATCTCCCACGATCTTACTTCAACTCGTAACCTCTGAAATACGAATACTCTATTTATCGGAATATTTAAACATTTGTTTATTTGTGCGGTCCTCACGAGATGTATGGGCGAATAGAAGTAATAAAATATTCTATCACGTATGCAATTTATAAAATCATATATGTACGTATAAAATTAACTGAATAAATTTACCCTTACCTATTTTGGTTAGTACATACTAAAATCATACCTTCAAATTATTTTAAAACCACTCCTTTATTGAGTTGTTTAACTAAATCAAATTGTTTTATGTAAAATGGTACACATTGTACATACTTCTAAATTTACCAAGAATTTCGTCCGTTATGCTGTCACATCAAACGTTTAGAATTTTTTTCTAAACTTCATTGATTGATTATATTAAAATTTTTGCAATTACTATACCATGTGTTTGGGTCACAATTGATTCTTGTCCTGTGTTTAAGGATAAAACTTACCATTAGTTCCATTGATAAAAAATCTTACGCTAATTTGGATGGTAGTTTTAAAAAATTTGTTGGAAAGTCTTTGCACACATAAAATTTTCCCTCTTATGGTTGGACATGGCCGAAACGCAGATTGATAAATCTATTTTTTGAGGTACACTCGGTGGTCGCCCTATTCTAGGAAAGGCACTGGGTGGGTTTCTACCCCAACTGTTGTTATAGTTGGTATCATGGATGGATATTGCACTAGAACGTTTGAGAAGTTTCTACTCTCGATATTGTCAGCTAATCGCAACACCCTTGCAAACATCAACCCTATGATTCAATACTTTGAGGTGCACGAAATCATTTTTGGAGATTCATCTCACCTGGAGTCGACTATTCGTTATAACCCATGATTCACATTTCTTTTCAGCCACACATAAATTTAAGAATAAAGATGAATACTAGATTGACTCTCTCATTGTGCGAGGAAGTTCACTCTCATTGAAGGATCACACCTTTCGTAGGTCTTCCTTTCGGAAATGTAATGAAAATTTACTTTGAAGTCCATAATCCTCGTTATCCCCTTTGAAGGAATTGCCATAAACATCTATACCACTGATGTGGCCACTCTATATAATGTTTTCTTTGTTGGTTGCAACTATATTTCATTCGTCACAGTTCGCCCCTTGGGGAGCTCCTATTTTGTTTGTTAAGAAGAAAGATGGTTCGTTCTGATTGTGTATTGAATATCGCGAGTTGAACAAGCTTACTGTTAAGAATCGGTATCCTCTTCGAAGAATTATTGATCTGTTCGATCAGCTTCAAGGTTCGTCTATTTATTCTATGATTGATCTCTGTTCTGGTTATCACCAATTGCGCGTTAAAGAAACTGATATTCTAAAAATTGCTTTCCGTACCCGTTATGGTCACTACGAATTTCTAGTTATGCCGTTCGCATTGACTAACGCACCTGCACTGTTCATGGACCTCATGAACCGTGTGGGTAGACCTTGTCTGGACAAGTTCGTTATCTTTTTCATCGATGATATTCTTATCTATTCAGTGATCAAGAGCACGAAGAGCATTTGAGATTAGTGCTTGATTTGTTAAGAAAAGAAGAGTTGTATGCTAAATATTTCTAAGTGTGCGTTCTGGCTGAAAGAAGTTCAATTCCTTGGGCACGTTGTTAGTAAACAGGGAATTCAAGTTGATCCTGCCAAGATTGAGGCAATTGAGAAGTGGGAAATTCTGAAGACTCCTACTCAGGTTCGTCAATTCCTAGGATTGGCAGGCTATTATAGAAGGTTCATTCAAGACTTTTCGCGAGTAGAGAAACCTCTGACTGCTTTAACGCATAAGGGGAAGAAGTACGAGTGGAAGAGTGAACAAGAGTTGGCTTTCCAAACTCTGAAGAAGAAGTTAACTTCTGCACTGATATTGTCACTACTCGAGGGTAATGATAATTTTGTTATCTATTGTGACGCTTCGCGTCAGGGCTCTGGTTGTGTTTTGATGCAGTGAAAGAAAGTCATTGCATGCGTGTCACGTCAGTTGAAGATCCACGAACAGAATTATACAACCCATGATTTAGTATTGGGAGCTGTTGTGTTTGCACTCAAGATTTGGAGACATTATTTGTAAGTACAGTATACACTGATCACAAAAGTCTTCAACATATCCTCGATAAAAAACAGTTGAATATGAGACAGTGAAGATGGGTTGAGTTGTTAAACGATTATGATTGTGAACCCCTTTATCATCCGGGAAGGGCCAATGTTGTGGCTGATGCTTTGAGTCGTAAAGAGAGAGTTGAACCTCGTAGATTTAGAGCCTGGAATATGACAATTCGAACTAACCTCGCTAGGCAGATTCTTGAGGCACAACTGAGACGACCCGTCCTAATTCATAAGGACGAATACAATAACATATGGTTACATTACGAGGTTTTTGACCTCTATATGATACATTTTAAAAACATTGCATTCGTTTTCAAAAGACAACCTTTCGTTACAACGAAAGTTGACAGGCATGCATACCACTTCATAATATCCAAACTATAAATGACCTAATCTGTCATTTACTTAATAATAATCTTTATTGAACTCAACGACTTGATTGCAACATCTTTTGAAATATGTCATGAATGACTCCAAGTAATATCTATAAAATGAGAAAATGCACAGTGGAAGATTTCTTTAATACCTGAGAATAAACATGCTTTCAAGTGTCAACCAAAAGGTTGGTGAGTTCATTAATATATCATAGACATTCATTTCCATCATTTTAATAGACCACAAGATTTCCAGATATTTAATTGTACACGTAACCCGAGTACAAAATAATACGCATAACCCGCGAATTAAAAATCATTCATATGGTGAACACTTGATAACCGAACTAACTGGATGCATATAGAATATCCCCATCATTCTGGGACTTTCATCGGATATGATAATCGAAGTACTAAAGCATTCGTAACCCGAATGGGACATGTCGAGGTCCATAGATCTATCTTTAGGATTCGCGTCAATTAGTGGCAATTATAATAAACACCAATTATTAGGCTACCAAGCTAAAAAGGGGCATATTCAATTCGATAATTCAACCATAGAATGTAGTTTTGATTACTTGTGTCTATTTCGTAAAACATTTATAAAAGCAGCGCATGTATTCTCAGTCCCAAAAATATATATTGCAAAAGCATTTAAAAAGGGAGCAAATGCAACTCACAATACTGTATTTCGTAGTAAAAATACATATGACGGCATTGAACAAATGCAAGGTTGGTCTCGGATTCACGAACCTATATTAATTATATATATTTATATGTTGGTCAATATCTGTCTAACAATTTAGGTCAAGTCGTAGTGTATCACAATCCTAATGCTCGAGATTATCATGCAAAGGTTATCAAAAATCAATTTAACCCTAAATGACTTCAAAAATATATACATGTTTATTATATGACATAAATGTAGTCGTTTTATATATTTAAATATGTTTATCAGATTTTATTTGAGTGAATAATACAAGTCCTTTATTAATAAACAAAAATTTATATTAAAATTTATATATGATAAAAATATACTTTTATATATCTTAAGTAATAAAATTTATAAAGTTCACTTAATATCATAAAAATATAGTGATATGTGTTATTAATATAATTATATTATGTGTGGTAAAAATATCTTTGTATCCCTTATTTATTTGATAAAATAATATTGATAATAATAATACGGAGTAATAAGTAAAAATTGTATTACTTTGTAGTAAAAATAATTATTATTATTCTAATAATAATAATACTAATATTTATTAATAACGATATTAATTATATTTGAGTAATAATTCTAATCATGATAGTTTTAATAATAACGATATTTTTTAATATCAACTGTAAAAATAATAATTCCATTCAAAATAATAATTTTTAATAATAATACTAAAATGATAATAAAAATGATATTTTATAATAACAATGATATTTCTATTAAAATGATAATTTTAATAAAAATGATAGTTTTCATATTAATAATACTTTTAATAATAATAATGATAAAAATAATAAAAATGATATTTTTATCTAAATCATAATCTTAACAATATTTTAACTGAATCATGATACTCATACTCATTATTTCCTAATCGATTTGTCTAATAGCTTTTAGTTCTCTTTTATATCGCATTCATAATAATGATAATAATAATAGTAATCATAATAATTAGATGATACTAATATTAGTTTTAATGATAATGATACTTAGTAATAATAAATATTATAATAATATTAATGATAATACTAATAATAATATTAATAATAATATTAATAATAATAATAATAATAATAATAATAATAATAATAATAATAATAATGATGATAAAATTTATAGTAACCTTAATAATAATAACGATAGTAATACTAATAACAATGACACTTTTTAATAATAATACTTATAACGATAATGATAATAATAATAACAATAATAATTATTAGATAATAATAACGATGATAATAACGACGATAATAATAGTAATCGTTTTAATAATAATACTAACATTACTGATAATTCAGTTGACTATATCTTTTAATCCGTTCATCGAAACCATACGTTTTCTAAATGAAAAGTTATTAATTTTTCACCAGCTTTCCAACGACATGCATATCCTATACCTTATCTCAGTAGCATATGTATCAAACTCATGATTCATCAAAACTATCTAACGACTAAATTAAACATACGTGCATGCATAATCATATCTACTCAAGCACTAGTCAGGGATACACTATTAATATATAAAGATAAGATATGAATGCTCACGTATCAATCTTGTGATTCAATATTGCAGGAAAGTACGTAGATGCGACGGAGATGATAAACACTAGATTGACCTTACGAGCATACCCCCGAATAATACCCATAACCTCCATAGCTATAACTCATAATTTCCTTAGCTCTATCCCGCTCGTAAAACACATTTTGAAATAACTCGCTCATAACCTCGTCGTAGTATTTTATGTATAATAATAATACTAATACTACTAATAATAATAAGATTAATAATAATATTAATCTTAATAATATAAATAATAATATAAATAATAATAATATGAATACGGAGAGAGATAGATTGTTGTGTGTGTTTTGCGTCCGAACTAAAACGCGTTTTATAGAACTTTTCCTGAATTCCTCTGTCATGCGATCACATGGCTTGAGAGTGTGATTCCCATGCGATCGCATGAGGTCCTTCTCCAGCTCACATTTCAATTATTTGAGGCGGCCGACAGTTTTATTATATAATATATATTTATTTATTTAATTTATATAATTAATTATATATTATATTATATTCGCGTGCATAGTTAACTTGTACTTTTAGTTTCGATAATTTGTACGTTTATGCTCGACCTATTGTAGTGACCCGAACTTTTCCATGTTTATATATATTAAATGAAATTGATATTTATATGATTAAGTGTTTCCAACATGTTAAGCAATCAAACTTGTTAAGACTTGATTAATTGAAATAGGTTTTATATAGACAATTGACCACCCAAGTTGACCGGTGATTCACGAACGTTAAAACTTGTAAAAACTATATGATGTCATATATATGGATATATATATAGTTAACATGGTATTATGATAAGTAAACATATCATTAAGTATATTAACAATGAACTACATATGTAAAAACAAGACTACTAACTTAATGATTTCGAAACGAGACATATATGTAACGATTATCATTGTAACGACATTTAATTGTATATATATCATATTAAGATATATTAATATATCATAATATCATGATAATATAATAATTTAACATCTCATTTGATATAATAAACAATGGGTTAACAACACTTAACAGGATCGTTAACCTAAAGGCTTCAAAACGACATTTACATGTAACGACTAACGATGACTTAACGACTCAGTTAAAATGTATATACATGTAGTGTTTTAATATGTATTTATACACTTTTGAAAGAATTCAAGACACTTATCAAAATACTTCTACTTAACAAAAATTCTTACAATTACATCCTCGTTCAGTTTCATCAACAATTCTACTCGTATGCACCCGTATTCGTACTCGTACAATACACAACTTTTAGATGTATGTACTATTGGTATATACACTCAAATAATCAGCTCTTAACAGCCAATTTGAGTCACCTAACATATGTGGGAACCATCATTTGGCAACTAGCATGAAATATCTCATAAAATTACAAAAATATTAGTTATCATTCAAGACTTATTTACATGTAAACAAAATTACACATCCTTTATATCTAATCCATATACCAATGACCAAAAACACCTACAAACACTTTCATTCATCAATTTTCTTCATCAAATTGATCTCTCTAAAGTTCTATCTTCAAGTTCTAAGTGTTCTTCATAAATTCTATAAGTTCTAGTTTCATAAAATCAAGAATACTTCCAAGTTTGCTAGCTTACTTCCAATCTTGTAAAGTGATCATCCAACCTCAAGAAATCTTTCCTATTTACAGTAAGATATCTTTCTAATACAAGGTAATACTCATATTCAAACTTTGATTCAATTTCTATAACTCTAACAATCTTATTTCGAGTGGAAATTTTACTTGAACTTGTTTTCGTGTCATGATTCTGCTTCAAGAACTTTCAAGCCATCCAAGGATCCTTTGAAGCTAGATATATTTTTCTCATTTCCAGTGGGTTTATCCACAAAACCTGAGGTAGTAATGATGTTCATAACATCATTCAATTCATATATATAAAACTACCTTATTCGAAGGTTTAAACTTGTAATCACTAGAATATAGTTTAGTTAATTCTAAACTTGTTCGCAAACAAAAGTTAATCCTTCTAACTTGACTTTGAAAATCAACTAAACATATGTTCTATATCTATATGATATGCTAACTTAATGATTTAAAACCTGAAAACACGAAAAACACCGTAAAACTGGATATACGCCTTCATAAAAACACCGCGGGCTGTTTTGGGTTAGTTAATTAAAAACTATGATAAACTTTGATTTAAAAGTTGTTCTTCTGGAAAAATGATTTTTCTTATGAATATGAAACTATATCCAAAAATCATGATTAAACTCAAAATGAAAGTATGTTTTCCAAAATGGTCATCTAGACATCATTCTTTCGACTGAAATGACTACCTTTACAAAAATGACTTGTAACCTGTATTTCCGACTATAAACTTATACTTTTTATGTATATATTCATAAACTTAAGTTCAATATGAAACCATAGCAATTGGATTCACTCAAAACGGATTTAAAACGAAGAAGTTATGGGTAAAACAAGTTTGGATATTTTTACTTGTTGTAGCTACGTGAAAATTGGTAACAAATCTATACAAATCATATCCTAGCTAACTTATATTGTATTATACATGTATTCTAATATATTATGTAATATTGAGATACCATAGACACGTATGCAAATGTTTTGACATATCATATCGACCCATCTATATATATTATTTGAAACAACCATAGACACTCTATATGCAGTAACGTTGGAGTTAGCTATACAGGGTTGAGGTTGATTCCAAAAATATATATACTTTGAGTTGTGATCTAGCCTGAGACGTGTATACACCGGGTCGTGAATTGGGTCAAGATAATATATATCAATTTATTTCTGTACATCTAACTATGGACAACTAGTTGTAGGTTACTAACGAGGACAGCTGACTGAAAATATTTAAAACATTAAAACGTATTAAAAAATGTTGTAAATATATTTTGAACATACTTTGATATATATGTACATATTTGTTATAGGTTTGTGAATCGACCAGTGGCCAAGTCTTACTTCCCGACGAAGTAAAAATATGTGAAAGTGAGTTATAGTGTCACTTTTGAAATCTAATATTTTGGGATGAGAATACATGTAGCTTTATAAATGTTTTACAAAATAGACACAAGTACGCAAAACTACATTCTATGCTTGAATTATTAAACTGAATATCGCCCTTCAAGTCTAGTAGCCTAAGAATTAGGGAAATGGCCCCTAATTGACGCGAATCCTAAAGATAGATCTATTGGGCTTAACAAGCCCCATTCAGGTTATGGATGGTTTAGTACTTCGAGATTATTATACAGACGAGAGGTTCTGTTTTAGAGATATTATATGCATTAAGTTAACGTCGGTTACCAGGTGTTCAACATATGAATGATTTTTATCTCTATGCAGTTTGCGAAATGCCTGATAAGAGATGTGTTATAAAAATGAAATCTTGTGGTCTATTATTATGATTTAATAATATGTAGGTTAAACCTATAACTCACTATCAATTTTGTTGACGTTTTAAGCATGTTTATTCTCAGGTGATTATTAAGAGCTTCTGCTGTGCATACTAAATTAAGGACAAGATTTGGAGTACATGCTTGAATAATGTTGTTTAAAAACTGCATTCGAAGACTTATGTTGATGTATAATATTATTGTAAACCATTATGTAATGGTCGTGTGAAAAATGCTATAATTTAGATTATCATTATTTGATAATCGTCGTAATATTTTAAAGGTTATGGTTTGTTTTAAAATCGAATGCAGTCTTTGAAAAACGTCTCATATAGAGGTCAAAACCTCGCGACGAAATCAATTAATATGGAACATTTATAATCAATATGAACGGGACATTTCAGTTGGTATCAGAGCTGGTTTAAGCTGTGTCTTCGGCTTAATCGTAGAAGGGGTTCTCACAGTGTTACCTGTGATGAAGCATTGGCTCTTACTCCTCGCGGTCCGAATATGGTTGGCTTTGCCGAGAGGCATGGCCATAAAATTAGTGTCTGAGGTACACTCAGTGGTCACCAGGCGGTTAGCTGGGAAGGCACTGGGTGGGACGTGTGGTGTCCCCAACTGAATTTCAGTTGGTATCCGAGCGTTTGTCTTAGAGAACCAAAAATTTGCATTAGTGTGTCTTATCGAGTTTGTTAGGATACATTTGTGATTCTGGACTTCGACTGTTTTTTCTTTAAAAACGATTGCTTAACACTTTTGTTGGAAATTATATATTATTAACATATAAATATTATGTGATATATTAACCTCTTAATGTGGTTGATATTGTGTGATAGATGTCTACCACTAGTACAAATCCCATCGACTCACCTAATAATAATGAAGAGTCGAATATAATTTGGGAAGATTCACAAATTCCCGAAGAGGAACCGGAAGAAGAGGAACCGGAAGAAGAGGAATCAGAAGAGGAGGAACCGGAAGAAGAAGAGGTTCCGGAAGAAGAAATATTGATACTATAGTAAATCGATTAAATAAAAGAAAATCCTCAACCAACGGACCAAAGTTAATAATGGTCAATGGTGTTTCCGCCGAGGAAGCAAAATATTGGGAAGATTATCAATTTTCTGATGAATCGGATCCCGATGAGGATTCCGATGATGTTATAGAAATTGCCTCGACCCAATTTAGTAAAGCGAAAGAAAATAATAAGGGAAAAGGTATAAAAATAGAGAAACCCGATTCCAACCCCGATGAACTTTATATGTATCGGCAACATCCGTATTTCCTAAAATGTAACAATGACCCGGGAACCTCTAAACCACCAGGTTTTTCTAAACCATTGTGGAAAACGACAGATCATATTAGGGGAGCATCATATATCCCTAGGAAATTAGCAAAACGAACCAAGTCCGAAGAAGAAGAAATGAGTGAGTCGGATTAAAGAGTTGTAATCATGTTGTGTTATATAGTGTGCTTGTACTTTTATGTTCTATGTAAAAATTGCTTGTATTGTTTGTTAATTGTCTTTTACGAATCTAATCCTTGTCTATTTTACAGTATAAAAACAAAATGGACGTTAAGGGTAGACAAACGAATATTTTAAAAAACCTACCAGAGGATATGATTGAGGAAATCTTGTCTAGAGTCGGTCAGAATTCATCAGCACATTTAGTTATGGTGATATTAACTTGTCAAACATTTGAAAGACTTTCCAGAAATGCCTTAGTTTATAAACGTCTTTCCTTTGATAGGTGGGGTATATCACATTGGGGAGACCGTAAGTTATGCTGTGTTTTATTTAAAGCGTTAAATGCGGGGAACCCAAATGCAATTTTATGCTACGGGTTAAGAACCTATTTTGACTCAACATATCCCAACATAGGATTTCGTGAGTTAGAAAGAGCTTCTAACATGCAACATAAAGAAGCATGTTATGCTTACAGGTTAATAATGTTCGCTTCTCATCAAATTGAGAAAAAGAACATTGAGTTGCAACTTTTAAATAAAACATTCCCACAAGTGATGGACTCGGTAGTTGAGATGAGAAACAAGGTTTTTAGATTATTACGGGGCTGTTGGACATTACGAAACCCTCATCCTTTTAACAACATTACAACATGCTGTCTTGTCAACGGTCACAACGGTTATGTTCCACAAGATCAAGGATGGGAAGTAGTCATAGTAAAACCAGAATGCATGACTTGTTTCTGGACGTATGAATTACGTGTCTTTATTGCCTTTGTTGAACGACTTGCGTATTAACTAGAATTGTCTTCGCAACTATTTTGTATCAGAGTTTTTATGTGCTATATTTCATGCTATATGTAAAATAGTGGTATTGTAAGTTTGCAAAATATTGTATAAAAGTTTGAATGTGAAATATTATTATAATCAGTTTTCATATAGAATTGTAGTAGTTGAATTGTATGTTAGCTACTAAGTATGAACTTAACGGGTAGGTATTACCCGAATTAAAACTTATAAAACGCTAATATGAAGAAAAAGCTTTTATAAATGAATTCATATAATGCTACGGAATACTACTGACTACTCTTAATATTCTATATGATTAACTTAATTCTTTTGGCTATTTTTGAAAGAAATGGCACCGACTACTCGTCAGAACTTGAACATGAGTGAGGAAGACTTCCGTGCTTTCCTTGCAGCAAATATAGCCGCAGTACAGGCTGCAATGCAAAACAACAATAACTCAGGGTCTAGCAGTGGAGTTAACTTTACAGGAAACCGTGTAGGATGCTCCTACAAGGCTTTCACTGCCTGTAAACCTATTGAATTCAATGGAACAGAAGGACCAGTCGGACTGAAATGATGGACCGAAAAGGTCGAATCTGTGTTTGCTATAAGCAAATGTGCTAAGGAAGATAAGGTAAAGTACGCCACGCATACCTTCACAGGTACTGCGTTAACATGGTGGAATACCTATCTCGAACAAGTGGGACAAGATGCTGCTTACGCACTACCGTGGTCAGCATTCAAACACTTAATGAACGAGCAGTACCGTCCCAGAAACGAGGTCAATAAGCTGTAAGACCCTAATCAGTTTGTACAGCAGTGTAAATATGTTACATAGAGTGTGGGTGATGTTGTGCAGTTAAACAGAAGTCACTGAGTGAGCTGAGCCTAGTGCGCGCCACGCACACTAAAGGGAGCGCGCCGCGCATCCTTACTGTAGCCGGGTTCCAACTTTTTAAATCAGATATTTTGATGGGCATTTTGGTAAATTCACTTATGGACGGGTTAAAGACAGATAGGTCAGTTTGTGGAGCACCATTACTCCATTATCAACAACCTTATCACTTTAACTTTAATTTTAGAGAGAGATTGTGATTTTTGAGAGAGAAAGCTTAAATCCAAGAGGAAGGAGCTTATTTTGGGTTAAAGTTCAAGCATTAAAGTCGTTCATCTTATCTCTAGCTTCGTTGTGGTAGTTGTGGTATGTTCTAATTTTATTTTCCTTACTTTGATTTAGTGTAAGGGTTAGGGTTTGAGTAAATGATGAACACAAAACCCATTATTGGTGATTTTGGGTGTTCTTGGGTAAAATTGAGTCTTGAATACTAATTGGTGACTAGTCTAGGGTTTCAAAGTATTAAATGATGTTTATGAACCCTAATTGGTGAGTTAATTGCTAACACACCTAGTTATTTAGTAAATGGGTGTTGGTTAGTTAGTGGATGACCCGAAATGGGTGTGTTGTCTTAAAATGGTTATTTGGGTAATAAATTGACCTAGTTTGGAAAGATGGGCATGAATTACCCTAATTATGTATTAGTTGGTGTTGTTGGACCTTAATCACTATCTTTTAAGTGATTAGTGGTGGTCTTGACTTTAATTGGGCAGTTTTGGTATAAATGGGCGATTTAATACATTAAGTCATTAAATGCTCATGTGTAAGTGTTAGTATTGAGTCCACTTAGCTTGTGTGTTGATCAAGTACTTATTATATTAGGTACTTTGCTTTGAAGCTTGTGGAGGTTGAAATCGTCATCTAAT
Source organism: Rutidosis leptorrhynchoides (assembly GCF_046630445.1). Lineage (NCBI taxonomy): Eukaryota > Viridiplantae > Streptophyta > Magnoliopsida > Asterales > Asteraceae > Rutidosis > Rutidosis leptorrhynchoides. The sequence goes on along the minus strand of NC_092334.1, from coordinate 182,423,163 downwards.
TGTTAAGGTGAGTGGAATAATTATATGCGTATGTATATAATGTATCTATTTGTTGTAGCGTGAAAGGTGTAGTGTCGAGGTGTTAAGACACCACGTTTCACGTGAAGGGTGTAGCATCGAAGTGTTAAGATGCCACTCGGGTGTAGCATCGAGGTGTTAAGATGCCACCTAGGAGTGTAGTGTCGAGGTGTTAAGACACCACTCCGTAAAATAATGAGTGTTGCATCGAGGTGTTAAGATGCCATTCGGGGTGATGTGCCGAGGTGTTAAGGTGCCACCCTAGGGGTTAGTGGTGCGAGGAGTTAAGTGCCCTAATGGATGTTATGAACACCGATGGCGTTTTTGCGAGCGCCGTTCCCTTGTACTATTGGTCGACCATGGTTACTTGTGTTGTAAGCATATTATATCATTTCGAGTTATATTATTATGCGGTTGTTGCTAGCTTGTGGTATTGGAGATTATAGCTTGTTAATGTGACGATATGCTAATTGTGTTGCTAGCATTTTTGCGGTTTGTGTAAGTGTATGCAAGTAGGTATAATTATATATGTATTCGTATAATTATTGCATTCACTAAGCTTTGCTTACCCTCTCGTTTTTTACCATTTTATAGGTTCGGTTTTGGACAAGGGTAAGGGCATCGTATTGGACTAGAGGTCCCGCTTGATGCTAGGGGACGCTTTTGGCTTTAGTAGCTCTTGGAGTTTGACCGGTAGTTGGGTAGTTTAATCCCAAATGCCATGCTCATTGTGTAGTTTGGAACTTAAACTTTTTGGTGGTCGAAACTCTAAACTTGTATTAAACTTGTATTTTGGGTCGTGTGGGCCCTGCTTGTAAAACATCATTTTTATGTTTGATTCGTGTTAGTTTTACATATATAAGTTTGTTGTGAAAAGCGTTCGGTCTAAAAATGTCGGGAAGAGGTCCATCTTTTTGTGTATTAAAAACAGTTCGGACAGAAGCTGGAGTGCTCTGTGCGCGCCGCGCACTACAGGGGATGCGCGCCGCGCACTCCCCTGTCCAGCAGCTTTTAATTTTTTTTTTTTTGGGACTGTTTATGGTCGGTTATCGGGTTGGGTTGTTACAAGTGGTATCAGAGCATGGTCTAAGGGATTTAGGCGACTTGAGATAGGTGCCTAGACTTAGACTTTAATGTGTATGCGCTTTTTGCGGGACTTGTAGGAGACGGGTCGGACCGGGGATTTGGTTAGTGCTTAGGTCTATGTGAACTAACCTTGCACTAATCATTTTGTGTTGTTTTAGTAATCATCAAGCAAGATAGACTTTGTACTAGCAAGTTAATGCGACGTGCTCGCGTAACAATGATTAGCTACCATTGTTACGGGTTCAAGACGTGTCAAACAAGCAATGTACGACGAGTATCAACCAAGATGGGGCGGTGTGGTATATGTATGTCGTTCCTTTTCGTTTCGTTGTTTAATCTATATGCATTCTTTAGAATGAATACGGAAGATGGAACCGGAACAGACGCGCCTATTCATGAGGGGAAGGATGAGTTAACATTAAGGATTGAGGTGGAGTTCGAACGCTATATCTTGATTTTCGCCAACAAGGTTAAGCAAGTTCTCCAAGAGTCGTTCGAGGGAATAGTGACCGAGATGGTTCGAGAACGAGTGCCTAAGGTCGTGAAGGAAGAGTTAGAAAAGAGGTTTCCTAAACCTCAAGGTGACGGTGACGAAGGAGCAACTATGGGGATTGAATCTCATGCTTCAAAATTTGCTGATCACTCTTTGGGTAAGAGAAAGTTAGAATCAAGAGGTGCTCCTAGTAAAAGGGCGAGAAGTACGCCCGGAGGTGTTGAAAAAGTGAAGAAGAGGAGTAAGACAGGTTATGGGCCTGCGTGCTTTCGGTGTGGAGGACGAGGTCATTTTGCACGGGATTGTACGAGTGTACCTTTAAGCACGATCAAGTGCTTTATTTGCCAAAAGAAGGGACACCGTAAGTCGGAGTGTTTCGAATCGTTTGTAGATCGGGTTAGGAGGTTAGAGCGTGACTATCTGATGATCAGTGGAGCGCAAGGGTCCAACGATGATGTTTCAGGTATTTTCGTCTTTGGTACAAATATGCCTTATTATTGTTTATTTGTGCCAATGGATTCATGTATGTATTAGGGACTTAAACTTTGCTTCGAGATCTATTTAGACTCAAGTGAACTCGGTGAAGATTCGGTTTGTTGATGGTTTTGATGATAGTGCACCAGGGTAGCGCCTGAGTCGTTGACTCGTGGAAACGCGCCCTGGGGACGAATGCATAGTGGTAATACGTAGTATTGATGCGGGTGACATTCCTAATGGAAACACGCTATGATGACATTTGTATTGACGGACGAGGGCGTAAGACTTGGTGCAACCAAGCATTTCTTAGTGATAGGGTAAATGAATCCACTAAGCCATGAGAACGAACTTTGGCGTTAGGTTGTGAGTGCATGTTCGCGTTTGTAGTGAAGTGGGTGAAACCCTTGAGAGCATGTGTGTATCGTTGACCGGATGCTTTCGTAGTGGTAACGGGTAGAAAGGATTTGATAGTTGGAAAAGTCTACCTTATGGGTAGCGGTAATTTCGTTCTAAAAGGATACGTGTTATGTGGACATTGTGTCATCACTTTAGTGGCGCAATCGGGTGACGGTAGACGTTAGTATTTATTATTATCGAATTGAGCTCTCGAGAATTCAGGAAGAGGGACCGACGCCAAGTATGGTCGTGTACGACGGTAAATGGCGAAATCGTTTGACTTTGTAATCTTGACGATTTGATTTAGGAACGAGGTTCTACGTTGGGAAGTTGGTAGTGTTACATCAAAGAAATTGTGTCGACTTTATTAGGATTTATATTCCTACCGAGGAAGCGTAATGGGATATGACAAAAGGGTACGATGCCTCATTGTCGTATACTTTGGGTAGTAGTTACAAAATAGCCATTTTGTGTACTACGAGGAAATTAGATATATGTGTTTATTTGGGGTCATCTCTCTGTTGACCGCGTTTGACTTGTGATAGGTGATGAGGGATATCCGAAAGGATTAACTCTTCGTTACCACCCTTGGTTGTGATGGATGGCAAGCGGCTCTCGGGAAGAACCGTTACTTGTATATTTACGATTTTAATTGCCCGTAGGAATTGTGCACATAGCCGTTTTGTGCACATGGTTGTGAGTAATAGTCGGTTTTACTCACACATTGGTATTAATAGTGCGGTAGCTGTGTTTTACACACATATTGTTGGTAGTGTTGCAATAGCCGTTTTTGCGCACTACGGATATATCACGATAGCCGTTTTTGTACACCTTGAGTTTTGTATTGAATAACCTTCTTATTGTTAGTATTGAAAACTACTGGTTGTATACGCCGGTGGTTCGGTCATGAGGACCATGTTGTGTGACTAGTGATACAATAGCCGTGTTCTGATCAAATACTTGTGGTAGATGCGTATTAGCCGTGTATGCGTACTAAGAGGGGTGTTAGGTGGAAGGTGTTATCCGTAAGGATTCATTTTTACTTGGCCTTCATCTTTTGGGTTGTTGACATTAGGTTGAGACTTGGTGGTTTTTAGCATTGTACTTGGTAAGGGTACGCTAGGGGATTGATATCTTGGCACGAGATCGGTTAAGTTCTTCCCGATATAAGGGATTGAGCAAACTTTGTACTCGGACTTGTGGACTTTAGTAAATTGCGGGTGACAATTTGGTTATTAATGTTGACTCTTACAGAATGATTGCCTAGAGAAGTTGGAAGAATACGTGACGACTTCGCGTATTCTAAGTGATCATTATAGACTTCGGATGTTGTGTGTATTGCACGTTTCGGAATGCGTGCAAGTGTGCATTTAGTTATTGGAATAATCTTCGAATTAATGATTAATTGACGATTCGATTTCAATGGCGGTTTTGTGATTGTGTGGCGAGTGTTGTACGCTCTTGACGGCCACTCTTTTCTTTTATGATTTTGGGGGTGTACGCGGTGTGCCGTTCTAGAGGCATTTCCGTTAATCGCGTTCGTGTGCGAGTAGAGTCTTGGTGGTTAACTATCCTTATGTATGTAGGTAACCGGGTTAATAGTTGGGACCAAGTTGGAAAGGTGTAAGCCTTGGATTTCCAAGCGCCTCCTTAGTGTTGAGATGGAATATAAGTAGACTAGCTATGCGGCCTAGGTGGATAGTGACTAGCAGGTGCCGCTAGGAAGTCATGGGTGTCGAGCTGTAAGGTTCGTTAGATTTGTGTGACCGCGTGTAGTTAGGTGACGTGTGACATCAGGAGTAGACCCCGTAAGGGTCGAGTCTGGGAGACTCGGTGTTAGTAATCGGAGTTGGATAACACAACGTCAGGTGCCTCCTTATACCTACTAGTGTAACTTTTGAACCCGATGATGTGATTGCTTTGATTTTGGGTACCGGTGAGAAACTCGAATTTACAACGGTGGTATAGTGTGATGTTTAGCGAGTCCTTGGAAGGATTATTTAGTATGACCAACGCCAGAGAATGCGAAAAAGTTCCTATCTGTTAGACATGATGAGCGAACGGGTGTCGCTCATTTAGGAAAAGAAAGCTTCGATGGTCTTTGAAAAAGCCCCAAGTTGGACTTTGGAGTTAATTGCGAAGGTAGTTAGCGACGTGAGACGGTATGGCGAAGTTCCCGATAGAGGGATACGAGAGATTTTCGAAAAGTGTCAGGATGATTCCCGAATATTCCACGATTTATAGGCGTGACGACAATGATTGTCGATGGATTGTACTACTTTTAGGATGATTGTGGAGTGTAGGGTACGAGTTTGGATACTCAGCGTAAGAGCAAACGGTTGTAGTTATTGGGTCTCGTGGGTTGGTTACCCGATATCGTGAAATGATGGAGTGCTATGGCTTTTGGAAAGATATATTATGATGTTTTCGCGGTGTATTTCCGAGTGAGTGGTGAGAATTTTGATCGAATGGAAGTGTGAAGTACGGTTGTTGTATTATGATGCGTTAGTGTACGAAGTGAGAACCCGGATGAGTGATTGCTACAAGTGTAATTCCGCATTGGAGACGGAAATGTTCAAGGTAGAGTGCTTAACTTCAAGTATTTGGTGCGGATCACGAGGACGTGATCCAATCTAAGTGGGGGAGAGTTGTAAGACCCTAATCAGTTTGTACAGCAGTGTAAATATGTTTCATATAGTGTGGGTGATGTTGTGCAGTTAAACAGAAGTCACTGAGTGAGCTGAGCCTAGTGCGCGCCGCGCACACTAAAGGGAGCGCGCCGCGCACCCTTACTGTAGCTGGGTTCCAGCTTTTTAAATCAGATATTTTGATGGGCATTTTGGTAAATTTACTTATGGACGGGTTAAAGACAGATAGGTCAGTTTGTGGAGCACCATTACTCCATTATCAACAACCTTATCACTTTAACTTTAATTCTAGAGAGAGATTGTGATTTTTGAGAGAGAAAGCTTAAATCCAAGAGGAAGGAGCTTGTTTTGGGTTAAAGTTCAAGCATTAAAGTCGTTCATCTTATCTCTAGCTTCGTTGTGGTAGTTGTGGTATGTTCTAATTTTATTTTCCTTACTTTGATTTAGTGTAAGGGTTAGGGTTTGAGTAAATGATGAACACAAAACCCATTATTGGTGATTTTGGGTGTTCTTGGGTAAAATTGAGTCTTGAATACTAATTGGTGACTAGTCTAGGGTTTCAAAGTATTAAATGATGTTTATGAACCCTAATTGGTGAGTTAATTGCTAACACACCTAGTTATTTAGTAAATGGGTGTTGGTTAGTTAGTGGATGACCCGAAATGGGTGTGTTGTCTTAAAATGGTTATTTGGGTAATAAATTGACCTAGTTTGGAAAGATGGGTATGAATTACCCTAATTATGTATTAGTTGGTGTTGTTGGATCTTAATCACTAGCTTTTAAGTGATTAGTGGTGGTCTTGACTTTAATTGGGCGGTTTTGGTATAAATGGGCGATTTAATACATTAAGTCATTAATTGCTCATGTGTAAGTGTTAGTATTGAGTCCACTTAGCTTGTGTGTTGATCAAGTACTTATTATATTAGGTACTTTGCTTTGAAGCTTGTGGAGGTTGAAATCGTCATCTAATTGTTAAGGTGAGTGGAATAATTATATGCGTATGTATATAATGTATCTATTTGTTGTAGCGTGAAAGGTGTAGTGTCGAGGTGTTAAGACACCACGTTTCACGTGAAGGGTGTAGCATCGAAGTGTTAAGATGCCACTCGGGTGTAGCATCGAGGTGTTAAGATGCCACCTAGGAGTGTAGTGTCGAGGTGTTAAGACACCACTCCTTAAAATAATGAGTGTTGCATCGAGGTGTTAAGATGCCACTCGGGGTGATGTGCCGAGGTGTTAAGGTGCCACCCTAGGGGTTAGTGGTGCGAGGTGTTAAGTGCCCTAATGGATGTTATGAACACCGATGGCGTTTTCGCGAGCGCCGTTCACTTGTACTATTGGTCGACCATGGTTACTTGTGTTGTAAGCATATTATATCATTTCGAGTTATATTATTATGCGGTTGTTGCTAGCTTGTGGTATTGGAGATTATAGCTTGTTAATGTGACGATAAGCTAATTGGGTTGCTAGCATGTTTGCGGTTTGTGTAAGTGTATGCAAGTAGGTATAATTATATATGTATTCGTATAATTATTGCATTCACTAAGCTTTGCTTACCCTCTCGTTGTTTACCATTTTATAGGTTCGGTTTTGGACAAGGGTAAGGGCATCGTATTGGACTAGAGATCCCGCTTAATGCTAGGGAATGCTTTTGGCTTTAGTAGCTCTTGGAGTTTGACCGGTAGTTGGGTAGTTTAATCCCAAATGCCATGCTCATTGTGTAGTTTGGAACTTAAACTTTTTGGTGGTCGAAACTCTAAACTTGTATTAAACTTGTATTTTGGGTCGTGTGGGCCCCGCTTGTAAAACATCATTTTTATGTTTGATTCGTGTTAGTTTTACATATATAAGTTTGTTGTGAAAAGCGTTCGGTCTAAAAATGTCTGGAAGTGGTCCATCTTTTTGTGTATTAAAAACAGTTCGGACAGAAGCTGGAGTGCTCTGTGCGCGCCGCGCACTACAGGGGATGCGCGCCGCGCACTCCCCTGTCCAGCAGCTTTTAAATTTTTTTTTTTTGGGACTGTTTATGGTCGGTTATCGGGTTGGGTTGTTACATAAGCTCAAGGTAGATCTTAGAGGGTTACGAACACAAGGGTTTGATATTACCACGTACGAACGACGATTCACAAAGTTGTGCCTATTGTGTCCGGGAGCGTTCAAAGATGAAGAAGAGAAAATCGACGCATTTGTAAAAGGGTTACCAGAAAGGATCCAAGAGGATATAAGTTCACACGAGCCCGCCTCCATACAAAAGTCAAGTCGAATGGCTCATAAACTTATAAATCAAATTGAGGAAAGGATTAAAGAACAGGCGGCCGAAGAAGCCAATACGAAACAAGTCAAGAGGAAATGGGAAGAAACCAGTGACAAGGGTCACAATTTCAATAATCAACCCAACAATCATAACTACAATCGCACCAATTTTTGCAACATCAAACGCAACAACAATAACCACCCCAGCAACAACTACAACAATCGTTTCAACAACAATAACAACCGCAATAACAACAATCCCAACAATAACAACAAGAGGCAGAAATTCTGCCAGAGATGTGAAGGATACCATCCAACTGGGCTCTGTACAGCAGTGTGTACTAAGTGTAATAGAAAGGGCCAAGGTGCGACAAAGTGCGAAATCTACGGATCAATGGCTAAGGGAACAAATAATGCCGGAACAAGTTATGCAGACATTACCTGTTTTGGATGCGGGAAGAAGGGCCATTACAAAAATATGTGTCCAAATCAGGGGGATAATAATGGGCAAGGCCGAGGAAGAGTCTTCAACATTAATGCGGTTGAAGCGCAGGAAGACCCGGAGCTTGTTACGGGTACGTTTCTTATTGACAATACATCTGCTTATGTTTTATTTGATTCGGGTGCGGATAGAAGCTATATGAGTAAGGATTTCTATGCTAAATTAAGTTGTCCATTGATGCCTTTGGATAATAAGTTTATACTAGAATTAGCAAACGGTAAATTAATTATAGCAGATAATATATGTCGGAATCGAGAAATTAAACTGGTTAGCGAAACATTTAAGATTGATTTGATACCAGTAGAGTTAGGGAGTTTTGATGTGATAATCGGCATGGACTGGTTGAAAGAGGTGAAAGCAGAGATCGTATGTTACAAAAATGCAATTCGCATTGTACGAGAAGAAGGAAAACCCTTAATGGTGTACAGAGAAAAGAGCAACGCGAAGCTAAATCTTATTAGTAATTCGAAGGTGCAAAAGTTAATAAGAAAGGGTTGCTATGCTGTTCTAGCACACGTCGAGAAAGTACAAACTGAAGAAAAGAGCATCAATGATGTTCCCATCGCAAAAGAATTTCCCGATGTATTTCCGAAAGAATTACCGGGATTACCTCCACACCGATCCGTTGAATTTCAAATAGATCTTGTACCGGGAGCTGCACCAATAGCTCATGCTCCATACAGACTCGCACACAGCGAAATGAAGGAACTTCAAAGCCAATTACAAGAACTTCTAGAGCGTGGTTTCATATGACCAAGTACATCACCATGGGGAGCTCCTGTTTTGTTTGTCAAAAAGAAGGATGGTACATTCAGGTTGTGTATCGACTACCGAGAGTTGAACAAACTTACCCTCAAGAACCGTTACCCACTACCGAGAATCGACGACTTATTTGATCAATTACAAAGCTCGTCAGTTTATTCAAAGATTGATTTACGTTCTGGGAATCATCAAATGCGGGTGAAGGAGGACGATATTCTGAAGACTGCTTTCAGAACGCGTTACGATCATTACGAGTTTATGGTTATGCCGTTTGGATTGACTAACACACCAGGTGTGTTCATGGACCTCATGAACCGTGTGTGTTGGCCATATCTCGACAAGTTTGTCATTGTTTTCATTGATGACATACTTATCTACTCAAATAATGATCAAGAGCACGAAGAACATTTGAGAAAAGTTCTAGAGTTGTTGAGGAAAGAAAAACTGTACGCTAAGTTTTCAAAGTGTGCTTTTTAGTTAGAAGAAGTTCAATTCCTCGATCACATAGTGAACAAAGAAGGTATTCAGGTGGATCCGGCAAAGATTAAGAGCGTTGAAAAGTGGGAAACCCCTAAAACTCTGAAGCATATAAGCCAATTTTTAGGACTGGCTGGTTACTACAGAAGATTCATCCATGATTTTTCCAAAATAGCAAAACCCTTGACTGCATTAACGCATAAAGGGAAGAAATTTGAATGGAATGATGAACAAGAAAAAGCGTTTCGATTGTTGAGGAAAAAGTTAACTACGGCACCTATATTGTCATTGCCTGAAGGGAATGATGATTTTGTGATATATTGTGACGCCTCAGAGTAAGGCCTCGGTTATGTATTAATGAAACGAACGAAGGTAATTGCTTATGCGTCTAGACAATTGAAGATTCACGAGCAAATTTATATGACACACGATTTGGAATTAGGCGCCGTTGTTTTTGCATTAAAGACTTGGAGGCACTACTTATATGGGGTCAAAAGTATTATATATACCGACCACAAGAGTTTTCAACATATATTTAATCAGAAACAACTGAACATGAGGCAGCGCAGGTGGATTGAATTGTTGAATGATTACGACTTTGAGATTCGTTACCACTCGGGGAAGGCGAATGTGGTAGCCGACGCTTTGAGTAGAATGTACAGAGAACCCATTCAAGTAAAAGTTATGAATATAATGATTCGCAATAACCTTACTACTCAAATAAAGGAGGCGCAACAAGGAGTTTTCAAAGAGGGAAATTTAAAGGATGAAATACCCAAAGGATCGGAGAAGCATCTTAATATTCGGGAAGACGGAACCCGGTATAGGGCTGAAAGAATTTGGGTACCAAAATTTGGAGATATGAGAGAAATGGTACTTAGAGAAGCTCATAAAACCAGATACTCAATACATCCTGGAACGGGGAAGATGTACAAAGATCTCAAGAAACATTTTTGGTGGCCAGGTATGAAAGTCGATGTTGCTAAATACGTAGGGGAATGTTTGATGTGTTCTAAGGTCAAAGCTGAGCATCAGAAACCATCAGGTCTACTTCAACAACCCGAAATCCCGAAATGGAAATGGGAAAACATTACCATGGATTTCATCACTAAATTGCCAAGTACTGCAAGTGGTTTTGATACTATTTGGGTAATAGTTGATCGTCTCACCAAATCAGCACACTTCCTGCCAATAAGAGAAGATGACAAGATGGAGAAGTTAGCACGACTGTATTTGAAGGAAGTCGTCTCCAGACATGGAATACCAATCTCTATTATCTCTGATAGGGATGGCAGATTTGTTTCAAGGTTTTGGCAGACATTACAACAAGCATTGGGTACTCGTCTAGACATGAGTACTGCCTATCATCCACAAACTGATGGGCAGAGCGAAAGGACGATACAGACTCTTGAAGACATGCTACGAGCATGTGTTATTGATTTTGGAAATGGTTGGGATCGACATCTACCATTAGCAGAATTTTCCTACAACAAAAGTTACCACTTGAAATGTCCCGTTCTTATTGATTAAAAACGTTCCATATTAATTGATTTCGTTGCGAGGTTTTGACCTCTATATGAGACGTTTTTCAAAGACTGCATTCATTTTTAAAACAAACCATAAGCTTTATTTCATAAATAAAGGTTTAAAAAGCTTTACGTAGATTATCAAATAATGATAATCTAAAATATCCTGTTTACACACGACCATTACATAATGGTTTACAATACAAATATATTACATCGAAATCAGTTTCTTGAATGCAGTTTTTACACAATATCATACAAACATGGACTCCAAATCTTGTCCTTATTTTAGTATACAACAGCGGAAGCTCTTAATATTCACCTGAGAATAAACATGCTTTAAACGTCAACAAAAATGTTGGTGAGTTATAGGTTTAACCTATATATATCAAATCGTAACAATAGACCACAAGATTTCATATTTCAATACACATCCCATACATAGAGATAAAAATTATTCATATGGTGAACACCTGGTAACCGACATTAACAAGATGCATATATAAGAATATCCCCATCATTCCGGGACACCCTTCGGATATGATATAAATTTCGAAGTACTAAAGCATCCAGTACTTTGGATGGGGTTTGTTAGGCCCAATAGATCTATCTTTAGGATTCGCGTCAATTAGGGTGTCTGTTCCCTAATTCTTAGATTACCAGACTTAATAAAAAGGGGCATATTCGATTTTGATAATTCAACCATAGAATGTAGTTTCACGTACTTGTGTCTATTTTGTAAATCATTTATAAAACCTGCATGTATTCTCATCCCAAAAATATTAGATTTTAAAAGTGGGACTATAACTCACTTTCACAGATTTTTACTTCGTCAGGAAGTAAGACTTAGCCACTGGTTGATTCACGAACCTATAACAATATATACATATATATCAAAGTATGTTCAAAATATATTTACAAAACTTTTAATATATTTTGATGTTTTAAGTTTATTAAGTGAGCTGTCCTCGTTAGTAACCTACAACTAGTTGTCCACAGTTAGATGTACAGAAATAAATCGATAAATATTATCTTGAATCAATCCACGACCCAGTGTATACGTATCTCAGTATTGATCACAACTCAAACTATATATATTTTGGAATCAACCTCAACCCTGTATAGCTAACTCCAACATTCACATATAGAGTGTCTATGGTTGTTCCGAAATATATATAGATGTGTCGACATGATAGGTCGAAACATTGTATATGTGTCTATGGCATCTCAAGATTACATAATATACAATACAAGTTGATTAAGTTATGGTTGGAATAGATTTACTACCAATTTTCACGTAGCTAAAATGAGAAAAATTATCCAATCTTGTTTTACCCATAACTTCTTCATTTTAAATCCGTTTTGAGTGAATCAAATTGCTATGGTTTCATATTGAACTCTATTTTATGAATCTAAACAGAAAAAGTATAGGTTTATAGTCGAAAAATAAGTTACAAGTCGTTTTTGTAAAGGTAGTCATTTCAGTCGAAAGAACGACGTCTAGATGACCATTTTAGAAAACATACTTCCACTATGAGTTTAACCATAATTTTTGGATACAGTTTCATGTTCATAATAAAAATAATTTTCCAAGAATAACAACTTTTAAATCAAAGTTAATCATAGTTTTTAATTAACTAACCCAAAACAGCCCGCGGTGTTACTACGACGGCGTAAATCCGATTTTACGGTGTTTTTCGTGTTTCCAGGTTTTAAATCATTAAGTTAGCATATCATATAGATATAGAACATGTGTTTAGTTGATTTTAAAAGTCAAGTTAGAAGGATTAACTTTTATTTGCGAACAAGTTTAGAATTAACTAAACTATGTTCTAGTGATTACAAGTTTAAACCTTCGAATAAGATAGCTTTATATGTATGAATCGAATGATGTTATGAACATCATTACTACCTCAAGTTCCTTGGATAAACCTACTGGAAATGAGAAAAATAGATCTAGCTTCAAAGGATCCTTGGATGGCTTGAAAGTTCTTGAAGCAGAATCATGACACGAAAACAATTTCAAGTAAGATTTCCACTCGAAATAAGATTGTTATAGTTATAGAAATTGAATTAAAGTTTGAATATGATTATTACCTTGTATTAGAAAGATAACCTACTGTAAGTAACAAAGGTTTCTTGATCTTGGATGATTACTTGGAATGGATTTAGAAAACTTGGAAGTAAACTTGCAATCTTGGAAGTATTCTTGATTTTTTGAAACTAGAACTTTTGGAATTTATGAAGAACACTTAGAACTTGAAGATAGAACTTGAGAGAGATAAATTAGATGAAGAAAATTGAAGAATGAAAGTGTTTGTAGGTGTTTTTGGTCGTTGGTGTATGGATTAGATATAAAGGATATGTAATTTTGTTTTCATGTAAATAAGTCATGAATGATTACTCATATTTTTGTAATTTTATGAGATATTTCATGCTAGTTGCCAAATGATGGTTCCCACATGTGTTAGGTGACTCACATGGGCTGCTAAGAGCTGATCATTGGAGTGTATATACCAATAGTACATACATCTAAAAGCTGTGTATTGTACGAGTACGAATACGGGTGCATACGAGTAGAATTGTTGATGAAACTGAACGAGGATGTAATTGTAAGCATTTTTGTTAAGTAGAAGTATTTTGATAAGTGTCTTGAATTCTTTCAAAAGTGTATGAATACATATTAAAACACTACATGTATATACATTTTAACTGAGTCGTTAAGTCATCGTTAGTCTTTACATGTAAATGTTGTTTTGAAACCTTTAGGTTAACGATCTTGTTGAATGTTGTTAACCCATTGTTTATTATAAAAAATGAGATGTTCAATTGTTATATTATCATGATATTATGATATATAATATATCTTAGTATGATATATATACAGTTAAATGTCGTTACAACGATAATCGTTACATATATGTCTCGTTTCGAAATCATTAAGTTAGTAGTCTTATTTTTACATATGTATTTCATTGTTAATACACTTAATAATATATTTACTTATTATTTAACATAATTAACCAAGTGTATCAATATCTTAATATGATTCATATGTACCTAGTAAGACGTTGTTACAACGATAATCGTTATATATATCGTTTTCGAGTTTCTTAAATTAATAGTCTCATTTTTATGTATATAACTCATTGTTAAAATACCTAATGAGATACATACTTATAATAAAATCATGTTACTATATATATAACCATATATATGTCATCGTATAGTTTTTACAAGTCTTAACGTTCGTGAATCACCGGTCAACTTGGGTAGTCAATTGTCTATATGAAACCTATTTCAATTAATCAAGTCTTAACAAGTTTGATTGCTTAACATGTTGGAAACACTTAATCATGTAAATATCAATTTCATTTAATATATATAAACATGGAAAAGTTCGGGTCACTACAGTACCTACCTGTTAAATAAATTTCGTCCCGAAATTTTAAGCTGTTGAAAGTGTTGACGAATCTTCTAGAAATAGATGCGGGTATTTCTTCTTCATCTGATCTTCATGCTCCCAGGTGAACTCGGGTCCTCTACGAGCATTCCATCGAACCTTAACAATCGGTATCTTGTTTTGTTTAAGTCTCTTATCCTCACGATCCATTATTTCGACGGGTTCTTCAATGAATTGAAGTTTTTCATTGATTTGGATTTCGTCCAACGGAATAGTGAGATCTTCTTTAGAAAAACATTTCTTCAAATTTGAGACGTGGAAAGTGTTATGTACAGCTGCGAGTTGTTGAGGTAGCTCCAGTTGGTAAGCTACTGGTCCGACACGATCTATAATCTTGAATGGTCCAATGTACCTTGGATTTAGTTTCCCCCATTTACCAAATTGAACAACGCCTTTCCAAGGTGAAACCTTAAGCATGACCATTTCTCCAATTTCAAACTCTATATCTTTTCTTTTACTGTCCGCGTAGCTCTTTTGTCGACTCTGGGCGGTTTTCAATCTTTGTTGAATTTGGATAATTTTCTCGGTAGTTTCTTGTATTAGCTCCGGACCTGTAATCTGTCTATCCCCCACTTCATTCCAACAAATCGGAGTCCTGCACTTTCTACCATAAAGTGCCTCAAACGGCGCCATCTCAATACTAGAATGATAACTGTTGTTGTAGGAAAATTCTGCTAACGGTAGGTGTCGATCCCAACTGTTTCCTAAATCAACAACACATGCTCGTAGCATGTCTTCAAGCGTTTGTATCGTCCTTTTGCTCTGCCCATCAGTTTGTGGATGTTAGGCAGTACTCATGTCTAGATGAGTTCCTAATGCTTGCTGTAATGTCTGCCAGAATCTTGAAATAAATCTGCCATCCCTATCAGAGATAATAGAGATTGGTATTCCATGTCTGGAGATGACTTCCTTCAAATACAGTCGTGCTAACTTATCCATCTTGTCATCTTCTCTTATTGGCAGGAAGTGTGCTGACTTGGTGAGACGATCAACTATTCCCAAATAGTATCATAACCACTTGCAGTCCTTGGCAATTTAGTAATGAAATCCATGGTAATGTTTTCCCATTTCCATTCCGGGATTTCAGGTTGTTGTAGTAGACCTGATGGTTTCTAATGTTCAGCTTTGACCTTAGAACACGTCAAACATTCTCCTACATATTTAGCAATATCGGCTTTCATACCTTGCCACCAAAAATGTTTCTTAAGATCCTTGTACATCTTCCCCGTTCCAGGATGTATTGAGTATCTGGTTTTATGAGCTTCTCTAAGTACCATTTCTCTCATATCTCTAAATTTTGGTACCCAAATTCTTTCAGCCCTATACCGGGTTCCGTCTTCCTGAATATTAAGATGCTTCTCCGATCCTTTGGGTATTTCATCCTTTAAATTTCCCTCTTTTAAAACTCCTTGTTGCACCTCCTTTATTTGAGTAGTAAGGTTAGTGTGAATCATTATATTCATAGATTTTACTCGAATGGGTTCTCTGTCCTTTCTGCTCAAGGCGTCGGCTACCACATTTTCCTTCCCCGGATGGTAACGAATCTTAAAGTCGTAATCATTCAAAAATTCAATCCACCTACGCTGCCTCATATTCAGTTGTTTCTGATTAAATATGTGTTGAAGACTTTTGTGGTCGGTATATATAATACTTTTGACCCCATATAAGTTGTGCCTCCAAGTCTTTAATGCAAAAACAACCGCGCCTAATTCCAAATCATGCGTCGTATAATTTTGTTCGTGAATCTTCAATTGTCTAGATGCATAAGCAATCACCTTCGTTTGTTGCATTAATACACAACCAAGACCTTGCTTTGATGCGTCACAATAAATCACAAAATCATCATTCCCTTCAGGCAATGACAATATAGGTGCCGTAGTTAGCTTTTTCTTCAATAACTGAAACGCTTTCTCTTGTTCATCCTTCCATTCAAATTTCTTCCCTTTATGCGTTAATGCAGTCAAGGGTTTTGCTATTCTAAAAAAGTCTTGGATGAACCTTCTGTTGTAACCAGCTAGTCCTAAAAACTGGCATATGTGTTTCGGAGTTTTCGGGGTTTCCCACTTTTCAACAGTTTCTATCTTTGCCGGATCCACCTTAATACCTTCTTTGTTCACTATGTGACCGAGGAATTGAACTTCTTCCAACCAAAATGCATACTTTGAAAATTTAGCGTACAATTCTTCCTTTCTCAATACTTCTAACACCTTTCTCAAATGTTCACCGTGTTCTTGGTCATTCTTTGAGTAAATAAGTATGTCATCAATGAAAACAATGACAAACTTGTCAAGGTATGGTCCACACACTCGGTTCATAAGGTCCATGAACACAGCTGGTGCATTAGTTAAACCAAACGGCATGACCATAAACTCGTAATGACCATAACGTGTTCTGAAAGCAGTCTTTGGAATATCATCTTCTTTCACCCGCATTTCATGATACCCGGAACGTAAGTCAATCTTTGAATAAACAGACGAGCCTTGTAGTTGATCAAATAAGTCATCGATTCTCGGTAGTGGGTAGCGGTTCTTGATGGTAAGTTTGTTCAACTCTCGGTAGTCGATACACAACCTGAATGTACCATCTTTCTTCTTGACAAACAAAACAGGAGCTCCCCACGGTGATGTGCTTGGTCGAATGAAACCACGCTCTAAAAGTTCTTGTAATTGGCTTTGCAGTTCTTTCATCTCACTGGGTGCGAGACTGTAAGGAGCGCGAGCTATTGGTGCAACTCCTGGTACAAGATCTATTTGAAATTCAACGGATCGATGTGGGGGTAATCCCGGTAATTCTTTCGGAAATACACCGGGAAATTCTTTTGCGACGGGAACATCATTGATGCTCTTTTCTTCAGTTTGTACTTTCTCGACGTGTGCTAGAACAGCATAGCAACCTTTTCTTATTAGTTTTTGTGCTTTCAAATTACTAATAAGATGTAGCTTCGTGTTGCCCTTTTCTCCGTACACCATTAAGGGTTCTCCTTCTTCTCGTACAATGCGAATTGCATTTTTATAACATACGATCTCTGCTTTCACCTTCTTCAGCCAGTCCATGCTAACTATTACATCAAAACTCCCTAACTCTATTGGTATCAAATCAATCTTAAATATTTCGCTACCCAGTTTAATTTCTCGATTCCGGCATATATTATCTGCTGAAAATAATTTACCGTTTGCTAATTCGAGTAAAAATTTACTATCCAACGGCATCAATGGACAACTTAATTTAGCACAAAAATCTCTACTCATATAGCTTCTATCCGCACCCGAATCAAATAAAACATAAGCAGATTTATTGTCTATAAGAAACGTACCCGTAACAAGCTCCGGGTCTTCCTGTACCTCTGCCGCATTAATATTGAAAACTCTTCCGCGGCCTTGTCCATTCGTGTTCTCCTGGTTCGGGCAATTTCTAATAATGTGGCCCGGTTTTCCACATTTATAACAAACTACATTGACATAACTTGCTCCGACACTACTTGCTCCGCCATTACTCATTCCGACACCATTTTTTCCTTTCGTTCTGTTAACCCCTGATCCGTAGTCTTCACACTTCGCCGCGCTATGACTATTTCTTTTACACTTGTTGTAAAATTTGGTGCAGAACCCCGAGTGGTACTTTTCACACCTTTGGCATAGCTGCTTCTGATTGTTGTTGTTGTTGTTGCGGTTATTATTGTTGTTGGGATGATTGTTGTAGTTGCTGCTGCTGCTGCTGTTGTTGTTGTTGTTGTTGTTGTTAGGCCGTTTGTTGTAGTTGCGATTGATGTTGCGATTGTTGGGATAGTTGTTGCGATTATTGTTGTAATTGTTGTTGTTGTTGTTGTATTGGTGATTCTTATCACCGTTTTCCTCCCACTTTCTTTTGAATTGCTTCACATTGGCCTCTTCAGCAGTCTGTTCTTTAATTCTTTCTTCAATCTGGTTCACTAGTTTATGAGCCATTCTACATGCCTGTTGTATGGAGGCGGGCTCGTGTGAACTTATATCTTCTTGGATTCTTTCCGGTAATCCTTTCACAAACGCGTCGATCTTCTCTTCCTCATCTTCGAACGCTCCCGGACACAATAGGCACAATTCTGTGAATCATCTTTCGTACGTGGTAATATCAAATCCTTGGGTTCGTAACCCTCTAAGTTCTGTCTTGAGCTTATTGACCTCGGTTCTAGGACGGTACTTCTCGTTCATCAAGTGCTTGAATGCTGACCACGGTACTGCATACGCATCATCTTGTCCCACTTGCTCTAGATAGGTATTCCACCATGTTAACGCAGAACCTGTGAAGGTATGCGTAGCGTACTTCACTTTGTCCTCTTCAGTACACTTACTTATGGCAAACACCGATTCGACCTTCTCGGTCCACCGTTTAAATCCGATCAGTCCTTCGGTTCCATCAAATTCCAAAGGTTTGCAGGCAGTGAATTCTTTGTAGGTGCATCCTACACGATTTTCTGTACTGCTAGATCCAAGGTTATTGTTGGTATGTAGCGCAGCCTGTACTGCTGCTATGTTTGAAGCAAGAAAGGCATGAAATTCCTCTTCGCTCATATTCAAATTTTGTAGAGTAGTCGGTGCCATTTCCTTCAAATAGTCAAATGAAACAAGTTAATCATACAGAATATTAAGAGTAGTCAATAGTATCTCGTAGCATAATATGAACTCATTTATAAAAGCTTTTTCTTCATATTAGCGTTTTATAAGTTTAAATTCGGGTAGTACCTACCCGTTAAGTTCATACTTAGTAGCTAATATACAATTCAACTACTACAATTCTATATGAAAAACTGATTATAATAATATTTCGCGTTCAAACTTTTACACAATATTTTACAAACTTACAATACCGCTTATTTTACATATAGCATGAAATATAGCACACAATAACTTTGATACAAGATAGTTGTGAAGATAATTCTAGCTAGTACACAAGTCGTTCAGTAAAGGCAATAAAGACACGTAATTCATACGTCCCGAAACAAGTCATGCATTCTAGTTTTACTAGGACTACTTCCTATCCTTAGTCTTGTGGAACATAACCGTTATGGCCATTGATAATACAGCGTGTTGTAACGTCGTCAAAGGGACGAGGGTTACGTAATATCCAAAAGTCCCTTAACAATCTAAAAACCTCATTTCTTGCCACAATTACCGACTCCGTCACTTGTGGGAACGTTTTGTTTAATAGTTGTAGCCCGATGTTCTTGTTCTCACTTTGGTGAGAAGCGAACATTACTAAGCCATAAGCATAACATGCTTCTTTATGTTGCATGTTGAAATGTCCCGTTCTTATTGATTAAAAACGTTCCATATTAATTGATTTCGTTGCGAGGTTTTGACCTCTATATGAGACGTTTTTCAAAGACTGCATTCATTTTTAAAACAACCATAACCTTTATTTCATAAATAAAGGTTTAAAAAGCTTTGCATAGATTATCAAATAATGATAATCTAAAATATCCTGTTTACACACGACCATTACATAATGGTTTACAATACAAATATGTTACATCGAAATCAGTTTCTTGAATGCAGTTTTTACACAATATCATACAAACATGGACTCCAAATCTTGTCCTTATTTTAGTATGCAACAGCGGAAGCTCTTAGTATTCACCTGAGAATAAACATGCTTTAAACGTCAACAAAAATATTGGTGAGTTATAGGTTTAACCTATATATATCAAATCGTAACAATAGACCACAAGATTTCATATTTCAATACACATCCCATACATAGAGATAAAAATCATTCATATGGTGAACACCTGGTAACCGACATTAACAAGATGCATATATATAAGAATATCCCCATCATTCCGGGACACCCTTCGGATATGATATAAATTTCGAAGTACTAAAGCATCCGGTACTTTGGATGGGGTTTGTTAGGCCCAATAGATCTATCTTTAGGATTTGCGTCAATTAGGGTGTCTGTTCCCTAATTCTTAGATTACCAGACTTAATGAAAAGGGGCATATTCGATTTCGATAATTCAATCATAGAATGTAGTTTCACGTACTTGTGTCTATTTTGTAAATCATTTATAAAACCTGCATGTATTCTCATCCCAAAAATATTAGATTTTAAAAGTGGGACTATAACTCACTTTCACAGATTTTTACTTCGTCGGGAAGTAAGACTTGGCCACTGGTTGATTCACGAACCTATAACAATATATACATATATATCAAAGTATGTTCAAAATATATTTACAACACTTTTAATATATTTTGATGTTTTAAGTTTATTAAGTCAGCTGTCCTCGTTAGTAACCTACAACTAGTTGTCCACAGTTAGATGTACAAAAATAAATCAATAAATATTATCTTGAATCAATCCACGACCCAGTGTATACGTATCTCAGTATTGATCACAACTCAAACTATATATATTTTGGAATCAACCTCAACCCTGTATAGCTAACTCCAACATTCACATATAGAGTGTCTATGGTTGTTCCGAAATATATATAGATGTGTCGACATGATAGGTCGAAACATTGTATACGTGTCTATGGTATCTCAAGATTACATACTATACAATACAAGTTGATTAAGTTAAGGTTGGAATAGATTTGTTACCAATTTTCACGTAGCTAAAATGAGAAAAATTATCCTATCTTGTTTTACCCATAACTTCTTCATTTTAAATCCGTTTTGAGCAAATCAAATTGCTATGGTTTCATATTGAAATCTATTTTATGAATCTAAACAGAAAAAATATAGGTTTATAGTCGGAAAAATAAGTTATAAGTTGTTTTTGTAAAGGTAGTCATTTCAGTCGAAAGAACGACGTCTAGATGACCATTTAAGAAAACATACTTCCACTTTGAGTTTAACCATAATTTTTGGATATAGTTTCATGTTCATAATAAAAATCATTTTCTCAGAATAACAACTTTTAAATCAAAGTTTATCATAGTTTTTAATTAACTAACCCAAAACAGCCCGCGGTGTTACTACGACGGCGTAAATCCGGTTTTACGGTGTTTTTCGTGTTTCCAGGTTTTAAATCATTAATTTAGCATATCATATAGATATAGAACATGTGTTTAGTTGATTTTAAAAGTCAAGTTAGAAGGATTAACTTTTGTTTGCGAACAAGTTTAGAATTAACTAAGCTATGTTCTAATGATTACAAGTTTAAACCTTCGAATAAGATAGCTTTATATATGTATGAATCGAATGATGTTATGAACATCATTACTACCTTAAGTTCCTTGGATAAACCTACTGGAAAATAGAAAAATGGATCTAGCTTCAACGGATCCTTGGATGGCTCGAAGTTCTTGAAGCAGAATCATGACACGAAAACAAGTTCAAGTAAGATCATCACTTGAAATAAGATTGTTATAGTTATAGAAATTGAACCAAAGTTTGAATATGATTATTACCTTGTATTAGAATGATAACCTACTGTAAGAAACAAAGATTTCTTGAGGTTGGATGATCACCTTACAAGATTGGAAGTGAGCTAGCAAACTTGAAAGTATTCTTGATTTTATGTAACTAGAACTTGTAGAATTTATGAAGAACACTTAGAACTTGAAGATAGAACTTGAGAGAGATCAATTAGATGAAGAAAATTGAAGAATTAAAGTGTTTGTAGGTGTTTTTGGTCGTTGGTGTATGGATTAGATATAAAGGATATGTAATTTTGTTTTCATGTAAATAAGTCATGAATGATTACTCATATTTTTGTAATTTTATGAGATATTTCATGCTAGTTGCCAAATGATGGTTCCCACATGTGTTAGGTGACTCACATGGGCTACTAAGAGCTGATCATTGGAGTGTATATACCAATAGTACATACATCTAAAAGCTGTGTATTGTACGAGTACGAATACGGGTGCATACGAGTAGAATTGTTGATGAAACTGAATGAGGATGTAATTGTAAGCATTTTTGTTAAGTAGAAGTATTTTGATAAGTGTATTGAAGTCTTTCAAAAGTGTATAAATACATATTAAAACACTACATGTATATACATTTTAACTGAGTCGTTAAGTCATCGTTAGTCGTTACATGTAAGTGTTGTTTTGAAACCTTTAGGTTAGCGATCTTGTTAAATGTTGTTAACCCAATGTTTATAATATCAAATGAGATTTTAAATTATTATATTATCATGATATTATCATGTATGAATATCTCTTAATATGATATATATACATTAAATGTCTTTACAACGATAATCGTTACATATATGTCTCGTTTAAAAATCATTAAGTTAGTACTCTTGTTTTTACATATGTAGTTCATTGTTAATATACTTAATGATATGTTTACTTATCATAGTATCATGTTAACTATATATATATATATCCATATATATGTCATCATATAGTTTTTACAAGTTTTAACGTTCGTGAATCACCGGTCAACTTGGGTGGTCAATTGTCTATATGAAACATATTTCAATTAATCAAGTCTTAACAAGTTTGATTGCTTAACATGTTGGAAACATTTAATCATGTAAATATCAATCTCAATTAATATATATAAACATGGAAAAGTTCGGGTCACTACAGTACCTACCCGTTAAATAAATTTCGTCCCGAAATTTTAAGCTGTTGAAGGTGTTGACGAATCTTCTGGAAATAGATGCGGGTATTTCTTCTTCATCTGATCTTCACGCTCCCAGGTGAACTCGGGTCCTCTACGAGCATTCCATCGAACCTTAACAATTGGTATCTTGTTTTGCTTAAGTCTTTTAACCTCACGATCCATTATTTCGACGGGTTCTTCGATGAATTGGAGTTTTTCGTTGATTTGGATTTCATCTAATGGAATAGTGAGATCTTCTTTAGCAAAACATTTCTTCAAATTCGAGACGTGGAAAGTGTTATGTACAGCCACGAGTTGTTGAGGTAACTCAAGTCGGTAAGCTACTGATCCGATACGATAAATAATCTTGAATGGTCCAATATACCTTGGATTTAATTTCCCTCGTTTACCAAATCGAACAATGCCTTTCCAAGGTGCAACTTTAAGCATGACCATCTCTCCAATTTCAAATTCTATATCCTTTCTTTTAATGTCAGCGTAGCTCTTTTGTCGACTTTGGGCGGTTTTCAACCGTTGTTGAATTTGGATGATCTTCTCGGTAGTTTCTTATATAATCTCCGGACCCGTTATCTGTCTATCCCCCACTTCACTCCAACAAATCGGAGACCTGCACTTTCTACCATAAAGTGCTTCAAACGGCGCCATCTCAATGCTTGAATGGTAGCTGTTGTTGTAGGAAAATTCTGCTAACGGTAGATGTCGATTCCAACTGTTTCCGAAATCAATAACACATGCTCGTAGCATGTCTTCAAGCGTTTGTATCGTCCTTTCGCTCTGCCCATCAGTTTGTGGATGATAGGCAGTACTCATGTCTAGACGAGTTCCTAATGCTTGCTGTAATGTCTGCTAGAATCTTGAAATAAATCTGCCATCCCTATCAGAGATAATAGAGATTGGTATTCCATGTCTGGAGACGACTTCCTTCAAATACAGTCGTGCTAACTTCTCCATCTTGTCATCTTCTCTTATTGGCAGGAAGTGTGCTGATTTGGTGAGATGATCAACTATTACCCAAATAGTATCAAAACCACTTGCAGTCCTTGGTAATTTAGTGATGAAATCTATGGTAATGTTTTCCCATTTCCATTCCGGGATTTCGGGTTGTTGAAGTAGACCTGATGGTTTCTGATGCTCAGCTTTGACCTTAGAAAACGTCAAACATTCTCCTACGTATTTAGCAACATCGGCTTTCATACCCGGCCAACAAAAATGTTTCTTGAGATCCTTGTACATCTTCCCCGTTCCAGGATGTATTGAGTATCTGGTTTTATGAGCTTCTCTAAGTACCATTTCTCTCATATCTCCAAATTTTGGTACCCAAATCCTTTCAGCCCTATACCGGGTTCCGTCTTCCCGAATATTAAGATGCTGCTCTAATCCTTTGGGTATTTCATCCTTTAAATTTCCCTCTTTTAAAACTCCTTGTTGCGCCTCCTTTATTTGAGTAGTAAGGTTATTATGAATCATTATATTCATAGATTTTACTCGAATGGGTTCTCTGTCCTTCCTGCTCAAGGCATCGGCTACCACATTTGCCTTCCCCGGGTTGTAACGAATCTCAAAGTCGTAATCATTCAACAATTCAATCCACCTACGCTGCCTCATATTCAGTTGTTTCTGATTAAATATGTGTTGAAGACTTTTGTGGTCGGTATATATAATACTTTTGATCCCATATAAGTAGTGTCTCCAAGTCTTTAATGCAAAAACAACCGCGCCTAATTCCAAATCATGCATCGTATAATTTTGTTCGTGAATCTTCAATTGTCTAGACGCATAAGCAATCACCTTCGTTCGTTGCATTAATACACAACCGAGACCTTGCTTTGATGCGTCACAATAAATCACAAAATCATCATTCCCTTCAGGCAATGACAATATAGGTGCCGTAGTTAGCTTTTTCTTCAATAACTGAAACGCTTTCTCTTGTTCATCATTCCATTCAAATTTCTTCCCTTTATGCGTTAATGCAGTCAAGGGTTTTGCTATTCTAAAAAAGTCTTGGATGAACCTTCTGTAGTAACCAGCTAGTCCTAAAAACTGGCATATGTGTTTCGGAGTTTTCGGGGTTTCCCACTTTTCAACAGTTTCTATCTTTGCCGGATCCACCTTAATACCTTCTTTGTTCACTATGTGACCGAGGAATTGAACTTCTTCCAACCAAAATGCACACTTTGAAAACTTAGCGTACAATTCTTCCTTCCTCAATACTTCTAACACCTTTCTCAAATGTTCACCGTGTTCTTGGTCATTCTTTGAGTAAATAAGTATGTCATCAATGAAAACAATGACAAACTTGTCAAGGTATGGTCCACACACTCGGTTCATAAGGTCCATGAACACAGCTGGTGCATTAGTTAAACCAAACAGCATGACCATAAACTCGTAATGACCGTAACGTGTTCTGAAAGCAGTCTTTGGAATATCATCTTCTTTCACCCGCATTTGATGATACCCGGAACGTAAGTCAATCTTTGAATAAACAGACGAGCCTTGTAGTTGATCAAATAAGTCGTCAATTCTCGGTAGTGGGTAGCGGTTCTTGATGGTAAGTTTGTTTAACTCTCGGTAGTCAATACACAACCTGAATGTACCATCTTTCTTCTTGACAAACAAAACATGAGCTCCCCACAGTGATGTGCTTGGTCGAATGAAACCACGCTCTAAAAGTTCTTGCAATTGGCTTTGCAGTTCTTTCATCTCGC
This sequence comes from Rutidosis leptorrhynchoides, assembly GCF_046630445.1. Classification (NCBI taxonomy): domain Eukaryota; kingdom Viridiplantae; phylum Streptophyta; class Magnoliopsida; order Asterales; family Asteraceae; genus Rutidosis; species Rutidosis leptorrhynchoides. The sequence goes on along the minus strand of NC_092334.1, from coordinate 182,397,790 downwards.
TGGGTGCGAGTCTGTAAGGAGCACGAGCTATTGGTGCAGCTCCTGGTACAAGATCTATTTGAAAGTCAACGGATCGATGTGGGGGTAATCTCGGTAATTCTTTCGGAAATACATCAGGAAATTCTTTTGAAATGGGAACATCATTGATGCTCTTTTCTTCAGTTTGTACTTTCTTGACGTGTACTAGAACAGCATAGCAACCTTTTCTTATTAGTTTTTGTGCCTTCAAATTACTAATAAGATGTAGCTTCGTGTTGCCCTTTTCTCCGTACACCATTAAGGGTTTTCCTTTTTCTCGTATAATGCGAATTGTATTTTTGTAACAAACGATCTCTGCTTTCACTTCTTTCAACCAGTCCATACCGATTATCACATCAAAACTCCCTAACTCTACTGGTATCAAATCAATCTTAAATGTTTCGCTAACCAGTTTAATTTCTCGATTCCGACATATATTATCTGCTGAAATTAATTTACCATTTGCTAATTCGAGTAAAAATTTACTATCCAAAGGCGTCAATGGACAACTTAATTTAGCACAAAAATCTCTACTCATATAGCTTCTATCCGCACCCGAATCAAATAAAACGTAAGCAGATTTATTGTCAATAAGAAACGTACCCGTAACAAGCTCCGGGTCTTCCTGTGCCTCTGCCGCATTAATATTGAAAACTCTTCCGCGGCCTTGTCCATTCGTGTTCTCCTGGTTCGGGCAATTTCTAATAATGTGGGCCGGTTTTTCACATTTATAACAAACTACATTGGCATAACTTGCTCCGACACTACTTGCTCCGCCATTACTCGCTCTGACACCATTTGTTCCTTTCGTTCTATTAACCCCTGGTCCGTAGACCTCACACTTCGCCGCGCTATGACCATTTCTTTTACACTTGTTGCAAAATTTGGTGCAGAACCCCGAGTGATACTTTTCACACCTTTGGCATAGCTGCTTCTGATTGTTGTTGTTGTTGCGGTTATTATTGTTGTTGGGATGATTGTTGTAGTTACTGTTGTTGTTGTTGTTGTTGTTGTTGTTGTTGTTGTTGTTGTTGTTGTTGTTGTTGTTGTTGTTGTTGTTGGGCCGTTTGTTGTAGTTGCGATTGATGTTGCGATTGTTGGGATAATTGTTGCGATTATTGTTGTAATTGTTGTTGTTGTTGTATTGGTGATTCTTATCACCGTTTTCCTCCCACTTTCTTTTAACTTGCTTCACATTGGCCTCTTCAGCAGTCTGTTCTTTAATTCTTTCTTCAATCTGGTTCACTAGTTTGTGAGCCATTCTACATGCCTGTTGTATGGAGGCGGGCTCGTGTGAACTTATATCTTCTTGGATTCTTTCCGGTAATCCTTTAACAAACGCGTCGATCTTCTCTTCCTCATCTTCGAATGCTCCCGGACACAATAAGCACAATTCTGTGAATCGTCTTTCGTACGTGGCAATATCAAATCCTTGGGTTCGTAACCCTCTAAGTTCTGTCTTGAGCTTATTGACCTCGGTTCTGGGACGGTACTTCTCGTTCATCAAGTGCTTGAATGCTGACCACGGTAGTGCGTACACATCGTCTTGTCCCACTTGCTCTAGATAGGTATTCCACCATGTTAACGCATAACCTGTGAAGGTATGCGTAGCGTACTTCACTTTGTCCTCTTCAGTACACTTACTTATGGCAAACACCGATTCGACCTTCTCGGTCCACCGTTTCAATCCGATCGGTCCTTCGGTTCCATCAAATTCCAAAGGTTTGCAGGCAGTGAATTCTTTGTAGGTGCATCCTACACGATTTTCTGTACTGCTAGATCCAAGGTTATTGTTGGTATGTAGCGCAGCCTGTACTGCGGCTATGTTTGAAGCTAGAAAAGTACGGAATTCCTCTTCATTCATATTCACGGTGTGTCGAGTAGTCGGTGCCATTTCCTTCAAAATAGTCAAATGGAACAAGTTAATCATACAGAATATTAAGAGTAGTTAATAGTATTTCGTAGCATAATATGAACTCATTTATAAAAGCTTTTTCTTCATATTAGCGTTTTATAAATTTAAATTCGGGTAGTACCTACCCGTTAAGTTCATACTTAGTAGCTAATATACAATTCAACTACTACAATTCTATATGAAAAACTGATTATAATAATATTTCGCATTCAAACTTTTACACAATATTTTACAAACTTACAATACCGCTTATTTTACATATAGCATGAAATATAGCACACAATAAATTTGATACAAGATGGTTGTGAAGATAATTCTAGCTAGTACACAAGTCGTTCAGCAAAGGCAATAAAGACGCGTAATTCATACGTCCAGAAACAAGTCATGCATTCTGGTTTTACTAGGATTACTTCCCATCCTTGGTCTTGTGGAACATAACCGTTATGGCCGTTGATAAGACAGCGTGTTGTAACGTCGTCAAAGGGACGAGGGTTACGTAATGTCCAACAGTCCCGTAACAATCTAAAAACCTCATTTCTTACCCCAATTACTGACTCCGTCACTTGTGGGAATGTTTTGTTTAATAGTTGTAGCCCGATGTTCTTGTTCTCACTTTGGTGAGAAGCGAACATTACTAACCCATAAGCATAACAAGCTTCTTTATGTTGCATGTTAGCCGCTTTTTCTAAATCACGAAGTCCTATATTCGGATATATTGAGTCAAAATAATTTCTTAATCCGTTGCGTAAAATAGCATTTGGGTTCCCCGCAATATATGCGTCAAAGTAAACACATCGTAACTTATGGATTTCCCAATGTGATATCCCCCATCTTTCGAACGAAAGCCTTTTATAAACCAAGGTATTCTTGGAACGTTCTTCGAATGTCTTACAAACTGATCTCGCCTTAAATAGTTGTGCCGAGGAATTCTGACCGACTCTAGACAAGATTTCATCAATCATGTCTCCGGGTAGGTCTCTTAAAATATTGGGTTGTCTATCCATTTTGTGTTTTTATACTGTAAAATAGACAAGAGTTAGATTCATAAAAAAATACTTATTATTACAAGCAATTTTTACATATATCATAAAGCATAAGCATACTATATTACATATATTTCACCACACGAATACAACTATCTTATTCCGACTCACTCATTTCTTCTTCTTCGATTTTGGTTCGTTTTGCCAAGTTTCTAGGGATATATGATGTTCCCCTAATACGAGCTGTCATTTTCCACATTGGTTTAGAAAAACCTGGTGGTTTAGAGGTTCCCGGGTTATTGTCACAACTTAAGGACTTCGGGGGTTGACGATACATATAAAGTTCATCGGGGTTGGAATTAGATTTCTCTATTTTTATGCCCTTTCCCTTATTATTTTCTTTTGCCTTTTTAAATTCAGTTGGGGTAATTTCTATAAAATCATCGGAATTCTCGTCGGAATCCGATTCATCGGAGAATTGGTAATCCTTCCAATATTTTGCTTCCTTGGCGGAAACACCATTGACCATAATTAACCTTGGTCGGTTGGTTGAGGATTTTCTTTTACTTAACCGTTTTATTATTTCCCCCACTGGTTCTATTTCTTCTTCCGGTTCCGATTCTTCTTCCGGTTCCGATTCTTCTTCTGATTCCGACTCTTCTTCCGGTTCCTCTTCGGGAACTTGTGAATCAGTCCACGAATCATTCCAATTACCATTTGACTCTTCATTATTATTAGGTGAGTCAATGGGACTTGTTCTAGAGGTAGACATCTATCACATAATATAAAACACGTTAAGAGATTAATATATCACATAATATTCACATGTTAAAAATATATAGTTTCCAACAAAATTTGTTAAGCAATCATTTTTCAAGAAAACACGGTCGAAGTCCAGACTCACTAATGCATCCTAACAAACTCGATAAGACACACTAATGCAAATTTTCTGGTTCTCTAAGACCAACGCTCGGATACCAACGGAAATGTCCCGTTCTTATTGATTAAAAACGTTCCATATTAATTAATTTCGTTGCGAGGTTTTGACCTCTATATGAGACGTTTTTCAAAGACTGCATTCATTTTTAAAACAACCATAACCTTTATTTCATAAATAAAGGTTTAAAAAGCTTTACGTAGATTATCAAATAATGATAATCTAAAATATCCTGTTTACACACAACCATTACATAATGGTTTACAATACAAATATGTTACATCGAAATCAGTTTCTTGAATGCAGTTTTTACACAATATCATACAAACATGGACTCCAAATCTTGTCCTTATTTTAGTATGCAACAGCAGAAGCTCTTAGTATTCACCTGAGAATAAACATGCTTTAAACGTCAACAAAAATGTTGGTGAGTTATAGGTTTAACCTATATATATATCAAATTGTAACAATAGACCACAAGATTTCATATTTCAATACACATCCCATACATAGAGATAAAAATCATTCATATGGTGAACACCTGGTAACCGACATTAACAAGATGCATATATAAGAATATCCCCATCATTCCGGGACACCCTTCGGATATGATATAAATTTCGAAGTACTAAAGCATCCGGTACTTTGGATTCACGTACTTGTGTCTATTTTGTAAATCATTTATAAAACCTGCATGTATTCTCATCCCAAAAATATTAGATTTTAAAAGTGGGACTATAACTCACTTTCACAGATTTTTACTTCGTCGGGATGTAAGACTTGGCCACTGGTTGATTCACGAACCTATAACAATATATACATATATATCAAAGTATGTTCAAAATATATTTACAACACTTTTAATATATTTTGATGTTTTAAGTTTATTAAGTCAGCTGTCCTCGTTAGTAACCTACAACTAGTTGTCCACAGTTAGATGTACAGAAATAAATCGATAAATATTATCTTGAATCAATCCACGACCCAGTGTATACGTATCTCAGTATTGATCACAACTCAAACTATATATATTTTGGAATCAACCTCAACCCTGTATAGCTAACTCCAACATTCACATATAGAGTGTTTATGGTTGTTCCGAAATATATATAGATGTGTCGACATGATAGGTCGAAACATTGTATACGTGTCTATGGTATCTCAAGATTACATACTATACAATACAAGTTGATTAAGTTATGGTTGGAATAGATTTGTTACCAATTTTCACGTAGCTAAAATGAGAAGAATTATCCAATCTTGTTTTACCCATAACTTCTTCATTTTAAATCCGTTTTGAGTGAATCAAATTGCTATGGTTTCATATTGAACTCTATTTTATGAATCTAAACAGAAAAAGTATAGGTTTATAGTCGGAAAAATAAGTTACAAGTTGTTTTTGTAAAGGTAGTCATTTCAGTCGAAAGAACGACGTCTAGATGACCATTTAAGAAAACATACTTCCACTTTGAGTTTAACCATAATTTTTGGATATAGTTTCATGTTCATAATAAAAATCATTTTCTCTGAATAAAAACTTTTAAATCAAAGTTTATCATAGTTTTTAATTAACTAACCCAAAACAGCCCGCGGTGTTACTACGACGGCGTAAATCCGGTTTTACGGTGTTTTTCGTGTTTCCAGGTTTTAAATCATTAAGTTAGCATATAATATAGAAATAGAACATGTGTTTAGTTGATTTTAAAAGTCAAGTTAGAAGGATTAACTTTTGTTTGCGAACATGTTTAGAATTAACTAAACTATGTTCTAGTGATTAAAAGTTTAAACCTTCGAATAAGATAGCTTTATATATGTATGAATCGAATGATGTTATGAACATCATTACTACCTTAAGTTCCTTGGATAAACCTACTGGAAAAGAGAAAAATGGATCTAGCTTCAACGGATCCTTGGATGGCTCGAAGTTCTTGAAGCAGAATCATGACACGAAAACAAGTTCAAGTAAGATCATCACTTGAAATAAGATTGTTATAGTTATAGAAATTGAACCAAAGTTTGAATATGATTATTACCTTGTATTAGAATGATAACCTACTGTAAGAAACAAAGATTTCTTGAGGTTGGATGATCACCTTACAAGATTGGAAGTGAGCTAGTAAACTTGAAAGTATTCTTGATTTTATGTAACTAGAACTTGTAGAATTTATGAAGAACACTTAGAACTTGAAGATAGAACTTGAGAGAGATCAATTAGATGAAGAAAGTTGAAGAATGAAAGTGTTTGTAGGTGTTTTTGGTCGTTGGTGTATGGATTAGATATAAAGGATATGTAATTTTGTTTTCATGTAAATAAGTCATGAATGATTACTCATATTTTTGTAATTTTATGAGATATTTCATGCTAGTTTCCAAATGATGGTTCCCACATGTGTTAGGTGACTCACATGGGCTGCTATGAGCTGATCATTGGAGTGTATATACCAATAGTACATACATCTAAAAGCTGTGTATTGTACGAGTACGAATACGGGTGCATACGAGTAGAATTGTTGATGAAACTGAATGAGGATGTAATTGTAAGCATTTTTGTTAAGTAGAAGTATTTTGATAAGTGTATTGAAGTCTTTCAAAAGTGTATAAATACATATTAAAACACTACATGTATATACATTTTAACTGAGTCGTTAAGTCATCGTTAGTCGTTACATGTAAGTGTTGTTTTGAAACCTTTAGGTTAACGATCTTGTTAAATATTGTTAACCAAATGTTTATAATATCAAATGAGATTTTAAATTATTATATTATCATGATATTATCATGTATGAATATCTCTTAATATGATATATATACATTAAATGTCTTTACAATGATAATCGTTACATATATGTCTCGTTTAAAAATCATTAAGTTAGTAGTCTTGTTTTTACATATGTAGTTCATTGTTAATATACTTAATGATATGTTTACTTATCATAGTATCATGTTAACTATATATATATATCCATATATATGTCATCATATAGTTTTTACAAGTTTTAACGTTCGTGAATCACCGGTCAACTTGGGTGGTCAATTGTCTATATGAAACATATTTCAATTAATCAAGTCTTAACAAGTTTGATTGCTTAACATGTTGGAAACATTTAATCATGTAAATATCAATCTCAATTAATATATATAAACATGGAAAAGTTCGGGTCACTACACATGTTAGCCGCTTTTTCTAAATCACGAAGTCCTATATTCGGATATATTGAGTCAAAATAATTTCTTAACCCGTTGCGTAAAATAGCATTTGGGTTCCCCGCAATATATGCGTCAAAGTAAACACATCGTAACTTATGGATTTCCCAATGTGATATTCCCCATCTTTCGAACGAAAGCCTTTTATAAACCAAGGAATTCTTGGAACGTTCTTCGAATGTCTTACAAACTGATTTCGCCGTAAATAGTTGTGCCGAAGAATTCTGACCGACTCTAGACAAGATTTCATCAATCATGTCTCCGGGTAGGTCTCTTAAAATATTGGGTTGTCTATCCATTTTGTGTTTTTATATTGTAAAATAGACAAGAGTTAGATTCATAAAAAAATACTTATTAATACAAGCAATTTTTACATATATCATAAAGCATAAGCACACTATATTACATATATTACACCACACGAATACAACTATCTTATTCTGACTCGCTCGTTTCTTCTTCTTCAGTTTTGGTTCGTTTTGCCAAGTTTCTAGGGATATATGATGTTCTCCTAATACGAGCCGTCGTTTTCCACATTGGTTTAGAAAAACCTGGTGGTTTAGAGGTTCCCGGGTTATTGTCACAACTTAAGAAATACGGGTGTTGACGATACATATAAAGTTCATCGGGTTTGGAATCAAATTTCCCTATTTTTATGCCCTTTCCCTTATTGTTCTCTTTTGCCTTATTAAATTGTGTTGGGGTAATTTCTATAACATCATCGGAATCTTTGTCGGGATCCGATTCATCGGAGAATTGGTAATCCTCCCAATACTTTGCTTCCTTGGCGGAAACACCATTGACCATAATTAACTTTGGTCGGTTGGTTGAGGATTTTCTTCTACTTAACCGTTTTATTATTTCCCCCACTGGTTCTATTTCTTCTTCCGATTCCGATTCTTCTTCCGGTTCAAATTCTTCTTCCGATTCCGACTCTTCTTCCGGTTCCTCTTCGGGAACTTGTGAATCAGTCCACGAATCATTTCAATTTACATTTGACTCTTCATTATTATTAGGTGAGTCAATGGAACTTGTTCTAAAGGTAGACATCTATCACATAATATCAAACGCGTTAAGAGATTAATATATCACATAATATTCACATGTTAAAAATATATAGTTTCCAACAAAATTTGTTAAGCAATCATTTTTCAAGTAAACACGGTCGAAGTCCAGACTCACTAATGCATCCTAACAAACTCAATAAGACACACTAATGCAAAATTCTGGTTCTCTAAGACCAACGCTCGGATACCAACTGAAATGTCCCGTTCTTATTGATTAAAAACGTTCCATATTAATTGATTTCGTTGCGAGGTTTTGACCTCTATATGAGACGTTTTTCAAAGACTGCATTCATTTTTAAAACAAATCATAACCTTTATTTCATAAATAAAGGTTTAAAAAGCTTTACGTAGATTATCAAATAATGATAATCTAAAATATCCTGTTTACACACGACCATTACATAATGGTTTACAATACAAATATATTACATCGAAATCAGTTTCTTGAATGCAGTTTTTACACAATATCATACAAACATGGACTCCAAATCTTGTCCTTATTTTAGTATATAACAGCGGAAGCTCTTAATATTCACCTGAGAATAAACATGCTTTAAACGTCAACAAAAATGTTGGTGAGTTATAGGTTTAACCTATATATATCAAATCGTAACAATAGACCACAAGATTTCATATTTCAATACACATCCCATACATAGAGATAAAAATCATTCATATGGTGAACACCTGGTAACCGACATTAACAAGATGCATATATAAGAATACCCCCATCATTCCGGGACACCCTTCGGATATGATATAAATTTCGAAGTACTAAAGCATCCGGTACTTTGGATGGGGTTTGTTAGGCCCAATAGATCTATCTTTAGGATTCGCGTCAATTAGGGTGTATGTTCCCTAATTCTTAGATTACCTGACTTAATAAAAAGGGGCATATTTGATTTTGATAATTCAACCATAGAATGTAGTTTCACGTACTTGTGTCTATTTTGTAAATCATTTGTAAAACCTGCATGTATTCTCATCCCAAAAATATTAGATTTTAAAAGTGGGACTATAACTCACTTTCACAGATTTTTACTTCGTCGGGAAGTAAGACTTGGCCACTGGTTGATTCACGAACTGTAACGACCCTACTTTTTCCGTTATCTTTTACCGTTAATTATTTAACGTCCGTTAATTGTTATTCGTGCCACGTCATTTCTATGATCTATATTATTATTTTAGTAATAATATATTAATTATTATGTGTTAAATGAATATTTGTATTCATATTTTAAATTGTACGTTTCTACGTGTCACGGATTTCTATCCGGCGAATCTTTTCGATTTTCAAATCAACGGTCGAGTTTTTGGGATTTTTAAATCATAATTATTTTAAATATGATATTTTTATATCATATGATTATATATAGTATTTATATTTATTCTTCGTCGCGTAATTATTATCTCTCCGAATTTTCAATCGCGTAGCCGTATTTTCGCGTTTCGGGTTTCGTTCGGGCATTCGGGCCACAAGGAATTTATGATTTATCAAATTGGGCCATTAAGGGGGCCCACCCCTTGGATTTTCGGCCGAACCCCATGAGAAGGGGGTATAGCCTTGATTTTTTTTTTCATTTTACAATCACACTTCATTTTACAATTTACTAGTAACCTAATTTTCTATTTTTTTGCTCTCATTCTCCTTCTTCCTCCCACCTTTTAGCCATCACCCTAGCACACTAAAACCACCATCATCTTCATCAAGCTTGCTTGGATCATCAATTCATTAGCATAATCGGATTCTACACGATCTCCTCTACACGATTATATCTTTCAATTCTTGATTAGGGTATAAACCCTAACCCTAGATTTTTAATTTTTCATATATTTTCTGTATTTTGATGTTATATTGATAGTATGATAGTTACATCTTATTGTATTGATGATTGTATGCGTAGAATTGCTCAAATACATATGTTTTCGGTTTGATTGAATTGGGACAGCAGGCTTTTGATTCATTTCTGATATTCTGACTGATATAAAAGTGAAATTAAAGTATCTATATGAGTTCCTCTCATCAAGACATTAATTTTAGACTCCGGATTCATGTCGTTTCGATTCCCGGAGCCCTAAATATGATCAAAGTGGTATTTTGTTAAGATTGAAATGTGATTTTGGTATGAACCAGGTTTGGTCCGACTTTGTGACCATATTTGGTGACTTTAGGGTGTGTTAATGTGTTAGTACTGATGGTGGGGAGAACTTTCATGTTCGGGTCATCTCAATCCGAGCCACGAATCACCCGTTACGTCTAAAACACGTTTTTGATTGAATTGAAGTTCCAAGTAGTGTAAGGGCTGTACATCACGACTTGTGGACTGTTCTTGGGGTGTTATTGAGTGTATCAAAGTGTCGGGTGGTTTGCTTAGGCGGAGATATATGTAAGGCTCGCCGAAAATCGACACCCGGGGCTAAGGATACGACCCGATGAACTTTTGATTTAAAACTTGTGACAAATTATTAAACTTATGATATAAATAATGGATTTCATTATCATTTAATTACTTATGATAAAAAAAATAATTATTATTATTTAATACTTATGATATATATTTATTATATCATTTAATTAATACTTATGATTTAATTAACATTTTAATAATACTTTTATTATTAATGGAAAATACTTATGATAAGTATTAAACTTGTATTATGAGATTACTATTATAAGACTTATAATAAGGATTAATTAATTATTTAATTATTATAAGGCTTAGTTATTATTTAATTATAATTTAATTATTAAATATTTAAGATTTAATAATTATAATTAGAAACTTATGATATGATTAATAATTCATTATTAATTAATAATACTTATGATATGATTTAAAATTTATTATTAATTAATAATATTTATATTATGACTAATATTTAATTAATTAATTAAATACTTATGTTATATTAATTATATCATTTAAACTTATATTAACTTTAATAATTCATTTTAATTTAATTAAACTTATGTTATGATATAATTAGACATATTTAACTTTAATAAACGTTATAACTTATATTATTATTATAACTTACACTTTTAAAATTTACATTGACCATGTTTGACCAAGGTTGACTTTTGAGTTGACTTTCGGTTGACTTTGACTTTCAGTTGACTTCTGTTGACTTTCTAAATAAGGAAACTTTCCTAACTTAAAACTTTCTAAAAATAGAAACTTTCTAAATTTGGAAACTTTCCAAAAATAGAAACTTTCCAAAAATAGAAACTTTCCTAAAATAGAAACTTTCCAAAAATGGAAACCTGCTAAAAATAGAAACTTTCTAAAAATAGAAAGTGTGTGTCCGTACGCTGTTCCGATCAAACCGATGCATGTTGAGTATTGTTCTATGTCTACTTGCAACATGTACAATAGCTATCATACTAAGACTTGACCTAAGTTAGTTATTTATATCGACCTGCTTTATTTATAGGTCGGCGTTGTGATCACTCATGATCACTTTACTTCATTTGCTGTTCGCATAATTGTGTGGTTACTTCGTTTGCTAATAAGGTGAGTTATAGTCCCATTTTTCTATTTTAAATCTTTTGGGATGAGAATACATGCAATTTATTTTATATTTTGGACACAAGTGGAAGTTGGTTTAAATTATTCATTGTGAGTCGAACAAAAATATTCCCTAATCTGGTAATTGTAATCACTGGTTTCTACTGGTGAACGCGAATCCTATGGATAGATCTATCGGGTTTGACAACCCCATTTCGAGCTAGTCGCGCTAGCAATTTATAATCGGAATGTTTAGTACTTCGTATTTTGTTGTAGATACACTTGTTCGGTGTATATTATTTATTGTGTTTGGCAAGGGTAAATAAATGGTTAAGTGGTTACCAGGTGGCTCACGGAAAATGGAATAATGTTTTATTATATGTTTTCTAGCATATAATTTGGTGGTTTAAAAAGGACTTTTATGTTTTCAAACATAAATTTTTATTGTTTAAATTAAATATTGTTTGCAATATTAAACCTATAATTCACTCAACATTTTTGTTGACAGTTACTCGCATGTTTTATTCTCAGGTTCATGATTGATTGCTTCCGCTGTGCTTAGAGAGTCTGCATATTTATGATGGCAGCTTTTGTTAAACATTAACTTGCATTCTATTTTGTTACATTAAATAGTGGTTGTTTGTTGACTTTGTTTTGGTCAACTTTTGGTTAAAGTATTGTTGTATAGTTTTTCTAAACTTATACATTTTAGTAGATTTCCTTTATAGGAAATCATTTTTAAATAAAGAATGCAAGGTTGTTTTATTAAATTCATATAGAGTTTCGATCAAGCTGTGGGACCAAGTGACAGAGCTGTTAAGTGTTTTGGTGGAGTCGTCACAGTTGGTATCAGAGCTCTGGTTGTAGGGAATTAGGCTGCATTGATGTCGTTACCCGAGTCAATAGGGTGCATTAGTGAGTCTAGTCTACAGCCCGGCCTATTATATATTACTATATGTGATTATTTGTATCGTATTGGTATGCATATTGTTATCATACATACATTTCTTTTATGTTCTGAATCCGGGAGGAACTCCCATTCCGATTTAAACGTATTCTCCGACTCATGTGAGTTCATCTTTTATGGGAACACCTCGGTTAGTGAAACCGAGGGGGGGTGACATTCTTGACTTCTGAAATTCTCGACATTTCTATGTCATAATTTGTGTTTATTGATATAACATTTGAGTTACATTAGGTGTTCTAAAATTCTCGGCATTTCTATGTCATCTATTATGGTTATGTATATAACGTTTGAGTTATATTACGCGAGATGTCATTCTTGACTTCTAAAGGCTCGGCATTTCAATGTCAGCTATTGTGTTTGGGTATATAACATTTTTGTTACATTACATGCCATTGTGCCGTTGTGCCTATGTGCTTTGGTTTTTGAACCGAAAAACGTCATCCTTGACTTTTAGAGATTCTTGGTACTTCGAAGACATTTTCATGTCACCATTACTCCTATTCATTACTTTCGATGTCTTTGTCTCTTGTGCTATCCTTAGCACATTGTTAAGAAATTGTTTTAGGGAAATTGTGTTGAAATTCGAGGTTGACCACGTGTCCTGACCTTATGTAGTGATATTGGAATGGAACTATGAGTTAGTGAAATATAATGGCGTCAGGCCAACGTAATTATATTACGTTAATTCATAAAAAGTCCCAATATTGTGACATGAGGAATAGAAAGCGAGTCAGAGAAAATTTATACACCACTCATTCGGAAATTCTAACGTTGTTACATGAGTAAGGAAGATACTCATTATCTTATTTGTTGATATACGAGAGACTCGTCTTAACCGAACTACTTACCCTATGTTTTATCATTCATAACTCGCTTGTTAGTGACAGCTTCGCACGTGAAGAGTTTTGGCCCAAGGACTTATGTCCTGATAATAGTCAAAACAATATTTAACTCATTGGTTTTCATGACCTCGTAGCATTTATTGATTAGATGTCGCAAGACGATTCAAGTCCATCACCCGAGCTTTAATGATCTTACTTCAACTCGTAACCTCTGTAATGCGGATACCCTGCTTTTCATTAAAATTTTTACACATTTGTGCAATTGGGCGGTTCTCACGAGATTTATGGGCGAATAGAAGTAATGAAATATTTTGTCATGTATACTATTTATAAAATCATATATGTACGTATGAATTCAAATGGACTAATTTACCCTTACCTATTTTGGCTATTATACACTAAATTATACCTTCAAAATTATTTTAAAAACCACTCTTGTTGAGTTGTTTAGTTAACTCAAATTGATTTACGTGAAATGGTACACGTTGTACATACTTCTAAATTTACTAAGAGCTTCGTTCCATTTATGGGATTACATCAGACGTTTCAAGCTTTTTCAAAACTCCTTTGATTGATTACATTATAATTTTCGCATTACTCTACCGAGTGTTTGGATCACAGTTCTCCTCATCCTCCGTTTAAGGATGAAACTTACCATTAAGTTCATTGATAGAAACTCATACACCACTTTGGGGGCCGGCTTTGTAAATTTGTTGGAGAGTCTTTGCGCTCATTAGATTTTATCTCTTATGGTTGGACATGGCCGAAACGCGGACCGATAAATCAATTTTCTGGGGTACCCTCGATGGTCACCTTATTGTAGAAAAGGCGCTAGGTGGGTTTCTACCCCAACTGTTGTTATAATGGGTATCATGGATATATATTACTCTAGACCGTTTGAGGAATTTCTACTCTCAATTTTCGCTGTCAACCGCAACACCCTCGTAAACATCAATCCTAGGATTCGATACTTTAGGGTGCACGAAATTATTTTTGGAGATTCATCTAACCTGGAGTCGGCCATTCTTTATAACCCATGATTCGCGTTCTTTTCATCCGCACATAAATTTAAGAATATGGATGAATCCTAGATTGCCTCGCTCATTGTACAAGGAAGTTCACTCTCGTTGAAATATCACACCTTTCGTACGTCTTCCTTTCGGAAATGTAATCAAAATTTACTTTGAAGTCCATGATCCTCGTTATCTCCTTCGAGAGAATTGCCTTAAATATCTATGCCACCGAAGTGACTACTTCATATATTTCTTCCCTCATTGTTGCAACTACATTTCATTCATCCCAGTTCGTCCCCTTGGGGAGCTCCTGTTTTGTTTGTTAAGAAGAAGGGTGGTTCGTTCCGATGGTATAGTGATTATCGCGAGTTGAACAAGCTTACAGTTAAGAACCGTTACCCTCTTCCGAGAATTGATGATCTGTTCGATCAACTTCAAGGTTTGTCCATTTATTCTGAAATCGATCTTCGTTCCGGTTATCATCAGTTGCGTGTTAAAGAATCTGATGTTTCGAAAACTGCTTTTCGCACCCGTTACGGTCACTTTGAGTTTCTTGTTATGCTGTTCGGATTGACAAATGCATCTGCTGTGTTCATGGACCTCATGAACCATGTGTGCAGACCTTATTTAGACAAGTTCGTTATTGTTTTCATTGACGACATCCTTATTTATTCTAAGAGTGATGAAGAGCACGAAGAACACTTGAAGTTAGTGCTTGATCTATTGAGAAAAGAAGAGTTGTATGCTAAGTTCTCTAAGTGTGCTTTCTGGTTAAGAGAAGTTCAATTCTTTGGTCACATTGTTAGTAAACAGGGAATACAAGTTGATCCTGCTAAGATTGAGGCGATCGAAAAGTGGGAAACTCCGAAAACTCCTACTCAGATCCGTCAGTTTCTAGGATTGGTAGGATATTATAGAAGGTTCATTCAAGATTTCTCTCGTATAGCGACACCTCTGACTGCTTTAACGCATAAGGGGGAGAAGTATGAGTGGAAGGATGAACAAGAGACTGCTTCTCAAATTTTGTAGAAGAAGTTGACTACCGCTCCGATATTGTCACTACCTAAGGGTAATTATGATTTTGTTGTTCATTGTGATACTTCGCGTCAAGGCTTTGGGTGTGTTTTGATGCAATGAAAGAAGGTTATTGCATATGCGTCATGTCAGTTGAAGATCCACGAGCAGAATTATACAACCCATGATTTAGAATTGGGAGTTGTTATATTCGCACTCAAGAATTGGAGACATTACTTATATGGGGTCAAATGTGCAGTGTACACTGATCACAAAAGTCTTCAACATATTCTTGATCAAAAACAGCTATATATGAGACAGCGAAGATGGGTTGAGACGTTGAACGATTATGATTTTGAACTTCTATATCATCCTGGAAAGGCCAATGTTGTAGCCGATGCTTTGAGTCGAAAAGAGAGAGTTGAACCTCGTAAGTTTAGGGCCTTGAATATGACCATACGAACAAACCTCGCAAGGCAGAATCTTGCAGCTCAACAAGAAGTCTTGAAGGAGGAAAATTTCGTAACGGGAAGGTCAAAGGCCTAAGTAGACAGTTTGAGGTACGAACCGATGGCACTCGGTATTATTGCGGGATGCCTTTGGGTTCCGAAGTTTGGTGATCTACGAAACTTGTTTTAGATGAGGTTCATAAGTATGGGTACTCTATTCATCCTGGTTCAGGAAAGATGTATCATGATCTTAAGGAGCTGTATTGGTGGCCTAATTTGAAAGCTGATATGGCTACGTATGTGGTTAACTGTTTGACCTGTGCTAAGGTTAAGGCTGAACATTAGAAACCGTCTGGACTTTTGGTGCAACCTGAGATTCCCGAGTGGAAGTGGGAGGGTATTACAACGGATTTTATTACGAATTTACTGAGAGTTGTGGGTGGTTATGATACCATTTGGGTGATTGTTGACCGACTCACAAAATCAGCTCATTTATTACCGATTAAGGAAACGGATTCGATAGAGAAGCTTACTCGTTTGTATTTGAAGGGGATTATTTCAAGGCATGGTGTTCCTGTATCTATTATTTCAGACCGAGACAGTCGATTTATATCGAGGTTTTGGCAACCCTTACAGGAAGCTTTAGGAACTAAATTGGATATGAGCACCGCTTATCACCCGCAGACGGATGGTCAGAGTGAAAGGACCATTCAAACATTGGAAGACATGTTATGAGCATGCGTGATTGATTTTGGTAATGGGTGGGATAGATACTTGCCGTTGGCTGAATTTTCTTATAATAACAGTTATCATGCAAGTATTAAAGCCGCACCATTTGGAGCTCTGTATGGTAGAAAGTGTAGGTCACCTGTCTGCTGGAATGAGGTTGGGGATGCTCAACTTACAGGTCCAGGAATTATTCATGAGATCACCAAGAAGATCGTACAGATTAAGGAAAGTTTAAGAACCACCAGAAGTTGGCAAAAGAGCTATGCCAATAAGAGAAGGAACAATATTAAATTTCAGGTCGGTGATCGTGTTATGTTGAAGGTATCACCTTGGAAGGGCGTGATATGTTTTGGTAAAAAGGAAAGTTAAATCCTCGATTTGTTGGACCGTTTGAGATTATCGAAAGAATTGGACCCGTGGCTTATCGTTGAAATTGCCACAAGAGCTTAGCGCTTTTCATAGCGTTTTTCATGTATCGAATTTGAAGAAGTGTTTGGCCGAGGCCAATGAAACCATTCCTCTTGATGAACTTCATGTTGATAAACAACTCCATTTTATTGAGGAACCTGTCGAGATTATGGATTGAGAGGTTAAGACTCTTAAGTATAGTAGAATTCCTATTGTTTGAGTTAGATGGAACGCCAGACGCGATCCCGAGTTCACTTGGGAGCGTGAAGGTCAGATGAGGCAGAAGTACCCGCAGTTGTTCCCAAATGATGAGGAAACCCCTGCACCTGCTTAAATTTCGGGACGAAATTTCCGTAACGGGAAGTTACTGTAACGACCCTACTTTTTCCGTTATATTTTACCGTTAATTATTTAACGTCCGTTAATTGTTATTCGTGCCACGTCATTTCTATGATCTATATTATTATTTTAGTAATAATATATTAATTATTATGTGTTAAATGAATATTTGTATTCATATTTTAAATTGTACGTTTCTACGTGTCACGGATTTCTATCCGGCGAATCTTTTCGATTTTCAAACCAACGGTCGAGTTTTTGGGATTTTTAAATCATAATTATTTTAAATATGATATTTTTATATCATATGATTATATATAGTATTTATATTTATTCTTCGTCGCGTAATTATTATCTCTCCGAATTTTCAATCGCGTAGCCGTATTTTCGCGTTTCGGGTTTCGTTCGGGCATTCGGGCCACAAGGAATTTATGATTTATCAAATTGGGCCATTAAGGGGGCCCACCCCTTGGATTTTCGGCCGAACCCCATGAGAAGGGGGTATAGCCTTGATTTTTTTTTCATTTTACAATCACACTTCATTTTACAATTTACTAGTAACCTAATTTTCTATTTTTTTGCTCTCATTCTCCTTCTTCCTCCCACCTTTGAGCCGTCACCCTAGCACACTAAAACCACCATCATCTTCATCAAGCTTGCTTGGATCATCAATTCATTAGCATAATCGGATTCTACACGATCTCCTCTACACGATTATATCTTTCAATTCTTGATTAGGGTATAAACCCTAACCCTAGATTTTTAATTTTTCATATATTTTCTGTATTTTGATGTTATATTGATAGTATGATAGTTACATGTTATTGTATTGATGATTGTATGCGTAGAATTGCTCAAATACATATGTTTTCGGTTTGATTGAATTGGGACAGCTGACTTTTCGTTCATTTCTGATATTCTGACTGATATAAAAGTGAAATTAAAGTATCTATATGAGTTCCTCTCATCAAGACATTAATTTTAGACTCCGGATTCATGTCGTTTCGATTCCCGGAGCCCTAAATATGATCAAAGTGGTATTTTATTAAGATTGAAATGTGATTTTGGTATGAACCAGGTTTGGTCCGACTTTGTGACCATATTTGGTGACTTTAGGGTGTGTTAATGTGTTAGTACTGATGGTGGGGAGAACTTTCATGTTCGGGTCATCTCAATCCGAGCCACGAATCACCCGTTACGTCTAAAACAAGTTTTTGATTGAATTAAAGTTCCAAGTAGTGTAAGGGCTGTACATCACGACTTGTGGACTGTTCTTGGGGTGTTCTTGAGTGTATCAAAGTGTCGGGTGGTTTGCTTAGGCGGAGATATATGTAAGGCTCGCCGAAAATCGACACCCGGGGCTAAGGATACGACCCGATGAACTTTTGATTTAAAACTTGTGACAAATTATTAAACTTATGATATAAATAATGGATTTCATTATCATTTAATTACTTATGATAAAAAAATAATTATTATTATTTAAGACTTATGATATATATTTATTATATCATTTAATTAATACTTATGATTTAATTAACATTTTAATAATACTTTTATTATTAATGGAAAATACTTATGATAAGTATTAAACTTGTATTATGAGATTACTATTATAAGACTTATAATAAGGATTAATTAATTATTTAATTATTATAAGGCTTAGTTATTATTTAATTATAATTTAATTATTAAATATTTAAGATTTAATAATTATAATTAGAAACTTATGATATGATTAATAATTCATTATTAATTAATAATACTTATGATATGATTTAAAATTTATTATTAATTAATAATATTTATATTATGACTAATATTTAATTAATTAATTAAATACTTATGTTATATTAATTATATCATTTAAACTTATATTAACTTTAATAATTCATTTTAATTTAATTAAACTTATGTTATGATATAATTAGACATATTTAACTTTAATAAACGTTATAACTTATATTATTATTATAACTTACACTTTTAAAATTTACATTGACCATGTTTGACCAAGGTTGACTTTTGAGTTGACTTTCGGTTGACTTTGACTTTCAGTTGACTTCTGTTGACTTTCTAAATAAGGAAACTTTCCTAACTTAAAACTTTCTAAAAATAGAAACTTTCTAAATTTGGAAACTTTCCAAAAATAGAAACTTTCCTAAAATAGAAACTTTCCAAAAATGGAAACCTGCTAAAAATAGAAACTTTCTAAAAATAGAAAGTGTGTGTCCGTACGCTGTTCCGATCAAACCGATGCATGTTGAGTATTGTTCTATGTCTACTTGCAACATGTACAATAGCTATCATACTAAGACTTGACCTAAGTTAGTTATTTATATCGACCTGCTTTATTTATAGGTCGGCGTTGTGATCACTCATGATCACTTTACTTCATTTGCTGTTCGCATAATTGTGTGGTTACTTCGTTTGCTAATAAGGTGAGTTATAGTCCCATTTTTCTATTTTAAATCTTTTGGGATGAGAATACATGCAATTTATTTTATATTTTGGACACAAGTGGAAGTTGGTTTAAATTATTCATTGTGAGTCGAACAAAAATATTCCCTAATCTGATAATTGTAATCACTGGTTTCTACTGGTGAACGCGAATCCTATGGATAGATCTATCGGGTTTGACAACCCCATTTCGAGCTAGTCGCGCTAGCAATTTATAATCGGAATATTTAGTACTTCGTATTTTGTTGTAGATACACTTGTTCGGTGTATATTATTTATTGTGTTTGGCAAGGGTAAATAAATGGTTAAGTGGTTACCAGGTGGCTCACGGAAAATGGAATAATGTTTTATTATATGTTTTCTAGCATATAATTTGGTGGTTTAAAAAGGACTTTTATGTTTTCAAACATAAATTTTTATTGTTTAAATTAAATATTGTTTGCAATATTAAACCTATAATTCATTCAACATTTTTGTTGACAGTTACTCGCATGTTTTATTCTCAGGTTCATGATTGATTGCTTCCGCTGTGCTTAGAGAGTCTGCATATTTATGATGGCAGCTTTTGTTAAACATTAACTTGCATTCTATTTTGTTACATTAAATAGTGGTTGTTTGTTGACTTTGTTTTGGTCAACTTTTGGTTAAAGTATTGTTGTATAGTTTTTCTAAACTTATACATTTTAGTAGATTTCCTTTATAGGAAATCATTTTTAAATAAAGAATGCAAGGTTGTTTTATTAAATTCATATAGAGTTTCGATCAAGCTGTGGGACCAAGTGACGGAGCCGTTAAGTGTTTTGGCGGAGTCGTCACACGAACCTATAACAATATATACATATATATCAAAGTATGTTCAAAATATATTTACAACACTTTTAATATATTTTGATGTTTTAAGTTTATTAAGTCAGCTGTCCTCGTTAGTAACCTACAACTAGTTGTCCACAGTTAGATGTACAAAAATAAATCGATAAATATTATCTTGAATCAATCCACGACCCAGTGTATACGTATCTCAGTATTGATCACAACTCAAACTATATATATTTTGGAATCAACCTCAACCCTGTATAGCTAACTCCAACATTCACATATAGAGTGCCTATGGTTGTTCCGAAATATATATAGATGTGTCGACATGATAGGTCGAAACATTGTATACGTGTCTATGGTATCTCAAGATTACATAATATACAATGCAAGTTGATTAAGTTATAGTTGGAATAGATTTGTTACCAATTTTCACGTAGCTAAAATGAGAAAAATTATCCAATCTTGTTTTACCCATAACTTTATTTTAAATCCGTTTTGAGTGAATCAATTTGCTATGGTTTCATATTGAACTCTATTTTATGAATCTAAACAGAAAAAGTATAGGTTTATAGTCGGAAAAATAAGTTACAATTCGTTTTTGTAAAGGTAGTCATTTCAGTCGAAAGAACGACGTCTAGATGACCATTTTAGAAAACATACTTCCACTTTGAGTTTAACCATAATTTTTGGATATAGTTTCATGTTCATAATAAAAATAATTTTCCCGGAATAACAACTTTTAAATCAAAGTTTATCATAGTTTTTAATTAACTAACCCAAAAGAGCCCGCGGTGTAACTACGACGGCGTAAATCCGGTTTTACGGTGTTTTTCGTGTTTTCAGGTTTTAAATCATTAAGTTAGCATATCATATAGATATAGAACATGTGTTTAGTTGATTTTAAAAGTCAAGTTAGAAGGATTAACTTTTATTTGCGAACAAGTTTAGAATTAACTAAACTATGTTCTAGTGATTACAAGTTTAAACCTTCGAATAAGATAGCTTTATATGTATGAATCGAATGATGTTATGAACATCATTACTACCTCAAGTTCCTTGGATAAACCTACTAGAAATTAGAAAAATAGATCTAGCTTCAAAGGATCCTTGGATGGCTTGAAAGTTCTTGAAGCAGAATCATGACACGAAAACAATTTCAAGTAAGATTTCCACTCGAAATAAGATTGTTATAGTTATAAAAATTGAATTAAAGTTTGAATATGATTATTACCTTGTATTATAAAGATAACCTACTGTAAGTAACAAAGGTTTCTTGATCTTGGATGATTACTTGGAATGGATTTAGAAAACTTGGAAGTAAACTTGCAATCTTGGAAGTATTCTTGATTTTATGAAACTAGAACTTTTGGAATTTATGAAGAACACTTAGAACTTGAAGATAGAACTTGAGAGAGATCAATTAGATTAATAAAATTGAAGAATGAAAGTGTTTGTAGGTGTTTTTGGTCGTTGGTGTATGGATTAGATATAAAGGATATGTAATTTTGTTTTCATGTAAATAAGTCATGAATGATTACTCATATTTTTGTAATTTTATGAGATATTTCATGCTAGTTTCCAAATGATGGTTCCTACATGTGTTAGGTGACTCACATGGGCTGCTAAGAGCTGATCATTGGAGTGTATATACTAATAGTACATACATCTAAAAGCTGTGTATTGTACGAGTACGAATACGGGTGCATACGAGTAGAATTGTTGATGAAACTGAACGAGGATGTAATTGTAAGCATTTTTGTTAAGTAGAAGTATTTTGATAATTGTCTTGAAGTCTTTAAAAAGTGTATGAATACATATTTAAACACTACATGTATATACATTTTAACTGAGCCGTTAAGTCATCGTTAGTCGTTACATGTAAATGTTGTTTTGAAACCTTTAGGTTAACGATCTTGTTGAATGTTGTTAACCCATTGTTTATTATAACAAATGAGATGTTAAATTGTTATATTATCATGATATTATGATATATAATATATCTTAGTATGATATATATACAGTTAAATGTCGTTACAACGATAATCGTTACATATATGTCTCTTTTCGAAATCATTAAGTTAGTAGTCTTATTTTTACATATGTATTTCATTGTTAATACACTTAATAATATATTTACTTATCATTTAACATAATTAAACAAGTGTATCAATATCTTAATATGATTCATATGTACCTAGTAAGACGTTGTTATAACGATAATCGTTATATATATCGTTTTCGAATTTCTTAAATTAATAGTCTCATTTTTATGTATATAACTCATTGTTAAAATACGTAATGAGATACATACTTATAATAAAATCATGTTACTATATATATAACCATATATATGTCATCGTATAGTTTTTACAAGTTTTAACGTTCGTGAATCACCGGTCAACTTGGGTGGTCAATTGTCTATATGAAACCTATTTCAATTAATCAAGTCTTAACAAGTTTGATTACTTAACATGTTGGAAATACTAAATCATGTAAATATCAATTTCATTTAATATATATAAACATGGAAAAGTTCGGGTCACTACACCACTCGAGTATCGAAATGGCACTGTTCGAAGCACTTTATGGTAGAAAGTGCAGATCTCCAATTTGTTGGAATGAATTGGGGGATAGACAGACTACGGGTCCGGAGATAATCCAAGAAACTACAGAGAAAATCATCCAAATTCAACAACGGTTGAAAACTGCTCAGAGTCGACAAAAGAGCTACGCGGACCTTAAAAGGAAATATATAGAATTTGAAATTGGGGAGATGGTCATGCTTAAGGTTTCGCCTTGGAAAGGCGTTGTTTGATTTGGTAAACGGGGGAAACTAAATCCAAGATACATTGGACCATTCAAGATTTTAGATCGTGTTGGACCAGTAGCCTACCGACTTGAATTACCTCAACAACTCGCCAATGTACATAATACCTTCCACGTCTCGAATCTGAAGAAGTGCTTAGCTAAAGAAGATCTCACTATTCCTTTAGACGAAATTAAAATCAATGAAAAACTACAATTCATTGAAGAACCCGTCGAGATAATGGATCGTGAGGTTAAAAGGCTCAAGCAAAACAAGATACCAATTGTTAAGGTTCGATGGAATGCTCATAGAGGACCCGAGTTCACCTGGGAACCAGAAGATCAGATGAAGAAGAAATACCCGCATTTATTTCCAGAAGATACGTCAACACCTCCAACTGCTTAAAATTTCGGGACGAAATTTATTTAACGGGTAGGTACTGTAGTGACCCGAACTTTTCTATGTTTATATATATTAAATGAAATTGATATTTATATGATTAAGTGTTTCCAATATGTTAAGCAATCAAACTTGTTAAGACTTGATTAATTGAAATAGGTTTTATTTAGACAATTGATCACCCAAGTTGACCGGTGATTCACGAACGTTAAAACTTGTAAAAACTTTATGATGTCATATATATGGATATATATATATAGTTAACATGGTATTATGATAAGTAAACATATCATTAAGTATATTAACAATGAACTACATATGTAAAAACAAGACTACTAACTTAATGATTTCGGAACGAGACATATATGTAACGATTATCGTTGTAACGACATTTAATTGTATATATATCATATTAAGATATATTAATATATCATGATATCATGATAATGTAATAATTTAACATCTCAATTGATATAATAAACAATGGGTAAGCAACACTTAACAGGATCGTTAACCTAAAGGCTTCAAAACAACATTTACATGTAACGACTAACGATGACTTAACGACTCAGTTAAAATGTATATACATGTAATGTTTTAATATGTATTTATACAATTTTGAAAGACTTCAAGACACTTATCAAAATACTTCTACTTAACAAAAATGCTTACAATTACATCCTCGTTCAGTTTCATCAACAATTCTACTCGTATGCACCCGTATTCGAATTTGTACTCGTACAATACACAGCTTTTAGATGTATGTACTATTGGTATATATACTCCAATGATCAGCTCTTAGCAGCCCATGTGAGTCACCTAACACATGTGGGAACCATCATTTGGAAACTAGCATGAAATATCTCATAAAATTACAAAAATATTAGAAATCATTCATGACTTATTTACATGTAAACAAAATTACACATCCTGTATATCTAATCCATATACCAACGACCAAAAACACCTAAAAATACTTTCATTCATCAATTTTTTCCATCAAATTGATCTCTCTCAAGTTCTATCTTCAAGTTCTAAGTGTTCTTCATAAATTCTATAAGTTCTAGTTTCATAAAATCAAGAATACTTCCAAGTTTGCTAGCTTACTTCCAATCTTGTAAAGTTATCATCCAACCTCAAAAAATCTTTCCTATTTATAGTAAGATATCTTTCTAATACAAAGTAATACTCATATTCAAACTTTGATTCAATTTCTATAATAACAATCTTATTTCGAGTGAAAATCTTACTTGAACTTATTTTCGTGTCATGATTCTGCTTCAAGAACTTTCAAGCCATCCAAGAATCCTTTGAAGCTAGATATATTTTTCTCATTTTCAGTGGGTTTATCCACAAAACCTGAGGTAGTAATAATGTTCATAACATCATCCGATTCATATATATAAAACTACCTTATTCGAAGGTTTAAACTTGTAATCACTAGAACATAGTTTAGTTAATTCTAAACTTGTTCGCAAACAAAAGTTAATCCTTCTAACTTGACTTTTAAAATCAACTAAACATATGTTCTATATCTATATGATATGCTAACTTAATGATTTAAAACCTGAAAAAACGAAAAACACCGTAAAACTGGATATACGCCGTCGTAGTAACACCGCGGGCTGTTTTGGGTTAGTTAATTAAAAACTATGATAAACTTTGATTTAAAAGTTGTTCTTCTGGGAAAATAATTTTTCTTATGAACATGAAACTATATCCAAAAATCATGATTAAACTCAAAATGGAAGTATGTTTTCCAAAATGGTCATCTAGACGTCGTTCTTTCGACTGAAATGACTACCTTTACAAAAATGACTTGTAACCTGTATTTCCGACTAAAAACTTATACTTTTTCTGTATAGATTCATAAACTTAAGTTCAATATGAAACCATAGCAATTGGATTCACTCAAAATGGATTTAAAACGAAGAAGTTATGGGTAAAACAAGATTGGATATTTTTACTTGTTGTAGCTACATGAAAATTGGTAACAAATCTATACAAATCATATCCTAGCTAACTTATATTATATTATACATGTATTCTAATATATTATGTAATCTTGGGATACCATATACACATATACAAATGTTTTGACATATCATATCGACCCATCTATATATATTATTTGGAACAACCATAGACACTCTATATGCAGTAATGTTGGAGTTAGCTATACAGGGTTGAGGTTGATTCCAAAAATATATATACTTTAAGTTGTGATCTAGCCTGAGACGTATATACACTGGGTCGTGGATTGGGTCAAGATAATATATATCAATTTATTTCTGTACATCTAACTATGGACAACTAGTTGTAGGTTACTAACGAGGACAGTTGACTGAAAATATTTAAAACATTAAAACGTATTAAAAAATGTTGTAAATATATTTTGAACATACTTTGTTATATATGTACATATTTGTTATAGGTTCGTGAATCGACCAGTGGCCAAGTCTTACTTCCCGACGAAGTAAAAATCTGTGAAAGTGAGTTATAGTGCCACTTTTAAAATCTAATATTTTGGGATGAGAATACATGCAGCTTTATAAATGTTTTACAAAATAGACACAAATACGCAAAACTACATTCTATGGTTGGATTATTAAACCGAATATCGCCCTTCAAGTCTGGTAGCCTAAGAATTAGGGAAATGTCCCCTAATTGACGCGAATCCTAAAGATAGATCTATTGGGCTTAACAACCCCCATTCAGGTTATGGATGGTTTAGTACTTCGAGATTATTTAACAGACGAGAGGTTCTGTTTTGGGGATATTCTATGCATTAAGTTAACGTCGGTTACCAGGTGTTCAACATATGAATGATTTTTATCTCTACGCAGTTTGCGAAATGCCTGATAAGAGATGTGTTATAAAAATGAAATCTTGTAGTCTATTATTATGATTTAATAATATATAGGTTAAACCTATAACTCACCAATAATTTTGTTAACGTTTTAAGCATGTTTATTCTCAGGTGATTATTAAGAGCTTCCGCTGTTGCATACTAAATTAAGGACAAGATTTGGAGTCCATGCTTGTATAATATTGTTTAAAAACTGTATTCGAAGACTTATGTTGATGTGTAATATTATTGTAAACCATTATGTAATGTTCGTGTGAAAAACGCTATATTTTAGATTATCATTATTTGATCATCGTCGTAATATTTTAAAGGTTATGGTTTGTTTTAAAATCGAATGCAGTCTTTGAAAAACATCTCATATAGAGGTCAAAACCTCGTGACGAAATCAATTAATATGGAACGTTTATAATCAATATGAACGGGACATTTCACCTATGTCCTAGTTCCGATTTATCGAACGTTCGTTCGTACGTTTAAAAAACACTAGTACATTTCATTTCGCGACATATACCATTATTAATAATTAGACTTAAATCATTGATAAACTATTTTACTCGAAGTATAACTTATTCAATTGAGTGTTTTGGTCATTTCCTTCTTTAAATCAAAGTCTCGTTATTTATCAAAGTATATTTAATATTAGTTTCAAAACGTTTTAAAACTAAATGTTATATTTTATCTTGTTGTAATATATATATATATATATATATATATATATATATATATATATATATATATATATATATATATATATATATATATATATTTAAAAATATAACTTTGTATATATTGAAATATTTATTTAATAATATGATATTTAGTTTTTCCAAAACTATTTATATTTCAAACTTCATTTAAAATCGTTTAGAATTTTTTATTTCGTAATACATTTACCTTTTTGAAATGATGTAAATATATTTGCAATTTATAATAAAAATGTAACACCCCATTTTCCCGTGCGCGTCTAAAGGTCCGTACTTAATCAATAGTACGCTTATAACTTATTCGTTATGTGATTAAATGAACTAAAGTGTTAGTTAGGTGTAAGTGCATATATGTATATGTGTGTATATATATATGGGTATATTCGAATGCGTGCGTGTACGCGTATATGAATGTGACATGATGGCGTTGAGTCGTGTGAGACTTAAGGTTGAAGTTTAGACGTGCATAGGAAGGGTGAATGAGGTGTGCTAGTTGTTGAACCCTTGATTCATGTTAAATTGTCGAAGTGACCAGACCTACGCTAACGCCGCGCCGCGACAAACGGGTCCGCGCCGCGGCCATTGAAGCAAACCAGGATCAGAAAGAGGGTTAAGAGTGATCATTTTTCCTTCAATTCGTCGCGCCGCGACGAATGGCGCCGCGCCGCGGCATCCCTGCAGATCAGACTCCGAATTCTGCTCAAATTAAATAGGGTTTAGGGGCAATTTGGTCTTTTTGCGTGTAGATCTGTTTGGAGCTTTTAATATCAGCCACTTGTTCTCCATTTCTTATTTCTTTTCCATTTTCTTTCACATTTTCCTCTCAAATCCTAAAACTCACTTAGATTAAACTCAAGATTTGAAGGTGAAGTTTTGTGAATCAATCCTAGAAGCAAGAATTAAAGTTACTCTCCTTGTTATTAGCTACAAGAGGATAGTTTTGGTAAGTCTCAACTCTAAGTTTGAGTTTCATTTAGTTTAAGCTAGGGTTTGGTTCATATGGAACTTGTGTGACCCATTTGAGGGTTAAATGGGTGGATTTTGGGTTGGATTGTTAAAAGGAAACCCTAAATAGCTATTATCTAGGGTTTGGTCTTGTGATTTGAGGTTGTAAGTGCTAAGTGATGTTGTTAGGCACTAATGCACTTTTAAAATGATGAAAGAATTTTTAATGTGTAAGTTGGACTTGGTTTGTGAGTCAAAGAGTCAAAAGAGCACTAGTTGACCTAATCGGGTGAAATGGTTATGAAATACATCAAGTTTATGTTAGTTGATGTTAATAGACCCTAATCACTAGCTTTTAGTGATTTATGACAAGGAATGGTCATTAATGGGCGGTTTTGGGTAGTTGAGTCATTTAATGCAATCGGGTCATTAAATGCTCAAGGGTTAGAAGTTGGCATTTAATTCAACTAGATTGTATGTTAATAAAATGCATAATGTAATAGGTACGTTACATTGAAGGTTTGCAAGCTCGGTTAGCTTCCACAAGAGTCTTGAGGTGAGTGGAATGATTATGCATATGTGTATATAATGTATTTACTTGTACGAGATTCGATGTGGGTTTAAGTTCGGGCGGTCGATACCACATCGGGTCAATATATGATATGGGTTTAAGTTCGGGCGTTCGATGCAATGTCATATATGTGTGTGGGCATGTAGTGTGGGTTTAAAGTTCGAGCGTTCGATACCACATTACATGTGACGGGTGGGTTTAAAGTTCGGGCAATCGATACCACTCCGGGGTTAGTGTTATAATTTGTTGTGCACTAACGGTTGTTGGGAACACCAATGGGAAATTCGAAGTACCATTCCTTGTACTATTGGTTAACCATGGCTATGTGTTTGTTGTGTGGTGTTTTCACATTATTCGAGTTATATATGTTATCGCTGTGCTAGCTTGTGGTCTTGGAGATTTAGCGTTATGCCTTGTGTTGGTATGTCTTTTAAATTGCTAGCGTGTATGAGGTAATTGTGTATGTGATTGCATGTAAGTAGGTTATATATGTATGTGTATAATCATTGCATTCACTAAGCGTTAGCTTACCCTCTCGTTGTTTATCTTTTTTAGATGCAGGCGCAGTTAAGGGCAAGGGGGTTATCGGACATTAGGTGTCCCGTGATGATGCTTTGTTGGAGTTTTGATGTTGGCCTAACGTTTTGGGTAGTTTAGTCCCAAATCATGCTCGAAGTGTCGTTTGGATTGTAAACTATCATTTGTAATGGGTCAAACTTGTACTAAACTTTATTCGTAGCCCTCGTGCCTTTTGTAAACAATTAATTGTTGTGCGTTTTAAATGGTACTCGTGAAATGGGTTACATATTTATTTGGCATGTAATTGTGTTGTATAAAAAAAAAATTTATCGTATGGATTACGGGTTGGGTTGTTACAAGTGGTATCAGAGCATGGTCTAAGGGATTTAGGTAACTTGAGATAGGTGTCTAGACTTAGACTTTTGTGTTGTGGAATTATATACGGGACTTGTAGGACTACGGGTCAGTGCGGGGTTTGATTAGTTCTTTGATGCATAAGTGGACAACTATGCTATGTTATGATGTTACTAATCATGTGTTGTTGTTTTGAACATCGAGCAAGATGGTTGTGACACGTTTGAGCATGGCACGGCATGCGAGCGTAATAGTGAGTCGCGACCACTATTACGGTTGCAAGTCAAGTCAAGCAAGGATGTGCGACAAGTATCGAGCTAGATGTGGTGTGTGTGCGATCATATGCATAGGTATATATGTGTATTAAATTGTTGGTGATGTCTAATCCATTTTTAATCTTTAGAATGAAGACGAGAAACGGAACGAATACGAATGGCAATGGTGGTCCCTCTCATGTGGAGGAAGATGAGATGACTACCAAGATTGAGACCGCTTTAGAAAACTATGTTTCGGTTTTCTCACGAAGGGTTAAACAAATATTCGAAGAGTCGGTTTCGGAACAAATTGTCGATATGATTCAAGAACGGATGTCTAATGCCGTTAAAGAAGAAGTTGAAAGGAGGTTTCCTAGACCTCAAAATGTGGGCGAGTTGGAGTTTAGCTATAAGAACTTCTTGGCGACTAAGCCTCCTCACTTTCACGGGGATCCCGACCCCATGAAGAGTGCGGCTTGGATTTCTGATGTTGAAGGTTGTTTTCGCGCGACCGAGTGCCCTCCAGAAAAGAAAACAAGGCTTGCTACTAGTTTGTTAAGGGGCCATGCTAAAGATTGGCTCGATGGCAAGATTGATATGGTGGGTGATGCGGCTTTTGTGGGGTTATCTTGGGCGGATTTCAAGAAGGAGTTTTTCCTTGAATATCGTACGCAAGCGGATCTTTCCAAATTGCGCAACGAGTTAAGGAACATGTGTCAAGGGTCTTTGGACCTAAACACTCTTAAAACCAACTTTCTCGCTAAGGCGCGTTTTTGCCCCGAGTATGTGGGGAATGATCAATTGTTAATGGAAGACTTTCATGCGACCCTTAGAGATGATTTGAAGGTTAAAATTAGTATTGGTCATGTTGAGACCTTTGCTAAGCTTTTGGCGGTGGTGAAGGGGTTTGAAGTGCAAGCTCCGAGTCCGGTTAGTTATGCGCCAAGAAAACGAAAGTTTGAAGCTTCTAATTTTTCGAACAAGAAGAGTAAGGGAGCATTTGAAAGTGTCGGTAGCGTGAAGAAGGGTGCTTCTAGTGGTCACATGGTCACTTGTTTCAATTGTGGGCAAAAAGGTCACTACTCTCGTGATTGCCCAAAACCGCGTACTAATGTGATCACATGTTTCAATTGTCAACAAGAAGGGCACCGAAAGTCGGAGTGCCCCGAACTCTGAAATGATCAAGTTAAGAGAATGGAGAAGGCGGCGGGGTCGGCTAGGGGACGTAATTATTTGATGACCAATGACGAAGCCAAGCAATCCAATGAAGTCGTTTCAGGTACTTTCATGGTTAACTCTAATCCGGCAAGGATTCTATTTGATAGCAGTGCAAATTTATCGTTTGTGTCTCCAAAATTTGTGCCTAAACTTAATAAACCGTTAGCTAAGTTAAGTCGTCCGGTAGAAGTCGAAATAGCGGATGGCAAGACGGTGCTAGTGGTTGATGTGTGTAAGAATTGTAATGTTGTGTTTGGTTCCGAGAACTTTAATATTGATCTCATTCCGATGATGTTGGCTGATTTTGATATAGTGGTTGGTATGGATTGGCTCGATCATAATAGAACCGATATTGCGTGCCATGAAAAATCTATTCGTGTGAAGACCCCAAGTGGGGGAGAGTTAATTATTCATGGTGATAAACGTAGAAGACTTGTACCGGGATGCACTTTTGCACGGGCACATCGTTTCCTTGTTAGTGGTGGCATGGTTTTTCTTGCCCATGTTGTTGATACTCGTGATGAGCCACCACCCATTCGTGAAATTCTGGTGGTAAGTGAGTTTGAAGATGTTTTTCTGGATGAGTTACCGGGTGTTCCGGTGGAAAGACAAGTCGAATTTCGAATTGAGTTGGTTCCGGGAGCTACTCCCATTGCTAAAACTCCTTATCGTTTAGCACCAACAGAAATGCAAGAATTGTTGTGTCATAACCCGTCCTTAACCATAAGAACGAGTTAGATAACGTATGATTTCATTGCGAGGTATTGACCTCTATATGTGACATTTTTAAAAGAACAACTGCATTTATTTTACATTACAAACCATAACTCTTATTTTAATACAAGCTTTAGACAATAAAAAGATGATTATCGTTTAGCGATAATCTTAGACTTACAAACTTTACATGTGATGATAACAATACGATTTCTAGCATATTTTACATTACAATTCCTCGGATATGCAGTTTTGTTTTTGACACAAATATGCGTACACATGATCTTGCTTAAATTCAACATGTTGCAGCGGAAGCTTTTAGTTATCACCTGAGAATAGACATGTTTAAAATGTCAACATAAAGTTGGTGAGATATAGGTTTAATGCCGGCAGCGGTATAAATATAGACCACAAGATTTCATATGTAAACATTTTAATAAAAATATTCTAAGTGGTTGAGCACTTGGTAACCATACTTAACATTTAATCACGTCGCATATTCCCTTTATTATGAAATCTTACTACACCGTACCAAGTGTAGTCACCGAAACGAAGTACTGTGCAACCGTTGAATACTGGTCGTCCAGTCCGGTTGGGGTTGTCAAGCCTGATAGATCTATCAACAGGATTCGCGTTTACAATACCGCTGTAAATAGTAGTTACCAAGCTACAGGGAAGTATGCCAGTGGTACAACTCAACGTAGAATATATTTTTCAGTTACTTGTGTCCATATCGTAAAACATAAAATACATGTATTCTCATCCCGAAATATTTAGAGTTTAAAAGTGGGACTATATACTCACTTTTGCCTTGAAGATATTTATATTTTGACTTGGTCTCCGGTTGATATCACGAACCTATCCATATATAATATATCAATATATTTTCATTTTAAACAATCGTCACGTATATATACTTATAATACTTTTAATGTCTTCTTAGTCCGTAGTTAGCAATTCAATTTTAATGGTTCATATTTAGGTGTTTAATAAATAAATAAAACCCCCATCGAAATAAATAAAACCCCCATCGTATTCGTATTGGTCGGGATTAATCTTGACCCATGGTACCTATATTGTCAAGAAGACGTATTGCGTACAATCATGGGATCTTATGATTAATCTTCTCGTATAGTTTATGGGTGATCCTGAAATATATAAAATTAAATTATGAGTACATATATATAAAATATCATGTTATTTTAGAAAGATGTGCTTTATTTAATTTTTCTCCAATTATTTTCGTGGCTAAACTAGTTTTGGATATCCGATCTTGTTTTAGTCATAGTTTCTTCGTTACAACTCCGTTTTCGTTGGTTCAACTTGCCACTTCCTTGGATCGAGTCCTTATTTAAGAATATGAACTGTAAATACCTTAGTTTGTATTCGAAATCACAGGTCATAGGTCAAACTTTGGTGAAACTTATGAAGTTGATCATTTTCCATCATGTAAACAACCTTAAATGATTATTTTTCTAAAAATACTTATACTTTGAGTTAAATCATGAAATTTTTATGTGTTAACATATTCATAGTAAATATCAATTTTCCAGAAAATAAGCCTCCAATTCAAAGTT
Organism: Rutidosis leptorrhynchoides; assembly: GCF_046630445.1. Classification (NCBI taxonomy): domain Eukaryota; kingdom Viridiplantae; phylum Streptophyta; class Magnoliopsida; order Asterales; family Asteraceae; genus Rutidosis; species Rutidosis leptorrhynchoides. The sequence goes on along the minus strand of NC_092334.1, from coordinate 182,364,190 downwards.
CAAGATGGTTTTTAATTATCCAACCCAAAACAGCCCCCGGTTGTACTCCGACGATGTAAATTCAGTTTTTAAGGTGTTCTTTGAAAAACCAAGTTTTACCTTGTTAAGTTAGCATATCCTTATGATATATTATAGGTCTTGAAGTATTTTAAAAGTTAAGTTAGAAGGATCTATTTAGTTTGCAAACAAGTTTGAAAACATTCAAACTATGTTCTTGTTGTTAAAATTTTATACCATAAAATAAGATAACTATATATATATGAATCGAATAAGGTTATGAACAAAGTTACTACCTCAAGTTACTTGGACAAGATTGCTGTAAAAGAGGTGTAAAAACCTAGAACCAAAAGAGTAATGGAGTTGGATGAAAGATTGGAAGCAACTTAAGACATAAACTTGAAATGAAAGTTGTATTTTTGTAGTGTTTTTGTTTGATCTTGTTATGGTGGTGTTTAAGGTGATTCTTGAGAGGATTTTTGCTGTAGTTCTTAGAGATACATGAAGCTAGTAAGTATGTGTTCCTAACTAGAGAAGTAATGTGGTAAAAATTGAAAATGGATGGAAGTATTTAAGGTGGTGGTGGCGTGATTTATGGTATACAAGGACAAGTTCACATGTTGTAATCTTGTGTAATTAGTCATACAATCATACAAAAGTAATTACCTTATACATAAGGCATGAACAAGGGCTGGTTGGTGGTGATTTGATGTGTATATACTAATAGTAAATACGTATAGAAGCTAGGTATGTTACGGGTACATATACCGTAGATATACGTATAGAAATCTTGTGAAAATGGAACGAGGATTCAAATATAGTTATCTTTTGTGAATATACTTATATTGTTTTATGTATTTAAGTTCTTAAAAAGTGATTAAATACATTACATATACGATATATGTATAAACATTATAGGTTATAAGTATTTATATCAAAGAACGTTACGTATGGTTATTGTTTTGAAAACTTAAGTTAGTAGTTTCAAAATATACATATATCTTATTGTTATTAATACAAAATGAAATATTAAAACATCCTTAGATTATGTTAAATATGTATATATACATATATATACACAAACGAATAATTATCATATATTATATAGTTCGTGATATCATCGGTCAAACTAGACGGTCAAACGTTGTGTAAAACTCTTTTCAAAAACATAAGTCTCAACAATTTGGATTGCTTATCATGTTGGTAAGGTTTAATTTATGTAAATATTAATCTTATAAGTATAGATCAATCGTAAAAGTCCGGGTCATTACAGTACCTACCCGTTAAATAAATTTCGTCCCGAAATTTTAAAATTGTACCTATTTTGCGTCGTCGGGAAACAAGTGTGGATACTTTTGTTTCATTTGATCCTCTCGCTCCCAAGTAAACTCGGGACCTCTTCGTGCATTCCAACGAACTTTAACGATCGGTATGTTGCTCTGCGTGAGCCGTTTAACTTCACGGTCCATGATCTCGATTGGTTCTTCTATGAATTGTAGTTTCTCGTCAACTTGAATTTCTTCAAGAGGAATGGTGAGGTCTTCCTTTGCAAGACACTTTTTAAGGTTCGAGACGTGAAATGTATTATGTACTCCGGCGAGTTGTTGCGGTAACTCGAGTCGATAAGCTACAGGTCCGATGCGTTCGATAATTTTGAACGGGCCTACATACCTTGGGTTTAGTTTACCCCTTTTTCCAAAACGTATTACACCTTTCCAAGGTGACACCTTTAGCATAACCATGTCACCGATCTGAAACTCTAATGGTTTCCTTCGGACATCGGCGTAGCTCTTTTGGCAACTACGGGCTGTTTTCAATCTCTCCTTGATTTGTACTATCTTCTCAGTCGTTTCGTGTATGATCTCGGGACCAGTTAATTGTCGATCTCCAACTTCATTCCAACAGATAGGAGATCTACACTTCCTTCCATACAGTGCTTCGAATGGTGCAGCTTTAATGCTCGCATGATAACTATTATTATACGAGAATTCTGCTAACGGTAAATACTTATCCCATCAGTTTCCAAAATCGATCACACATGCCCTGAGCATGTCTTCAAGAGTCTGAATTGTTCTTTCACTCTGCCCGTCAGTTTGCGGATGATATGCGGTGCTCATATCTAAACGAGTTCCTAGGGCCTCTTGTAGTGATTGCCAGAACTTTGATGTAAATCTACTATCACGATCAGATATAATGGAAATAGGTATTCCATGCCTTGAAACTATTTCCTTTATATATAATCGTAATAATTTCTCCATTCTATCCGTTTCCTTTATAGGCAAGAAATGTGCAGACTTGGTGAGACGATCAACAATCACCCAAATGGTGTCGTATCCCCAGGCAGTCTTTGGTAACTTCGTGATGAAATCCATGGTAATACCGTCCCATTTCCATTCTGGAATTTCTGGTTGTTGAAGTAACCCTGACGGCTTCTGGTGTTCTGCTTTGACTTTAGAACAAGTTAAACATTCCCCAACATATGTTGCAACGTCTGTCTTTAAATTAGGCCACCAATAATGCGTCTTAAGATCTTGATACATCTTTCCAACTCCAGGATGTATCGAGTATCTTGTCTTATGTGCCTCGTTCAATATCAACTTCCTTAATCCACCCAACTTCGGTACCCAAATACGATTTGCAAAATATCGAGTTCCATCTTCCCGTATAACGAGTTGCTTCTCATACTTCTTCATTATTTCATTTCCTATATTTTCTTTAGTAAGTGCTTCTCGTTGAGCCTCTTTGATTTGTGAGTTGAGATTCATGCGAATTTTTATGTTCATCGCTCGAACTCGAATTGGTTCTCGTTCCTTTCTGCTTAAAGCATCGGCCACCACGTTCGCCTTCCCGGGATGATAACGAATTTCACAATCATAGTCGTTTATCAGCTCGACCCACCTACGTTGCCTCATGTTCAACTGTTTCTGATCAAAAATATGTTGAAGACTTTTATGATCAGTAAACACAGTGCATCTAACCCCATATAAGTAGTGTCTCCATATCTTCAACGCAAACATGACTGCTCCCAGTTCTAGATCATGCGTCGTATAATTCCGCTCGTGAATCTTCAATTGTCGGGATGCGTATGCAATAACTTTCTTTCGTTGCATAAGAACATAACCAAAACCTTGTCGCGAAGCGTCACAATATATTTCAAAATCATCGTTCCCTTCAGGTAATGATAAAATAGGCGCCGTAGTTAAATTCTTCTTCAGTAATTGAAATGCGTTCTCCTGCTCCGAGGTCCATTCGTATTTCTTCCCTTTTTGCGTTAATGCTGTCAACGGCTTAGCTATTCGGGAAAAATCTTGAATAAACCTTCTATAATAACCGGCTAAACCCAAAAATTGGCGTATCTGCATTGATGTTTTAGGAGTCTCCCATTTTTCAATGGCCTCAATTTTAGCTGGATCAACCTGAATTCCTTTGCTACTAACAACGTGACCAAGAAATTGCACTTCTTTCAACCAGAAAGCACACTTAGAAAATTTAGCGTATAGCTGTTCTTTTCTCAACAATTCTAATATTAACCTTAAATGTTGCTCATGCTCTTGCTCACTCTTGGAATAGATAAGAATGTCATCAATGAAAACAATAACAAACTTATCTAAATATGGACTACAAACTCGATTCATGAGGTCCATGAATACAGCTGGCGCATTCGTCAATCCAAACGGCATGACCAAAAATTCGTAATGACCGTAACGTGTCCGAAAAATAGTTTTCGGTATATCTTCTTCTTTGACGCGTAATTGATGATAGCCCGATCTTAGGTCAATTTTCGAGTACACACGTGATCCTTGGAGTTGATCAAATAAGTCGTCAATTCTCGGTAGTGGATACCGATTCTTGATAGTTAACTTATTTAATTCACGATATTCTATACACATCCTAAAAGATCCATCTTTCTTTTTAACAAATAGAATCGGAGCTCCCCACGGTGAAGTACTTGGTCGTATGAATCCACGATCCAGTAATTCTTTTAACTGACTCTGAAGTTCTTTTAACTCGGACGGTGCAAGTCTATATGGAGCACGGGCAACTGGTGCAGCTCCTGGTACTAAATCTATTTGAAATTCTACAGATCTAAATGGAGGTAATCCCGGCAACTCTTCCGGAAAAACTTCAGGAAAATCTCTTGCCACAGGCACGTCGTTGATGCACTTCTCTTTTTCTTTCTTTTCGACTTTATTAACATGTGCTAGAATAGCATAACATCCCTTTTCTAAACACTTCTTGTAATGACCCGCACTTTTTCGATCGTTCTATACTTATAAGATTAATATTTACATAAATTAAACCTTACCAACATGATAAGCAATCCAAATTGTTGAGACTTATGTTTTTGAAATGAGTTTTACACAACGTTTGACCGTCTAGTTTGACCGATGATATCACGAACTATATAACATATGATAATTATACGTTTGTGTATATATATGTATATATACATATTTAACATGATCTAAGGATGTTTTAATATCTCATTTTGTATTAATAACAATAAGTTATAAGTATATTTTGAAACTACTAACTTAAGTTTTCAAAACGATAACCATACGTAACGTTATTTGACATAAATACTTATAACATATAATGTTTATACATATATCGTATATGTAATGTATTTAATCACTTTTAAAGACTTAAATACATAAAACAATATAAGTATATTCACAAAAGATAGCTATATTTGAATTCTCATTCCATTTTTCACAAGATTTTCTATACGTATATCTAGAGTATATGTACTCGTATCATACCTAGCTTCTATACGTATTTACTATTGGTATATACACATCAAATCACCACCAACCAGCCCTTGTTCATGCCTTATGTATAATGTAACTCTCTTGTTCATGCCTTATGTATAAGGTAACTACTTTTGATGTTTAGTATGACTAATTACATAAAAATACAACATGAAATTTTGTCCATGTTTTTCCATTAATCATGTTTTTATGGCCTTAAATACATCTTCCATTTTCAAATTTTATTACCTCATTTCTTTAACCAAAAACACACTCTTAAGAAACTCCATAACCATTCAGCTAGTATCCATGAAGATCTAGCCATAAAAACATCACTTAAACACCATAAGAAAAACCTTACAAAAACACTTCAAGAATCCTTTCAAGAACACAAGTTTACTTCCAATCTTTCATCCAACTCCATCACTCTTTTGGTTCTAGATTTTTACTTCTATTTTACAGCAATCTTGTCCAAGTAACTTTAGGTAGTAACTTTGTTCATAACCTTATTCGATTCATATATATATAGCTATCTTATTTTATGGTATAAAATTTTAACAACAAGAACATAGTTTGAATGTTTTCAAACTTGTTTGCAAACTAAATAGATCCTTCTCACTTAACTTTTAAAATACTTCAAGACCTATAATATATTATAAATATATGCTAATTTAACAAGGTATAACTTGGTATTTCAAAGAACACCTTAAAAAGTGAATTTACGACGTCGGAGTGCAACCGGGGGCTGTTTTGGGTTGGATAATTAAAAACCATCTTAAACTTTGAATTGGAGGTTTATTTTCTGGAAAAATGATTTTTACTATGAATGTGATAACACATAAAAATTTCATGATTTAACTCAAAGTATAAATATTTTTAGAAAAATAATCATTTAAGGTTGTTTACATGATGGAAAATGATTAACTTCATAAGTTTCACTAAAGTTTGACCTATGACCTGTGATTTCGAATACAAACTAAGGTATTTACAGTTCATAGTCTTAAAGAGGGACTCGATCCAAGGAAGTGGCAAGTTGAATCAACAAAAACGGAGTTGTAACGAAGAAACTATGACCAAAACGAGATCGGATATCTAAGACTAGTTTAGCTACGAAAATAATTGGAGAAAATTAAATAAATCACATCTTTTTAAAATAACATGATATTTTATATATATGTACTCATAATTTAATTTTATATGGTTCAGGATCACCCGTAAACAATACGAGAAGATTAATCATAAGATCCCATGATTGTACGCAACACGTCATTTGACAACACCGGTACTTTATGTACGCAACACGTCATTTGACAACACCGGTACCGTGGGTCAAGATTAATCTCGACCAATACATATACGATGGGGGTTTTTATTTATTTCATTGGGGGTTTATTAAACACCTAAAATGAACCATTAAAATTGAATTACTAACATCGGACTGCTAACTACGGACTAAGGAATTATTAAAAGTATTAAAAGTATTATAAGTATATATATGTGACGTTTGTTTAAAAAGAAAAGGTATTGATATATTATATATGGATAGGTTCGTGATATCAATCGGAGACCAAGTCAAAATTACATATCTTCAAGACGAAAGTGAGTATATAGTCTCACTTTTAAACTCTAAGTATTTCGGGATGAGAATACATGTATTTTATGTTTTACGTTATGGACACAAGTAACTGAAAAATATATTCTACGTTGAGTTGTACCACTGGCATACTTCCCTGTAGCTTGGTAACTGTTATTTACAGCGGTATTGTAAACGCGAATCCTGTTGATAGATCTATCGGGCCAGACAACCCCAACCGGACTGGACGACCAGTATTCAATGGTTGCACAGTACTTCGTTTTGTGACTACACTTGGTACGGTGTAGTAAGATTTCATAATAAAGGGAATATGCGACGTGATTAAATGTTAAGTATGGTTACCAAGTGCTCAACCACTTAGAATATTTTTATTAAAACGTTTATATATGAAATCTTGTGGTCTGTATATATATATATATTGCTGCCGGCATTAAACCTATATCTCACCAACTTTATGTTGACGTTTTAAGCATGTCTATTCTCAGGTGATAATTAGAAGCTTCCGCTACAACATGTTGAATTTAAGCAGGATCTTGCGTACTCATATTTGTGTCCAAAATAAAACTGCATATCCGAGGATTTGTATTGTAAAATATGCTAGAAATCGTGTTGTTATCATCATTTATAAAGTTTGTAAGTCTAAGATTATCGCTAAACGATAATCATCTTTATTTTGTCTAAAGCTTGTATCAAAATAAGAATTATGGTTTGTAATGTAAAATATATGCAGTTGTTCTTTTAAAAATGTCGCATATAGAGGTCAATACCTCGCAATGAAATCATACGTTATCTAACACGTTCTTATGGTTAAGGACGGGTTATGACATGTGGTATCAGAGCGGTGGTCTTAGCGAACCAGGTTTGCATTAGTGTGTCTAACTGATAAGTCGTTAGGATACATTAGTAAGTCTGGACTTTGACCGGGTCTGATTTAAAAACCATTGCTTATCATTGTTGGTTAAAATTTATATGTAAATATTATGTAGTACTAATGGGTTAGTTGTTATGTGATAGATGTCGGGCTCGAAACTTATTATCACATTCAGCGACTCCGAATCAGAATCTTCAGATGGCGTTTCAGTCATTAACCTATCCGATGACGAAAATAATATCTTTGGGGAAGACTCACAAATTCCGGATGAACCAACTATAGGGAACCCGGAAAGTGAACCCGAGGAGGAAAGTGAACCCGAGGAAGAAATACAGGAAATTACGAAAGACAAGTTCGAATTAGGAAAGAAACGAAAGGCTAATGAATTAGAAAATTCAAATCCCGAGTTTAGTGAGGATGATGTGGCACCAACTCCACTAAACACTACCACCCCTATTCCCGCTATACCTATTCGTTCTATCCCGGCATCCAGTTCTTCAGCCCCACCGCCAAAATATAGGCAGACAGCTAGGATAAGCGTTAGGCCATTCCTTGAACCTAAACGTCCTAGAAAATAGACCAAACGATGCGCTGCCATATTAAACCATGGGATCATATAATGTTTTGTATAATATTATTAGAGTGGTTTGCTTAATGTTCGATGTAAGATAAGCATATGTAAAATAGTGAAGTATGAAATGCAATAATTTTCCATGGTTAAGTATTATTTAGATTGTAGTAATAGGTTCTGTACTAAGCTATTAAGTATGAACATTAACGGGTAGGTACTACCCTAGATATAATTATAAAACGCTAATAAGAAGAAAAGGCTTTTATAATAATACCTAGTTCATATTATTAACAAGCTATAATGTACTATAAATACACACTACATCTATAATATTCCATGTGAATAATTATTTTCTTTCATTAGGAAATGGCGCGATTGAATCGAATGACGGAACAAGAAGTCGAGGAATTCATCAACCAGCGAGTCAATGACAGAATGTTATAGGTCGAAGCTGCAAGAGCTGCTGCAGTTAACCCAAATCCTCGTGTAGGATGCACCTACAAGACGTTTCAAGCTTGCAAGCCCTCATCATTCAGTGGAACGGAAGGACCGATCGGTTTAACCCGGTGGATAGAAAAGATGGAGACTGTGTTTAAAATCAGTGGTTGTGTTGAAAAGGACATGACCAAGTATGCATCGTGCACTTTACAAGATAGTGCACTCACGTGGTGGAAAAATTATGTGAAGGCTGTAGGAGGAGATGTAGCTTATGATACTCCATGGGAAGAATTCAAAACAATGTTAATCAATGAATATTGTCCAAGGAACGAGGTTAGGAAGTTGGAAGATGAATTACGAAGTCTGAAGGTTGTTGGTACTGAAATCACCAACTACAATCAGCGATTCATGGAATTAGTTTTGCTATGTCCTGAATTGGTTCCAACCGAAGAACGGAAGATTGAAATGTACAAAGATGGTTTACCCACAAAGGTCAAGGCAAACGTTACAGCATCGAGACCTAAGACAATTCATGAAGCTATAACCATGGCAAACGAGCTAATGGATCAGGTCATCTTGGATAAGAAATCATCCAATACTGATGTGAAGGTATTGGGTAACAAAAGAAAGTGGAATGGAAATTATGATCGAGGTAACCAACAACAATCTTTTAAGAAACAAGAAACCACGAAAGGTGCGGGTAGTGGTTCAGGTTTTGGTTACAAAGGACAAAGTCCTTTATGCAACCGATGCCACAAACATCATTTTGGTTACTGTAGTGTGGTATGCAACAAGTGTAATCGACAGGGTCATCTTGCTGAAGATTGTAGGGCTCTCGTTACAAATACAAATGGTACCAAGACTCCTGCCACCAATGCAAATAGAACTGCTTTGGCTACCGTTACTTGTTTTGGGTGTGGAAAACAAGGTCACTATAAGAGCCAGTGCCCGAATCCAGAGAAGAATGTCGGACCTGCACGTGGGAGAGCATTTATTATTAATGCTAGAGAGGCACGTGAAGACCCGGAGCTTGTTACGGGTACGTTTACCATTAATAACTTATCAGCGTCTATTATATTTGATACTGGTGCTGATAGAAGTTACGTGTGTAGAAATTTTTACACTAAATTGAATTGTTCATCATTACCTCTAGATGCTAAGTACATGATTGAGTTAGCTAATGGTAAACTAATTAAAGCCGATAAAATTTGTCGTGATTGTGAAATAAATTTAGCCGCAGAAACGTTTAAAATTGACTTAATACCCGTAGAATTAGGAAGTTTTGATGTAATAGTCGGCATGGACTGGATGTCCAAAGTAGGAGCTGAAGTTGTGTGTGCCAAGAAGGCAATTCGCATTCCTAGTAAGGATAAAATGCCGGCGATGATTTATGGAGAGAAGGGTAATTCAAAGCTAAAACTCATTATCTGTTTGAAAGCCAAGAAGTGTTTAGAAAAGGGATGTTATGCTATTCTAGCACATGTTAATAAAGTCGAAAAGAAAGAAAAAGAGAAGTGCATCAACGATGTACCTGTGGCAAGAGATTTTCCTGAAGTTTTTCCGGAAGAGTTGCCTGGATTACCTCCATTTAGATCTGTAGAATTTCAAATAGATTTAGTACCAGGAGCTGCACCAGTGGCTCGTGCTCCATATAGACTTGCACCGTCCGAATTAAAAGAACTTCAAAGTCAGTTAAAAGAATTACTAGACCGTGGATTCATACGACCAAGCACTTCACCGTGGGGAGCTCCAATTTTGTTTGTTAAGAAGAAAGATGGATCTTTTAGGATGTGTATAGATTATCGTGAATTAAATAAGTTAACTATCAAGAATCGGTATCCACTACCGAGAATTGATGACTTATTTGATCAACTGCAAGGATCATGTGTATATTCGAAAATCGACCTAAGATCGGGTTATCATCAATTACGTGTCAAAGAAGAGGACATTCCGAAAACTGCTTTTCGGACACGTTATGGTCATTACGAATTTTTGGTCATGCCGTTTGGATTGACGAATGCGCCAGCTATATTCATGGACCTCATGAATCGAGTTTGTAGTCCATATTTAGATAAGTTTGTTATCGTTTTCATTGATGATATTCTTATCTATTCCAAGAGTGAGCAAGAGCATGAACAGCATTTAAGGTTGATATTAGAGTTGTTGAGAAAAGAACAGCTATATGCTAAATTTTCTAAATGTGCTTTCTGGTTGAAAGAAGTGCAATTTCTTGGCCACGTTGTTAGTAGCAAAGGAATTCAGGTTGATCCAGCAAAAATTGAAGCCATTGAAAAATGGGAGACTCCTAAGACACCAACGCAGATACGCCAATTTTTGGGTTTAGCCGGTTATTATAGAAGGTTTATTCAAGATTTTTCCCGAATAGCTAAGCCGTTGACAGCGTTAACGCAAAAAGGGAAGAAATATGAATGGACCTCTGAGCAGGAGAGTGCATTTCAATTACTGAAGAAGAAGTTAACTACGGCGCCTATTTTATCGTTACCAGAAGGGAACGATGATTTTGAAATATATTGTGACGCTTCGCGACAAGGTTTTGGTTGCGTTCTTATGCAACGGAAGAAAGTTATTGCATACGCATCCCGACAATTGAAGATTCACGAGCGAAATTATACGACGCATGATCTAGAATTGGGAGCAGTCGTGTTTGCATTGAAGATGTGGAGACACTACTTGTATGGAGTTAAATGCACTGTGTTTACTGATCATAAAAGCCTTCAACATATTTTTGATCAGAAACACCTGAACATGAGGCAACGTAGGTGGGTCGAGTTAATAAACGACTATGATTGTGAAATTCGTTATCATCCCGGGAAAGCGAATGTGGTGGCTAACGCATTAAGCAGAAAGGAACGAGAACCAATTCGAGTACGAGCGATGAACATAAAAATTCGCATGAATCTCAACTCACAAATCAAAGAAGTTCAACGAGAAGCACTTACTAAAGAAAACATAAGAAATGAAATAATGAAGAAGTATGAGAAGCAACTCGTTATACGGGAAGATGGAATTCGATATTTTGCAAATCGTATTTGGGTACTGAAGTTGGGTGGATTAAGGAAGTTGATATTGAACGAGGCACATAAGACAAGATACTCGATACATCCTGGAGTTGGAAAGATGTACCAAGATCTTAAGACACGTTATTGGTGGCCTAATTTAAAGACAGACGTTGCAACATATGTTGGGGAGTGTTTAACTTGTTCTAAGGTCAAAGCAGAACACCAGAAGCCGTCTGGGTTACTTCAACAACCAGAAATCCCAGAATGGAAATGGGATGGTATTACCATGGATTTCATCACGAAGTTACCAAAGACTGCCTGGGGATACGACACCATTTGGGTGATTGTTGATCGTCTCACCAAGTCTGCACATTTCTTGCCTATAAAGGAAACGGATAGGATGGAGAAACTATTACGATTGTATATAAAGGAAATTGTTTCAAGGCATGGAATACCTATTTCCATTATATCTGATCGTGATAGTAGATTTACCTCAAAGTTCTGGCAATCACTACAGGAGGCACTAGGAACTCGTTTGGATATGAGTACCGCATATCATCCGCAAACGGACGGGCAGAGTGAAAGAACAATTCAGACTCTTGAAGACATGCTCAGGGCATGTGTGATCGATTTTGGAAACGGATGGGATAAGTATCTACCATTAGCAGAATTCTCGTATAATAATAGTTATCATGCGAGCATTAAAGCTGCACCATTCGAAGCATTGTACGGAAGGAAGTGTAGATCTCCTATCTGTTGGAATGAAGTAGGAGATCGACAATTAACTGGTCCCGAGATCATACATGAAACTACTGAAAAGATAGTACAAATCAAGGAGAGATTGAAAACAGCCCGTAGTCGCCAAAAGAGCTACGCCGATGTCCGAAGGAAACCATTAGAGTTTCAGATCGGTGACATGGTTATGTTAAAGGTGTCACCATGGAAAGGTGTAATACGTTTTGGAAAAAGAGGTAAACTGAACCCAAGATATGTAGGCCCGTTCAAGATCATCGAACGCATTGGACCGGTAGCTTATCGACTCGAGTTACCGCAACAACTCGCCGGAGTACATAATACCTTTCACGTCTCAAACCTTAAGAAGTGTCTTGCAAAGGAAGATTTCACCCTTCCTCTTGAAGAAATCCATGTCGACGAGAAACTACAATTCGTCGAAGAACCAATCGAAATCATGGACCGTGAAGTTAAACAGCTCAAGCAGAGCAACATACCGATCGTTAAGGTTCGTTGGAATGCTCGAAGGGGTCCCGAGTTTACTTGGGAACGAGAGGATCAGATGAAACAAAAGTATCCACACTTGTTTCTCGATGACGCAAAATAGGTACAATTTTAAAATTTCGGGACGAAATTTATTTAACGGGTAGGTACTGTAATGACCCGCACTTTTTCGATCGTTCTATACTTATAAGATTAATATTTACATAAATTAAACCTTACCAACATGATAAGCAATCCAAATTGTTGAGACTTATGTTTTTGAAATGAGTTTTACACAACGTTTGACCGTCTAGTTTGACCGATGATATCACGAACTATATAACATATGATAATTATACGTTTGTGTATATATATGTATATATACATATTTAACATGATCTAAGGATGTTTTAATATCTCATTTTGTATTAATAACAATAAGTTATAAGTATATTTTGAAACTACTAACTTAAGTTTTCAAAACGATAACCATACGTAACGTTATTTGACATAAATACTTATAACATATAATGTTTATACATATATCGTATATGTAATGTATTTAATCACTTTTAAAGACTTAAATACATAAAACAATATAAGTATATTCACAAAAGATAGCTATATTTGAATTCTCATTCCATTTTTCACAAGATTTTCTATACGTATATCTAGAGTATATGTACTCGTATCATACCTAGCTTCTATACGTATTTACTATTGGTATATACACATCAAATCACCACCAACCAGCCCTTGTTCATGCCTTATGTATAAGGTAACTCTCTTGTTCATGCCTTATGTATAAGGTAACTACTTTTGATGTTTAGTATGACTAATTACATAAAAATACAACATGAAATTTTGTCCATGTTTTTCCATTAATCATGTTTTTATGGCCTTAAATACATCTTCCATTTTCAAATTTTATTACCTCATTTCTTTAACCAAAAACACACTCTTAAGAAACTCCATAACCATTCAGCTAGTATCCATGAAGATCTAGCCATAAAAACATCACTTAAACACCATAAGAAAAACCTTACAAAAACACTTCAAGAATCCTTTCAAGAACACAAGTTTACTTCCAATCTTTCATCCAACTCCATCACTCTTTTGGTTCTAGATTTTTACTTCTCTTTTAGAGCAATCTTGTCCAAGTAACTTGAGGTAGTAACTTTGTTCATAACCTTATTCGATTCATATATATATAGCTATCTTATTTTGTGGTATAAAATTTTAACAACAAGAACATAGTTTGAATGTTTTCAAACTTGTTTGCAAACTAAATAGATCCTTCTCACTTAACTTTTAAAATACTTCAAGACCTGTAATATATCATAAATATATGCTAATTTAACAAGGTATAACTTGGTTTTTCAAAGAACACCTTAAAAACTGAATTTACGAAGTCGGAGTGCAACCAGGGGCTGTTTTGAGTTGGATAATTAAAAACCATCTTAAACTTTGAATTGGAGGTTTATTTTCTGGAAAAATGATTTTTACTATGAATATGATAACACATAAAAATTTCATGATTTAACTCAAAGTATAAGTATTTTTAGAAAAATAATCATTTAAGGTTGTTTACATGATGGAAAATGATTAACTTCATAAGTTTCACTAAAGTTTGACCTATGACCTGTGATTTTGAATACAAACTAAGGTATTTAAAGTTCATAGTCTTAAAGAGGGACTCGATCCAAGGAAGTGGCAAGTTGAATCAACGAAAACGGAGTTGTAACGAAGAAACTATGACCAAAACGAGATCGGATATCTAAGACTAGTTTAGCTACGAAAATAATTGGAGAAAATTAAATAAATCACATCTTTTTAAAATAACATGATATTTTATATATATGTACTCATAATTTAATTTTATATGGTTCAGGATCACCCGTAAACAATACGAGAAGATTAATCATAAGATCCCATGATTGTACGCAACACGTCATTTGACAACACCGGTACTTTATGTACGCAACACGTCATTTGACAACACCGGTACCGTGGGTCAAGATTAATCTCGACCAATACATATACGATGGGGGTTTTTATTTATTTCATTGGGGGTTTATTAAACACCTAAAAATGAACCATTAAAATTGAATTACTAACATCGGACTGCTAACTACGGACTAAGGAATTATTAAAAGTATTAAAAGTATTATAAGTATATATATGTGACGTTTGTTTAAAAAGAAAAGGTATTGATATATTATATATGGATAGGTTCGTGATATCAATCGGAGACCAAGTCAAAATTACATATCTTCAAGACGAAAGTGAGTATATAGTCCCACTTTTAAACTCTAAGTATTTCGGGATGAGAATACATGTATTTTATGTTTTACGTTATGGACACAAGTAACTGAAAAATATAATCTACGTTGAGTTGTACCACTGGCATACTTCCCTGTAGCTTGGTAACTGTTATTTACAGCGGTATTGTAAACGCGAATCCTGTTGATAGATCTATCGGGCCTGACAACCCCAACCGGACTGGACGACCAGTATTCAACGGTTGCACAGTACTTCGTTTTGTGACTACACTTGGTACGGTGTAGTAAGATTTCATAATAAAGGGAATATGCGACGTGATTAAATGTTAAGTATGGTTACCAAGTGCTCAACCACTTAGAATATTTTTATTAAAACGTTTATATATGAAATCTTGTGGTCTATATATATATATATATATATATATATATATATATATATATATATATATATATATATATATATATATATATATATATATATATATATATATATATTGCTGCCGGCATTAAACCTATATTTCACCAACTTTATGTTGACGTTTTAAGCATGTCTATTCTCAGGTGATAATTAGAAGCTTCCGCTGCAACATGTTGAATTTAAGCAGGATCTTGCGTACTCATATTTGTGTCAAAAATAAAACTGCATATCCGAGGATTTGTATTGTAAAATATGCTAGAAATCGTGTTGTTATCATCATTTGTAAAGTTTGTAAGTCTAAGATTATCGCTAAACGATAATCATCTTTATTTTGTCTAAAGCTTGTATCAAAATAAGAATTATGGTTTGTAATGTAAAATATATGCAGTTGTTCTTTTAAAAATGTCGCATATAGAGGTCAATACCTCGCAATGAAATCATACGTTATCTAACACGTTCTTATGGTTAAGGACGGGTTATGACACTTCTTGGCTTTCAAACAGCTAATGAGTTTTAGCTTTGAGTTACCCTTCTCTCCATAAATCATCACCGGCATTTTATCCTTACAAGGAATGCGAATTGCCTTCTTGGCACACACAACTTCAGCTCCTACTTTGGACATCCAGTCCATGCCGACTATTACATCAAAACTTCCTAATTCTACGGGTATTAAGTCAATTTTAAACGTTTCACCAGCTAAATTTATTTCACAATCACGACAAATTTTATCGGCTTTAATTAGTTTACCATTAGCTAACTCAATCATGTACTTAGCATCTAAAGGCAATGATGAACAATTCAATTTAGTGTAAAAATTTCTACACACGTAACTTCTATCGGCACCAGTATCAAATATAATAGATGCTGATAAGTTATTAATGGTAAACGTACCCGTAACAAGCTCTGGGTCTTCACATGCCTCTCTAGCATTAATAATAAATGCTCTCCCACGTGCAGGTCCGATATTCTTCTCTGGATTCAGGCACTGGCTCTTATAGTGACCTTGTTTTCCACACCCATAACAAGTAATGGTAGCCAAAGCAGTTCTATTTGCATTGGTGGCAGGAGTCTTGGTACCATTTGTATTTGTAACGAGAGCCCTACAATCTTCAGCAAGATGACCCTTTCGATTACATTTGTTGCATACCACATTACAGTAGCCAGAGTGATTTTTGTGGCATCGGTTACATAAAGGATTTTGTCCTTTGTAACCAAAGCTTAAACCACTACCCGCACCTTGCGTGATTTCTTGTTTCTTAAAAGATTGTTGTTGGTTACCTCGATCATAATTTCCATTCCACTTTCTTTTGTTACCTGATACCTTCACATCAGTATTGGATACTTTCTTATCCATGATGACCTGATCCATTAGCTCGTTTGCCATGGTTATAGCTTCATGAATTGTCTTAGGTTTCGATGCTGTAACATTTGCCTTGACCTTTTTGGGCAAACCATCTTTGTACATTTCAATCTTCCATTCTTCGGTTGGAACCAATTCAGGACATAGCAAAACTAATTCCATGAATTGCTGATTGTAGTTGGTGATTTCAGTACCAACAACCTTCAGGCTTCGTAATTCATCTTCCAACTTCCTAACCTCGTTCCTTGGACAATACTCGTTGATTAACATTATTTTGAATTCTTCCCATGGAGTATCATAAGCTACATCTCCTCCTACAGCCTTCACATAATTTTTCCACCACGTGAGTGCACTATCTTGTAAAGTGCACGATGCATACTTGGTCATGTCCTTTTCAACACAACCACTGATTTTAAACACAGTCTCCATCTTTTCTATCCACCGGGTTAAACCGATCGGTCCTTCTGTTCCACTGAATGATGAGGGCTTGCAAGCTTGAAAAGTTTTGTAGGTGCATCCTACACGAGGATTTGGGTTAACTGCAGCAGCTCTTGCAGCCTCGACCCATAACATTCTGTCGTTCACTCGCTGGTTGATGAATTCCTCGACTTCTTGTTCCGTCATTCGATTCAATCGCGCCATATTCTTCTATAAGAATGAAAAGAAAATAATTATTCACATGGAATATTATAGATGTAGTGTATATTTACAGTACATTATAGCTTATTAATAATATGAACCAGGTATTATTATAAAAGCCTTTTCTTCTTATTAGCGTTTTATAATTATATCTAGGGTAGTACCTACCCGTTAATGTCCATACTTAATAGCTTAGTACAGAACCAATTACTACCATCTAAATAATACTTAACCATGGAAAATTATTGCATTTCATACTTCACTATTTTACATATGCTTATCTTACATCGAACATTAAGCAAACCACACTAATAATATTATACAAAACATTATATGATCCCATGGTTTAATACGACAGCGCATCGTTTGGTCTATTTTCTAGGACGTTTAGGTTCAAAGAATCGCTTAACGCTTATCCTGGCTGTCTGCCTATATTTTGGCGGTGTCTCCCTATATTTTGGCTGTGGGACTGAAGAACTGGATGCCGGGATAGAACGAATAGGAATAGAGGGAATAGGGGTGGTAGTGTCTAGTGGAGTTGGTGCCACATCATCCTCACTAAACTCGGGATTTGAATTTTCTAATTCATTAGCCTTTCGTTTCTTTCCTAGTTTGAACTTGTCTTTTGTAATTTCCTGTATTTCTTCCTCGGGTTCACTTTCCTCCTCGGGTTCACTTTCCGGGTTCTCTATAGTTGGTTCATCCGGAATTTGTGAGTCTTCCCCAAAGATATTATTTTCGTCATCGGATAAGTTAATGACTGGAACACCATCTGAAGATTCTGGTTCGGAGTCGCTGAATGTGATAACAAGTTTTGAGCCCGACATCTATCACACAACAACTAACCCATTAGTACTACATAATATTTACATATAAATTTTAACCAACAATGATAAGCAATGGTTTTTAAATCAGACCCGGTCAAAGTCCAGACTTACTAATGTATCCTAACGACTTATCAGTTAGACACACTAATGCAAACCTGGTTCGCTAAGAACCTGGCTCTGATACCACATGTCATAACCCGTCCTTAACCATAAGAACGAGTTAGATAACGTATGATTTCATTGCGAGGTATTGACCTCTATATGCGACATTTTTAAAAGAACAACTGCATTTATTTTACATTACAAACCATAACTCTTATTTTAATACAAGCTTTAGACAATAAAAAGATGATTATCGTTTAGCGATAATCTTAGACTTACAAACTTTACATGTGATGATAACAATACGATTTCTAGCATATTTTACATTACAATTCCTCGGATATGCAGTTTTGTTTTTGACACAAATATGCGTACACATGATCTTGCTTAAATTCAACATGTTGCAGCGGAAGCTTTTAGTTATCACCTGAGAATAGACATGTTTAAAACGTCAACATAAAGTTGGTGAGATATAGGTTTAATGCCGGCAGCGGTATAAATATAGACCACAAGATTTCATATGTAAACATTTTAATAAAAATATTCTAAGTGGTTGAGCACTTGGTAACCATACTTAACATTTAATCACGTCGCATATTCCCTTTATTATGAAATCTTACTACACCGTACCAAGTGTAGTCACCGAAACGAAGTACTGTGCAACCGTTGAATACTGGTCGTCCAGTCCGGTTGGGGTTGTCAGGCCCGATAGATCTATCAACAGGATTCGCGTTTACAATACCGCTGTAAATTGTAGTTACCAAGCTACAGGGAAGTATGCCAGTGGTACAACTCAACGTAGAATATATTTTTCAGTTACTTGTGTCCATATCGTAAAACATAAAATACATGTATTCTCATCCCGAAATATTTAGAGTTTAAAAGTGGGACTATATACTCACTTTTGCCTTGAAGATATATATATTTTGACTTGGTCTCCGGTTGATATCACGAACCTATCCATATATAATATATCAATATATTTTCATTTTAAACAATCGTCACGTATATATACTTATAATACTTTTAATGTCTTCTTAGTCCGTAGTTAGCAATTCAATTTTAATGGTTCATATTTAGGTGTTTAATAAATAAATAAAACCCCCATCGAAATAAATAAAACCCCCATCGTATTCGTATTGGTCGGGATTAATCTTGACCCATGGTACCTATATTGTCAAGAAGACGTATTGCGTACAATCATGGGATCTTATGATTAATCTTCTCGTATAGTTTATGGGTGATCCTGAAATATATAAAATTAAATTATGAGTACATATATATAAAATATCATGTTATTTTAGAAAGATGTGCTTTATTTAATTTTTCTCCAATTATTTTCGTGGCTAAACTAGTTTTGGATATCCGATCTTGTTTTAGTCATAGTTTCTTCGTTACAACTCCGTTTTCGTTGGTTCAACTTGCCACTTCCTTGGATCGAGTCCTTCTTTAAGAATATGAACTGTAAATACCTTAGTTTGTATTCGAAATCACAGGTCATAGGTCAAATTTTGGTGAAACTTATGAAGTTGATCATTTTCCATCATGTAAACAACCTTAAATGATTATTTTTCTAAAAATACTTATACTTTGAGTTAAATCATGAAATTTTTATGTGTTAACATATTCATAGTAAATATCAATTTTCCAGAAAATAAGCCTCCAATTCAAAGTTCAAGATGGTTTTTAATTATCCAACCCAAAACAGCCCCCGGTTGTACTCCGACGACGTAAATTCAGTTTTTAAGGTGTTCTTTGAAAAACCAAGTTTTACCTTGTTAAGTTAGCATATCCTTATGATATATTACAGATCTTGAAGTATTTTAAAAGTTAAGTTAGAAGGATCGATTTAGTTTGCAAACAAGTTTGAAAACATTCAAACTATGTTCTTGTTGTTAAAATTTTATACCATAAAATAAGATAACTATATATATATGAATCGAATAAGGTTATGAACAAAGTTACTACCTCAAGTTACTTGGATAAGATTGCTGTAAAAGAGGAGTAAAAACCTAGAACCAAAAGAGTGATGGAGTTGGATGAAAGATTGGAAGCAACTTAAGACATAAACTTGAAATGAAATTTGTATTTTTGTAGTGTTTTTGTTTGATCTTGTTATGGTGGTGTTTAAGGTGATTCTTGAGAGGATTTTTGCTGTAGTTCTTAGAGATACATGAAGCTAGTAAGTATGTGTTCCTAACTAGAGAAGTAATGTGGTAAAAATTGAAAATGGATGGAAGTATTTAAGGTGGTGGTGGCGTGATTTATGGTATACAAGGACAAGTTCACATGTTGTAATCTTGTGTAATTAGTCATACAATCATACAAAAGTAATTACCTTATACATAAGGCATGAACAAGGGCTGGTTGGTGGTGATTTGATGTGTATATACTAATAGTAAATACGTATAGAAGCTAGGTATGTTACGGGTACATATACCGTAGATATACGTATAGAAATCTTGTGAAAATGGAACGAGGATTCAAATATAGTTATCTTTTGTGAATATACTTATATTGTTTTATGTATTTAAGTTCTTAAAAAGTGATTAAATACATTACATATACGATATATGTATAAACATTATAGGTTATAAGTATTTATATCAAAGAACGTTACGTATGGTTATTGTTTTGAAAACTTAAGTTAGTAGTTTCAAAATATACATATATCTTATTGTTATTAATACAAAATGAAATATTAAAACATCCTTAGATTATGTTAAATATGTATATATACATATATATACACAAACGTATAATTATCATATATTATATAGTTCGTGATATCATCGGTCAAACTAGACGGTCAAACGTTGTGTAAAACTCTTTTCAAAAACATAAGTCTCAACAATTTGGATTGCTTATCATGTTGGTAAGGTTTAATTTATGTAAATATTAATCTTATAAGTATAGATCAATCGTAAAAGTCCGGGTCATTACATGTTGAATCAAATTCAAGAGTTACTTGAGAAGGGTTTCATTCGACCGAGTGCTTCGCCATGGGGTGCTCCGGTTTTATTCGTGAAAAAGAAGAATGGAAGTATTCGGATGTGTATCGACTATCGGGAGTTGAACAAGGTGACGATCAAGAATTGTTATCCATTGCCTAGGATTGACGATTTGTTTGACCAACTCCAAGGTGGGACGTATTTCTCAAAAATTGACCTACGGTCCGGCTATCACCAAATGCGGGTCCGTGAGGAAGATATTGAGAAAACGGCCTTTCGAACGCGTTACGGGCATTTTGAATTTATGGTTATGCCTTTTGGTCTTACGAATGCACCGGCGGCATTCATGGATCTTATGAACCGAGTGTGCCAACCTATGTTGGACAAGTCGGTAATTGTGTTCATTGACGATATTCTTGTCTATTCTAAGAGCATGACGGAACATGAACACCACTTGCGCGAAGTATTGAAGACGTTGAGAAAAGAGAAGTTGTATGCTAAATTCTCAAAATTTGAATTTTGGCTAAGGGAGGTTCAATTCCTTGGCCATATTGTGAACAAGGATGGTATTCAAGTGGATCCGGGGAAGATAGAGATGGTGAAGGATTGGGGACGACCGACTACGCCTACATAAATTCGAAGTTTTCTCGGATTGGCCGGTTACTATCGTCGGTTTATCCAAGACTTTTCCAAGATTGCTTCGCCATTAACTAAGTTGACAAGGAAGAATACGAGATTCAATTGGGAGAACGAGCAAGAAATCGCTTTTCAATTGTTGAAAGAGAAATTGTGTAAAGCTCTGGTCTTAGTATTGCCAGAAGGTGTGGATGATATGACGGTCTATTGTGATGCTTCTTTGAATGGGCTCGGGTTGCTTCTTTGAATGGGCTCGGGTGTGTTCTAATGCAACGAGGTAAATTCATCACTTACGCCTCTCGCCAATTAAAGGAACATGAAAAGAGATACCCGACTCATGATCTCGAATTAGCGGCGGTGGTCCATGCTTTGAAAATTTTTCACCATTACTTGTATGGTGTCAAGTGTACGATTTATTCGGATCACAAGAGTTTGAAACATCTTTTTGATCAACGGGATTTAAATTATCGTCAATGTAGATGGATGGATGTGGTGAAGGATTATGATTGTGAGATACTTTATCATCCGGGCAAAGCGAATGTGGTCGCGGATGCGTTAAGCGGAAAGAGTCACCACCCGGCATTATGATTGGGATTGTTACGTATGATTATTACTAACGATTTTCTTGAAAAACTTGGTGTGATTCAAATAGAGGCTTATGTTCACAACAAGCATGCGGAACGAATTGTGGGGCAATCGGAATTCATTACGATGGGTTCGCGTGGTTTATTGTCTTTTCAAGAAAGAGTGTGGGTGCCTAAGATGGGTGATTTCCGAAAGGTGCTTCTTGATGAGGCGCACAAGTCTAAGTATTCCATACATCCGGGTGCGACAAAGATGTACCATGATTTGAAGAAAGATTATTGGTGGCCGGGCATGAAACGCGACGTTGTTAAGTATGTTGAGCAATGCGTCACGTGTTTGCAAGTTAAAGCCGAACACCAAAAGCCGTATGGTAAGTTACAACCACTAGAAATTCCGATGTGGAAGTGGGAGCATATTACCATGGATTTTATTACCAAGTTGCCAAAAATGGCAAGAACCCAATTTGATACTATTTGGGTGATTGTTGACAGATTGACGAAAAGTGGATTGTTTCTTCCTATTAAAGAAGCGATTACATCGGAGGCACTTGCGAAGATGTTCATTAAGGAGGTGATATCAAGACACGGCATTCCCGCGTCTATCGTTTCGGATCGGGACATGCGTTTTACTTCTCGATTTTGGAAGAAGTTTCATGAAGATATGGGTACGAGGGTAAATATGAGTATGGCGTACCATCCTCAAACGGACGGTCAAACTGAACGTACGAACCAAACATTGGAAGATATGTTACGTGCGTGTATCATTGACTTCGGTGGTAGTTGGGATGAACATTTACCTTTGGTGGAATTCTCCTACAATAATAGTTTTCACTCTAGTATTGGAATGCCACCGTATGAGATGTTGTATGGTAGAAGGTGTCGAACCCCAATTTGTTGGGGTGAAGTGGGTCAAAGGGAAGTCGGGAGCTCCGACTTGGTATTGGAGACAAATGATAAAATCGATATGATTCGGGAACATTTGAAAAAGGCGCAAGATAGGCAAAAGTCTTACGCTGATAAGCGTAGACATTTGATCGAATTCCAAGAAGGTGATATGGTGATGCTCAAGGTTTCGCCATGGAAGGGTATCATTCGGTTTCAAAAACAGGTAAAGTTAGCTCCTCGGTTTATTAGGCCGTTTAAGGTTTTAGCTCGTGTTGGTGAAGTCGCGTATCATTTGCAACTTGCGGGGATCCATAACACATTTCATGTTTCCCACCTCCGTAAGTGTCTTGCGGCTGATTCTTCATGGATGCCTTTAGACGAAATTGAGCTAAACAACAAGTTAGAATACATTGAAGAGCCGATTGCTATACTCGATGAGAAGGTAAAAATGTTGCGTAACAAAGAGGTGAGGACCTTTAAGGTCCAATGGCGTCGTAGTAAAGGTTTCGAGTTTACTTGGGAGCCCGAAAAATTCGTGTTGGTTTACCTTCCCTCGTGTCATGAGGCTTGGATCGCGAGAACGCGCTCCGATTTAAGTGGGGGAGAGTTGTAACACCCCGTTTTCCCGTGCGCGTCTAAAGGTACGTACTTAATCAATAGTACGCTTATATCTTATTCGTTATGTGATTAAATGAACTAAAGTGTTAGTTAGGTGTAAGGGCATATATGTATATGTGTGTATATATATATGGGTATATTCGAATGCGTGCGTGTATGTGTATATGAATGTGACGTGATGGCGTTGAGTCGTGTGAGACTTAAGGTTGAAGTTTAGACGTGCATAGGAAGGGTGAATGAGGTGTGCTAGTTGTTGAACCCTTGATTCATGTTAAATTGTCGAAGTGACCAGACCTAGGCTAACGCCGCGCTGCGACAAACGGGTCCCCGCCGCGGCCATTGAAGCAAACCAGGATCAGAAAGAGGGTTAAGAGTGATCATTTTTCCTTCGATCCGTCGCGCCGCGACGAATGGCGCCGCGCCGCGGCATCCCTGCAGATCAGACTCCAAATTCTGCTCAAATTAAATAGGGTTTAGGGCAATTTGGTCTTTTTGCATGTAGATCTGTTTGGAGCTTTTAATATCAGCCACTTGTTCTCCATTTCTTATTTCTTTTCCATTTTCTTTCACATTTTCTTCTCAAATCCTAAAACCCACTTAGATTAAACTCAAGATTTGAAGGTGAAATTTTGTGAATCAATCCTAGAAGCAAGAATTAAAGTTGCTCTCCTTGTTATTAGCTACAAGAGGATAGTTTTGGTAAGTCTCAACTCTAAGTTTGAGTTTCATTTAGTTTAAGCTAGGGTTTGGTTCATATGGAACTTGTGTGACCCATTTGAGGGTTAAATGGGTGGATTTTGGGTTGGATTATTAAAAGGAAACCCTAAATAGCTATTATCTAGGGTTTGGTCTTGTGATTTGAGGTTGTAAGTGCTAAGTGATGTTGTTAGTCACTAATGCACTTTTAAAAGGATGAAAGAATTTTTAATGTGTAAGTTGGACTTGGTTTGTGAGTCAAAGAGTCAAAAGAGCACTAGTTGACCTAATCGGGTGAAATGGTTATGAAATACACCAAGTTTATGTTAGTTGATGTTAATAGACCCTAATCACTAGCTTTTAGTGATTTATGACAAGGAATGGTCATTAATGGGCGGTTTTGGGTAGTTGAGTCATTTAATGCAATCGGGTCATTAAATGTTCAAGGGTTAGAAGTTGGCATTTAATTCAACTAGATTGTATGTTAATAAAATGCATAATGTAATAGGTACGTTACATTGAAGGTTTTCAAGCTCGGTTAGCTTCCACAAGAGTCTTGAGGTGAGTGGAATGATTATGCATATGTGTATATAATGTATTTACTTGTAAGAGATTCGATGTGGGTTTAAGTTCGGGCGGTCGATACCACATCGGGTCAATATATGATATGGGTTTAAGTTCGGGCGTTCGATGCCATGTCATATATGTGTATGGGCATGTAGTGTGGGTTTAAAGTTCAGGCGTTCGATACCACATTACACGTGACGGGTGGGTTTAAAGTTCGGGCGATCGATACCACTCCGGGGTTAGTGTTATAATTTGTTGTGCACCAACGGTTTTTGGGAACACCAATGGGAAATTTGAAGTACCATTCCTTGTACTCTTGGTTAACCATGGCTATGTGTTTGTTGTGTGGTGTTTTCACATTATTCGAGTTATATATGTTATCGTTGTGCTAGCTTGTGGTCTTGGAGATTTAGCGTTATGCCTTGCGTTGGTATGTCTTTTAAATTGCTAGCGTGTATGAGGTAATTGTGTATGTGATTGCATGTAAGTAGGTTATATATGTATGTGTATAATCATTGCATTCGCTAAGCGTTAGCTTACCCTCTCGTTGTTTATCTTTTTTAGATGCAGGCGCAGTTAAGGGCAAGGGGGTTATCGGACATTAGGTGTCCCGTGATGATGCTTTGTTGGAGTTTTGATGTTGGCCTAATGTTTTGGGTAGTTTAGTCCCAAACCATGCTCGAAGTGTCGTTTAGATTGTAAACTATCATTTGTAATGGGTCAAACTTGTACTAAACTTTATTCATGGCCCTCGTGCCTTTTGTAAACAATTAATTGTTATGCGTTTTAAATGAAACTTGTGAAATGGGTTACATATTTATTTGGCGTGTAATTGTGTTGTATAAAAAAAAATTTATCGTATGGATTACGGGTTGGGTTGTTACAAAAAAGCTTTAATTATGTTCTTCTAACTTTTATATACATAAATGAATTACCTTATAAAACGTTTTAATAATAAAGTTCTTTTTAAAACTGAAAACATTTTAGTACGTTTGAAACTAAATTGTATACATATTATAATTTTGTTTTCCAAAATCAATTATATTAAGAACCATTTTGTTAAAAGTTTAAAATGACGAAAATCGTTATATCCTAACATGTTTTAGGAAAGTAAAATCATGTATGACACATAACAAGTTTCAAGTTTCTAAATTACCATTTGTTGGTGAAGCATAGGATATAGTCCAATGGTTAATGTATGAAATAATTTAATGTAAAATGTTGATTTACTTAACTTGTCGGTATCCAACATCTAAGTTATTTACACTACACGTTCTTACTTTCTCTTTAAACAAAACGAAAGGTAAAATAATTATCTCACTAACACCACGAGGAAAATATTGTAAAGCATGAATTGAAAATCAAATAGGAATCTCCACTAACCCTTGTCTATTTCCCGTTAATTGACCCTTTTGTTCTTACTTGTAATTCACTTTACCAATTATTCTGAATACCGTTAAAAAGGAAAGGTTTTTCTAAATCAGAGTGGACCTCTCAACAGAGACTCATAATCACCTCGTAATGTATCTAATAATTCAATCATTTGATTTTATCTTTTAATTTTCGTCGATAAACATATATTGAAACTAATACGTTTATGTAAAGTATTATTCATCAAATACTTTGTTAACGTTCTTAAGTCATTTCATAACTTATTTTCATATCAACCAAACCGTTAAATGTTTTATTAATATTTCTCAATTTAATAATCACACATATGTATATATTTATACATATCTATTTACACATAATTGTTCGTGAATCATCGAGAGCAGTCGAAGGGTAAATGAATACATGAACACAGTTCAAAGTTTTTGAGATTTCAACATTACAGGCTTTGCTTATCGTGTTAGAAACATTAAATCATTTAAAGATTAAGTTTAAATTTGATCAGAAATTGCCGGGTTGTCACAACAACAAGAAGCCTTGAAGGAGGAGAACTTCGTAAACGAGAAGGTTAGAGGCTTGGGTAAACAGTTTGAGGTATGAACCGATGGTACTCGGTACCTTGCGGGACGTCTTTGGGTTCCGAAATTTGGTGATTTGCGACAATTTGTTTTAGATGAAGCTCATAAGTCTAGATACTCTATTCATCCTGGTTCAGGAAAGATGTATCATGATCTTAAGAAACTATATTGTTGGCCTAATTTGAAAGCTGATGTGGCTACGTATGTGGCTAAATGTTTGACTTGTGCTAAAGTTAAAGCTGAACATCAGAAACCGTCCGAACTTTTGGTGCAACCTGAAATTCCTGAGTGGAAGTGGGAAGGTATTACAATGGATTTTATTACGAAGTTACCGAGAGTAGTGGGTGGTTATGATACCATTTGGGCTATTGTTGACCGACTCACAAAGTCAGCTCATTTCTTGCCGATTAAGGAAACAGTTTCGATGGAGAAGCTTACTCGTTTGTATTTAAAGGAAATTGTTTCAAGACATGGTGTTCCTGTATCCATTATTTTGGAACGAGACAGTCGATTTACATCGAGGTTTTGGCAATCCTTACAGGAAGCTTTGGGAACAAAATTGGATATAAGCACTGCTTATCATCCACAGTCAGATGGTCAGAGTGAAAGGACCATTCAAACGTTAGAAGACATGTTGCGAGCGTGCGACATTGATTTTGGTAATGGTTGGGATAGATACTTGTCACTGGCTAAATTTTCTTATAATAACACCTATCATGCAAGTATTAAAGCCGCACCGTTTGAGGCACTGTATGGTAGAAAGTGTAGGTCTCCTATCTATTGGAATGAGGTTGGGGATGCCCAACTCACAGGCCCAGAGATTATTCATTAGACTACCGAGAAGATTGTACAGATTAAGGAAAGGTTGAAAACCGCCAGGAGTCGGCAAAAGAGTTATACCGATGCTAGAAGGAAAGATTTAAAAATTTCAAATTGGTGATCGTGCCATGTTGAAGGTGTCACCATGGAAAGGTGTGGTACAATTTGGTAAGAGGGGAAAGTTAAATCTTCGCTTTGGTGGACCGTTTGAGATTATCGAAAGAATTTGTCCCGTGGCTTATCGCTTGAAATTTCCAAAAGAACTCGGTGCTGTTCATGACGTTTTTCATGTATCGAATTTGAAGAAGTGTTTGGCGGAGGCCGAGGAAACCATTTCTCTTGATGAACTTCATGTTGATAAATAACTCCATTTTATTGAGGAACCCGTTGAGATTATGGATCGAGAGGTTAAGACGCTCAAGCAGAGTAAAATTCTTATCGTTCGAGTTAGATGGAATGCCAGACGCGAACCCGAGTTCACTTAGGAATGTGAAGATCAGATGAGGCAGAAGTACCTGCATTTGTTCCCAGATGTTGAGTCAACCCCTGCACCTGCTTAAATTTTGGGACGAAATTTCCGTAACGGGAAGGTACTGTCACGACCCTACTTTTTCCGTTATCTTTTACCGTTTGTTATTTAACGTCCGTTAATTGTTATTCATGTCATGTCATTTCTATGACACATATTATTATTTTAGTAATAATATATTATTTATTATGTGTTATATGAATATTTGTATTCGTATTTAAAATTGTACGTTTCTGCGTGTCGTGGATTTCTATCCGGCGAATCATTTCTGTTTTCAAACCAACGGTCAGACTTTTGAGATTTTTAAATCCTAATTATTTTAATTATGATATTTTTATATCATAATATTATCTATAGTATTTATATATTTTATTTTTCGCGTGTTATTCCTCCGAGGATTTAATCGCGTAGCGGCGTTTTCGCGTTTCGGGCTTCGTTCGGGCATTCGGGCCAAAAGCAATTAGATATTTATCAAAATTGGGTCACAAAGGGGCCCACCCCATCAAATGTTCGGCCAAATGGGACCCCCCCTTTTACCCATTTTCATTTCATTTTCAAATTCATTTTTATTTTATCACATATCTAATTCTAAATCTAGTTTTTCTCTAGACTATTCTCCCTTCTTTTTTTTCTTTTTGGCCAACACCTTCGGCAACCATCATCATCATCATTTTTTTCAAGCTTAAAGATTTAGGGCTTCCATCTTTTCCCGATTCACCGTATCGAGCTCTACGCGTCCATATTCATCATTTCTTGATTAGGGTATAAACCCTAACCCTAGCTGTTTCAATTTCAATTATTTTTAATGATTTTGTATGTTTATTGATGCTATAGTACTTGTGTATGATTGTGTTGTTGATATTACGCGTAGAATTGCTCAATTTCATGTGTTTTCGTATGATCAAAAAGTGGACAGCCTATATAATGTTAAAATCATTACACTTAACTATTGTTGTTGATAAATTAAAGTGTTTAGATGAGTTCCTCTCATGTGATGACCCGTCCTAATCCACCTGGACGAATACATCAACATCTGATCCCATTGCGAGGTTTTGACCTCTATGTGATACGTTTTGTAACATTGCATTCGTTTGAGAAGGTATTTCATAAAAGAATATATAAATTCCAGGTTTTTAACATCTGATGATTCCTACGTATAGACAATCACCATTTAAATGGTTTACAATAATACATCTGTTGACAATACAGTCAAAATAAGGTACATGGTAATAATGGTTTGGTGAATGCAAGTTTCTTGTATATAGCATGTATGACTCCAAGCACATATCTTGTATCACGTATAAGCAAACAGCGAAAGACTTCTAGAAACCTGAGAATAAACATGCTTCAAGTGTCAACACAAAGGTTGGTGAGTTCATAGTTTTAATATTACACATAATCCGTATATCAATGTGGATTACAAAAGTTCAGCTGTTTCATTCAAAACGTTTATCAATATGTTTTAACATTTCAAATCTTCTGTATGTAAAGGTTGATCACAAGATCTCAGTTGTTTTATTCAAAACGTTTATCAATAGGTTTTACATAAAAGGTGGACCACAAGATTTCAGTTGTTTCATCCGAAACGTTTATCAAAATATTCTACGAAATTGAGCACCCTGGTAACTAAACTTAACGTATATATAATTTGTACCCTTTGTATAATCATCTTAATAATACACGCAAACCAACGTGTACGCTTCTCAAATAGCATACGTCCGTTAAAAGGCTAGTGCTCTAGCTCGGACGAGGATATCAAGCCCTATGGATCCATATACTACTACTCGCGCCCACCAGTTCTTATAACTGGCAGTTACTAGTTACCAAAGCTAAGGGATTTTCGGTTCAAACTCAGTGTAGAATTTAGTATGTACTTGTATCCATTGTGTTTAAAATAAAGTGCATGTATTCTCAGCCCAAAAATATATATTGCAAAAGCAATTAAAAAGGGATCAATGAAACTCACTGTTTAATATTGATATACAATATTGCAGGAAAGCACGTAGACGCATCGGAGATGATAAACACGAGGTTTGATTCACAAAAATACCTTCGAACATTACCCATAATTTCCTTGGTAATAACCCATATTTTCCTTAGCTCTAGCTCGCTCGGAAATTCGTTTTGAAAATTACTTGGACAGCACTCCGTCGTAATATTTTATGTACATTATTATTTTTGTATCGCAAAAATAATAACACTAATAATAAAAATAATAAGATTAATAATAATCTTATTATTAATAATAATAATAATAATAATTTAAATAATTTAAATAATACGGAGTAAAATTAAATTAAATCACAAGTAGAAATGGTCGAGCTTTTATAGTGTGGCATGATT
This sequence comes from Rutidosis leptorrhynchoides, assembly GCF_046630445.1. Taxonomy (NCBI): domain Eukaryota; kingdom Viridiplantae; phylum Streptophyta; class Magnoliopsida; order Asterales; family Asteraceae; genus Rutidosis; species Rutidosis leptorrhynchoides. The sequence continues at coordinate 182,333,510 of NC_092334.1, read as the reverse complement.
TCTCCTTCCATGCGATCGCATGGTTTCATGGGCATATGGCCATGCGATCGCATGGCCAACTGTCACCAGCCTGGTTCATTTGTTTTTATCTTTGTCGACATAATATAAATATTAATATATAATATATATAATTTATATAATTAATTATATATTATATTAAATTCACGTGCATAGTTGACTTGTAATTTTTGTTCCGATATGTCGTACGTCGTCACTCGACTTATGTCCCGGTTCCGGTTTCTCGAACGCATTTTCGTACGCTTAGAAAACTTGCATTTTACATTTCGTGACTCGTACCTTTGTCAAAATATAGTCTTAAATCATCCATAAACTATACCACTGTAGCAAAGTCAATTTTTACTGTAGCAATTCACTGTAGCAAATAGTGATTTTCAAAAACACTGTAGCATTTTGGGTACTGTAGCAATTTGAAAATGTTACTATCGTTTACTAAATAACTTGAAATTATATATATGTATATATCTTTTTAATATACATAAATCAGTTTTTAAATACACATTGGAAGTTATTTATAAATAAATTTTAATAATAAATATTTTAACTTATCATATATATTCAAATAAATATTTAAACCAATAAGTTTAATGTACGGTATCAAATAATTAATACATTGTTACCTTTTCAAGTTATAGTATATATGTATCTATTTACATATAATTGTTCGCGAATCGTCGAAAACAACCGAAGGGTATTTAAATATATAAAAGTAGTTCAAAAATTTTGAGATTCAGTTTTACAGACTTTGCTTATAGTGTCGGAAATGTTAATCATACAAAGATTAAGTTTAAATTTGGTCAGAAATTTTCGGGTCATCACAGTACCTACCCGTTAAAGAAATTTCGTCCCGAAATTTGAGTGAGGTCGTCATGGCTAACAATAAAAATATTTTCATGACGAATATGAGTTGATAAATAGAATTTTTTTTTTTATCACCGTTGAATAATATGGATAAAACAATCCAATTACTCGAAGCGTATAAGAGAAGTTATCGTAATAGAGTGAAATGAAGAATAGAGATGCTTCTTATTTTTTGACGTAGTAACGATTGATTTTCAGAATTTAAGGAATAGAAAATCTTCATAATCTAAATAAGATTTGATTCTTCGGAATTTAAGGAAATTAGGATTTCCTCTGATTAAATGCGTAATCTGCCTCGATTGCTATGTCTGATATTTCGCTATAAATTGACCTCTTCTGTTTCATTTATTTTCACCACTCCTATAATCTTCTTTCTTCCCCAATTAATACATTCCTATAATCTTCTGTTTCATTTATAGGTCGGCGTTGTGATCATTCTTGATCACTTTATCATTTGCGGTTCACGTTTTCATGTGGTTATTTCGTTTACGTTAAGGTGAGTTATAGTCCCATTTTTATATTTTAAATATTTTGGGATGAGAATACATGCATTTTATTTTACATATTGGACACAAGTGGAAGTTGGTTTAAATTATTCATTGTGGGTATGGAGTTGTTAAGTTATTACCAGGTGGCTCACGGGTTAATGGAATAATATTTTTATATGTTTTCGAGCATATAATTTTGTGGTCCAAAATGGGTCTTTATGTTTTCAAACATCAATTTTTATGGTTTAAATTAAATATTGTTTGCAATATTAAACCTATAATTCACTCAACATTTTTTGTTGACAGTTTACTCGCATGTTTTATTCTCAGGTTCATGATTTATTGCTTTCGCTGTGCTTAGAGAGTCTGCATATTTATGATGGCAGCTTTTGTTAAACATTAACTTGCATTCAATTTTGATACATTAAATTGTGGGTGTTTGTTGACTTTGTTTAGGTCAACTTTTGGTTAAGAATTTATGTATGATTTTTCTAAACTTACATATTTTGGTAGGTTTCCTTTATAGGAAATCATTTTTAAATAAAGAAATGCAAGGTTATTTATCAAATTCATATAGAGTTATAATCAAGCTGTGGGACCAAGATAACGATGTTCGTCAAGTGTACTTTGACGGGTTGTTAAACCGTTTGCAAGCCAGGCAAGCAGTTTGGCAGGCCGTTTGGCTTACCTGGCCAGCTGATTTTACTTTGTCGTAACTTGATTTCTTGTCTTTCACCGTTTTCGCTCTAGAATCTTCGTTTTAGCTCCGATTCTCTTGATTCTTTTTGCATCGTCTTCGTAATTACTTTACCTACAAATTTAACCGAAAAAGAGATTATTTTACCGATAAAGTTTTAAACTTTATGCATTTGGGACTCAATATCGGGGGTAAAAACGTGACTTTTTAGCCGATATCAAGGATATAATTTGTTTGAGATAAACTTGCGAGAAATAATATAAAGCAAATAAAGTAACTGATAATACGACGATTTAACGTGGTTCGGCAAACCATGCCTACATCCACCCTAATAGTCTCCTTTATTCTTATAATATAAAAGAACCCGGTACAAGAAAAAGTACACTATGGGTTGAACCCAAACTCAAAACCCTTAGATTTTACTACAAAATCTAAGATTTTCGTACACTCTTTTACACTCCTTATAAGAATAAAACTCTCAACCTCACAAAGAAACACACTCCATTGATATTATCGATCAACTATGTTTTCTCCTTTTGTGATGTCTTTTCTCCTTTGCATGATCATATATTTATACATGAATTATCTTCATGTGAATACAATGTATGAAAGCGGCCCATAAAAAACTAGCATACAATTCACCTTCTAAATTCATGTCTGATAACTCGTGGTCACACATGAGTAAATCAAATGTGAAAAAACAACTCCTGCCTTTGACTTTGATATAGGTCATGAAAAAATAATATATCTTGAATTATTTCAAAATAATAAATGTGAGCCACCTTTGTTTGACTACCTTCCAACAAAGATACATAAGTAATTACGTTTTATTAGACGATTAGATCGAAATAAGCAACTAAAATATAACCTAAAATTGAGAAGGTGGATGCCAAAGTGTTGTACGGAGAAGAGAAGATTTATTTAACAATGAAATTAGGAATAATGAAAATATGGAAGAAGATGAGAGATTCGATCGACCAGACTTTGTTTGATGACTGGTTTAGACTCGGTGCGCTTACTCACATGGATCATTACATTCCTACCAAGGTTAGGCAAACGATGTATCCTATTAGACGACCATGTTTCCAAGAAGATGTTGCCTAAGACACATTGACCTTTCGAGCTATCCAAGTTCGTTTTGAGAACACAGGGGCGTTAGAGACAAGTATGAGGATTGCGTCAGGCTAGCTATTATTCTGATAGTAGAGATGGGAATTATGGGTAAGCATCCACATTATAAGATTGACAACACGTTTCTATATTTCATCAATGGATTTAATAATATAGCACAATATCCTTGGGGTTCTTGTATATGGGATTATATGTATAAAGAGTTAGAATCTCCTTTTACAAAGTGTGCGCTCACACCGGGGGATTAATACACTCTGACTGGATTCATTTGGGCATTTAACGTATTAATTAATTCTGTTTATATTAAGATCGAGTTAACTTTTAAACCTAACAAACTATTATTGATTACTCCGTATTAAACTTCTAAATTGCATATTTAGATTTGGGAGATATTCTCGAGGCAAATAGGCTCTAAAGCCAGGAAGGTCGAGGATGGTGTTCTAAGGGCTGTTTACTGGGAGCGTCGGAAGAAGGCTACATGGGAAGAATAAAGTCATAAATAGTCAAACTAATCAAAATAGTCAAAATAGTTGTAATTTGCTAAAGTAGTCAAAAATTGCCAGAAACAATTCAGCACAAATATGCTATATCAAACTAAAAAAGTCAGTACAATATAACATTCATCAATTCAAAATGATCCAAAACAACCATTAACATTTTCAAAAGGTAAGATTCACTATCTATTTAAAACCATTAAAAAAATAAAGCAAATTTATGACATTAAATAACTCAGATTCAACTAACTGGACTTTTTCCTTTCATCTTCTTTTGAATTCCACTATCAGATGCATGATCAGAAACCTTTGAACTAGAAATTTCCTTTTGCTCAAATCATTTGTACAACTCCTTTTGTTATGCCCATACCTTTTGCACCTTTCACATTGTGTATTCCCTCCTTTATTTGATAACTTCACATTATTCACCATGCTTTCCTTTTCATCCAATTCTTTTCTCCTACTACTTTTGGGCCTTCTAGCAGTTGCAACTTTCAATGGTCCCATGAGCTTGATTGGTACTGTAGATTTAAGCCACACTTGTCTCCCATTTAATAGTTTAATTGTAAATGTGTAAGTCATCTCCCAAGTGTCCAACAAGTGGATATGATGAACCTAAATTTCTAGTACTCCAACACTATGGTCATACACATCCATATTCAATCAGACACACACAGCATGTTTACATGGCATACTAATTAACTCTCACTTTCTACATGAACATTGATTTGTTCTTTAAGTAAACCACACATTGATCACCATGTGGCCCATTTACTTGGCTTTTATTGTCCCACCAAAAATGATATTGTATTTTAGTGCATATTTATTGATCCTTTAAAAACTTTGATTATAGCAGGAGTAAATCTTCCATCACTCTTAGCTATTACTTTGTTAACATTTACAATTATTTTCATAAGATAATCCATAATAAAATCCCATGCAGTAATGATTGGCTTCTCTCTTCCCTCTACCAACCACCTATTTAACACTTCACACATATTGTTGAGGAGAAAATTTGAATCAGACCTCCGTATAATAAAATAATGTAACTATAAATATTAAGTTGTAGATAAGTACAGTGTTTGCAACATAATATAAAATAAATAAGTTAATAACCTGAAAAATGGCTTCTTGTACAATTATGTGGAGGAATCTTAACCAAATAATTCCATAAACATTCACAAAAACCTTTAAGTTCAAGCATACAGTGTTCGAGTTGTGGCATTGTAGTAGCTGTAGCACACCTTCATAAATACTGTTTCTATGCAAGACCATTCCATTGTTTCTTAATATTCTAATGTGAGTGCCATAAACAAAATCTATGCTCAGCACATGGAAACATCCATTCAACGCTTGGTATAAGACCCTGAGTGTAGTGACCCGAACTTTTCCATGTTTATATATATTAATTGAGATTGATATTTACATGATTAAATGTTTCCAACATGTTAAGCAATCAAACTTGTTAAGACTTGATTAATTGAAATATGTTTCATATAGACAATTGACCACCCAAGTTGACCGGCGATTCACGAACGTTAAAACTTGTAAAAAAAACATGACGATATATATATGGATATACATATGGTTAACATGAGATTATGATAAGTAAGTATCTCCATAAGTATATTAACAATGAGTTATATACATATAAACAAGACTACTAACTTAAGGATTTCGAAACGAGACATATATGTAACGATTATCGTTGTAACGACATTTAAATGTATATATATCATATTAAGATATATTAATATATCATAATATCATGATAATATAATAATTTAACATCTCATTAGATATAATAAACAATGGGTTAACAACATTAATTGAGATCGTTAACTTAAAGGTTTCAAAACAACACTTACATGTAACGACTAACGATGACTTAACGACTCAGTTAAAATGTATATACATGTAGTGTATTTAGATGTATTAAAATACTTTTGGAAGACTTCAAGACATATATCAAAACACTCATACTTAACGAAAATGGTTACAGTTACTTTTCCATTCTTTTCTTTCATCAAGAATTCTAGTCGTATTCTTAGCCGTATTATACACAGCTTCAAAACGTCCTTACTATGAGTATATACCAATAGGAACTAGCATGGGATTCCACTCTTGATTATGTCATGTATGACTAATCAATTTTAACTTCTACCATGAGCTAGTCAACTAACTAGAACTCCTTTTAACCCCACTCACCACTCACCAATTACCACTCATCATTCACTCCATTTCACTTCCAATTCTCTTTCTAATTCTCTCTCAACACACACACACTATTATGAACGTATTTTTCCAGTAGTTAATCATCATCTTCATCAAAAATCACTTCAAGAATCAAGCTATAATCATCATAGGAAGAACACTTCAAGAACACTTCAAAAATCCCTTCAAGTTTACTAATTTACTTCCAAGCTTTCTAATCCATTCCAAGTAATCATCTAAGATCAAGAAACCTTTGTTATATACAGTAGGTTATCTTTCTTATTCAAGGTAATATTCATATTCAAACTTTGATTCAATTTCTATAACTATAAACTATCTTAATTCGAGTAAAAATCTTACTTGAACTTGTTTTTGTGTCATGGTCCTACTTCAAGAACTTTCAAGCCATCCAAGATCCTTTGAAGCTAGATCATTTCTTGTCACTTCTAGTAGGTTTACCTACTAAACTTGAGGTAGTAATGATGTTCATAACATCATTCGATTCATATATATAAAACTATCTTATTCGAAGGTTTAAACTCGTAATCACTAGAACATAGTTTAGTTAATTCTAAACTTGTTCGCAAACAAAAGTTAATCCTTCTAACTTGACTTTTAAAATTAACTACACACATGTTCTATATCTATATGATATGCTAACTTAATGATTTAAAACCTGAAAACACGAAAAACACCGTAAAACCGGATTTACGCCGTCGTAGTAACACCGCGGGCTGTTTTGGGTTAGTTAATTAAAAACTATGATAAACTTTGATTTAAAAGTTGTTATTCTGAGAAAATAATTTTTATTATGAACATGAAACTATATCCAAAAATTATGGTTAAACTCAAAGTGGAAGTATGTTTTCTAAAATGGTCATCTAGACGTCGTTCTTTCGACTGAAATGACTACCTTTACAAAAACGACTTGTAACTTATTTTTTCGACTATAAATCTATACTTTTTCTGTTTAGATTCATAAAATAGAGTTCAATATGAAACCATAGAAATTTGATTCACTCAAAACGGATTTAAAATGAAGAAGTTATGGGTAAAACAAGATTGGATAATTTTTCTCATTTTAGCTACGTGAAAATTGGTAACAAATCTATTCCAACCATAACTTAATCAACTTGTATTGTATATTATGTAATCTTGAGATACCATAGACACGTATACAATGTTTTGACCTATCATGTCGACACATCTATATATATTTCGGAACAACCATAGACACTCTATATGTGAATGTTGGAGTTAGCTATACAGGGTTGAGGTTGATTCCAAAATATATATAGTTTGAGTTGTGATCAATACTGAGATACGTATACACTGGGTCGTGGATTGATTTAAGATAATATTTATCGATTTATTTCTGTACATCTAACTGTGGACAACTAGTTGTAGGTTACTAACGAGGACAGCTGACTTAATAAACTTAAAACATCAAAATATATTAAAAGTGTTGTAAATATATTTTAAACATACTTTGATATATATGTATATATTGTTATAGGTTTGTGAATCAACCAGTGGCCAAGTCTTACTTCCCGACGAAGTAAAAATCTGTGAAAGTGAGTTATAGTCCCACTTTTAAAATCTAATATTTTTGGGATGAGAATACATGCAGGTTTTATAAATGATTTACAAAATAGACACAAGTACGTGAAACTACATTCTATGGTTGAATTATCGAAATCGAATATGCCCCTTTTTATTAAGTCTGGTAATCTAAGAATTAGGGAACAGACACCCTAATTGACGCGAATCCTAAAGATAGATCTATTGGGCCTAACAAACCCCATCATCCAAAGTACCAGATGCTTTAGTACTACGAAATTTATATCATATCCGAAGGGTGTCCCGGAATGATGGGGATATTCTTATATATATGCATCTTGTTAATGTCGGTTACCAGGTGTTCACCATATGAATGATTTTTATCTCTATGTATGGGATGTGTATTGAAATATGAAATCTTGTGGTCTATTGTTACGATTTGATACATATAGGTTAAACCTATAACTCACCAACATTTTTGTTGACGTTTAAAGCATGTTTATTCTCAGGTGAATACTAAGAGCTTCCGCTGTTGCATACTAAAATAAGGACAAGATTTGGAGTCCATGTTTATATGATATTGTGTAAAAACTGCATTCAAGAAACTGATTTCGATGTAACATATTTGTATTGTAAACCATTATGTAATGGTCGTGTGTAAACAGGATATTTTAGATTATCATTATTTGATAATCTACGTAAAGCTTTTAAACCTTTATTTATGAAATAAAGGTTATGGTTTGTTTTAAAAATGAATGCAGTCTTTGAAAAACGTCTCATATAGAGGTCAAAACCTCGCAACGAAATCAATTAATATGGAACGTTTTTAATCAATAAGAACGGGACATTTCAGTTGGTATTCGAGCGTTGGTCTTAGAGAACCAGAAAATTTGCATTAGTGTGTCTTATCGAGTTTGTTAGGATGCATTAGTGAGTCTGGACTTCGACCGTGTTTTCTTTAAAAATAATTGCTTAACATTTTTGTTGGAAACTATATATTTTTAACATATGAATATTATGTGATATATTAATCTCTTAACGTGTTTGATATTATGTGATAGATGTCTACCTCTAGAACAAGTCCCATTGACTCACCTAATAATAATGAAGAGTTAAATGTAAATTGGAATTATTCGTGGACTGATTCACAAGTTCCCGAAGAGGAACCGGAAGAAGAGTCGGAACCGGAAGAAGAATCGGAACCGGAAGAAGAATCGGAACTGGAAGAAGAAATAGAACCGGTGGGGGAAATAATAAAACGGTTAAGTAAAAGAGAATCCTCAACCAACCGACCAAGGTTAATTATGGTCAATGGTGTTTCCACCAAGGAAGCAAAATATTGGGAGGATTACCAATTCTCCGATGAATCGGATTACGACGAGAATTCCGATGATGTTATAGAAATTACCCCAACTGAATTTAAAAAGGCAAAAGAAAATAATAAGGGAAAGGGCATAAAAATAGAGAAATCTAATTCCAACCCCGATGAACTTTATATGTATCGTCAACCCCCGAAGTCCTTAAGTTGTAACAATGACCCGGGAACCTCTAAACCACCAGGTTTTTCTAAACCAATGTGGACAACGACGGCTCGTATTAAGGGAACATCATATATCCCTAGAAACTTGGCAAAACGAACCAAAACCGAACAAGAAGAAACGAGCGAGTCGGAATAAGATAGTTGTATTCGTGTGGTGTAATATATGTAATATAGTGTGCTTATGCTTTATGATATATGTAAAAATTGCTTGTATTAATAAGTATTTTTTTTTATGAATCTAACTCTTGTCTATTTTACAGTATAAAAACACAAAATGGATAGACAACCCAATATTTTAAGAGACCTACCCGGAGACATGATTGATGAAATCTTGTCTAGAGTCGGTCAGAATTCCTCGGCACAACTATTTAAGGCGAGATCAGTTTGTAAGACATTCGAAGAACGTTCCAAGAATGCCTTGGTTTATAAAAGGCTTTCGTTCGAATGATGGGGGATATCACATTGGGAAATCCATAAGTTACGATGTGTTTACTTTGACGCATATATTGCGGGGAACCCAAATGCTATTTTACGCAACGGGTTAAGAAATTATTTTGACTCAGTATATTTGAATATAGGACTTCGTGATTTAGAAAAAGCTGCTAACATGCAACATAAAGAAGCATTTATGCTTACGGGTTAGTAATGTTCGCTTCTCACCAAAGTGAGAACAAGAACATCGGGCTACAACTATTAAACAAAACGTTCCCACAAGTGACGGAGTCGGTAATTGGGGTAAGAAATGAGGTTTTTAGGTTATTACGAGACTGTTGGTGAAATGTCCCGTTCTTATTGATTAAAAACGTTCCATATTAATTGATTTTGTTGCGAGGTTTTGACCTCTATATGAGACGTTTTTCAAAGACTGCATTCATTTTTAAACAAACCATAACCTTTATTTCATCAATAAAGGTTTAAAAAGCTTTACGTAGATTATCAAATAATGATAATCTAAAATATCCTGTTTACACACAACCATTACATAATGGTTTACAATACAAATATGTTACAACAAAATAAGTTTCTTGAATGTAGTTTTTACACAATATCATACAAGCATGGACTCCAAATCTTGTCCTTATTTAAGTATGCGACAGCGGAAGCTCTTAATAATCACCTGAGAATAAACATGCTTAAAACGTCAACAAAAATGTTGGTGAGTTATAGGTTTAACCTATATATATCAAATCGTAACAATAGACCACAAGATTTCATATTTCAATACACATCCCATACATAGAGATAAAAATCATTCATATGGTGAACACCTGGTAACCGACAATAACAAGATGCATATATAAGAATATCCCCATCATTCCGGGACACCCTTCGGATATGATATAAATTTCGAAGTACTAAAGCATCCGGTACTTTGGATGGGGTTTGTTAGGCCCAATAGATCTATCTTTAGGATTCGCGTCAATTAGGGTGTCTGTTCCCTAATTCTTAGATTACCAGACTTAATAAAAAGGGGCATATTCGATTTCGATAATTCAACCATAGAATGTAGTTTCACGTACTTGTGTCTATTTTGTAAATCATTTATAAAACCTGCATGTATTCTCATCCCAAAAATATTAGATTTTAAAAGTGGGACTATAACTCACTTTCACAGATTTTTACTTCGTCGGGAAGTAAGACTTGGCCACTGGTTGATTCACGAACCTATAACAATATATACATATATATCAAAGTATGTTCAAAATATATTTACAACACTTTTAATATGTTTTGATGTTTTAAGTTTATTAAGTCAGCTGTCCTCGTTAGTAACCTACAACTAGTTGTCCACAGTTAGATGTACAGAAATAAATCGATAAATATTATCTTGAATCAATCCACGACCCAGTGTATACGTATCTCAGTATTGATCACAACTCAAACTATATATATTTTGGAATCAACCTCAACCCTGTATAGCTAACTCCAACATTCACATATAGAGTGTCTATGGTTGTTCCGAAATATATATAGATGTGTCGACATGATAGGTCGAAACATTGTATACGTGTCTATGGTATCTCAAGATTACATAATATATAATACAAGTTGATTAAGTTATGGTTGGAATAGATTTGTTACCAATTTTCACGTAGCTAAAATGAGAAAAATTATCCAATCTTGTTTTACCCATAACTTCTTCATTTTAAATCCGTTTTGAGTGAATCAAATTGCTATGGTTTCATATTGAACTCTATTTTATGAATCTAAACAAAAAAAATATAGGTTTCTAGTCGGAAAAAATAAGTTACAAGTCGTTTTTGTAAAGGTAGTCATTTCAGTCGAAAGAACGACGTCTAGATGACCATTTTAGAAAACATACTTCCACTTTGAGTTTAACCATAATTTTTGGATATAGTTTCATGTTCATAATAAAAATCATTTTCTCAAAATAACAAATTTTAAATCAAAGTTTATCATAGTTTTTAATTAACTAACCCAAAACAGCCCGCGGTGTTACTACGACGGCGTAAATCCGGTTTTACGGTGTTTTTCGTGTTTCCAGGTTTTAAATCATTAAGTTAGCATATCATATAGATATAGAACATGTGTTTAGTTGATTTTAAAAGTCAAGTTAGAAGGATTAACTTTTGTTTGCGAACAAGTTTAGAATTAACTAAACTATGTTCTAGTGATTACAAGTTTAAACCTTCGAATAAGATAGCTTTATATGTATGAATCGGATGATGTTATGAACATCATTACTACCTTAAGTTCCTTGGATGAACCTACTGGAAAAGAGAAAAATGGATCTAGCTTCAATGGATCCTTGGATGGCTCAAAGTTCTTGAAGCAAAATCATGACACGAAAACAAGTTCAAGTAAGATCATCACTTGAAATAAGATTGTTATAGTTATAGAAATTGAACCAAAGTTTGAATATGATTAATACCTTGTATTAGAATGATAACCTACTGTAAGAAACAAAGATTTCTTGAGGTTGGATGATCACCTTACAAGATTGGAAGTGAGCTAGCAAACTTGAAAGTATTCTTGATTTTATGAAACTAGAACTTTTGGAATTTATGAAGAACACTTAGAACTTGAAGATAGAACTTGAGAGAGTTCAATTAGATGAAGAAAATTGAAGAATGAAAGTGTTTGTAGGTGTTTTTGGTCGTTGGTGTATGGATTAGATATAAAGGATATGTAATTTTGTTTTCATGTAAATAAGTCATGAATGATTACTCATATTTTTGTAATCTTATGAGATATTTCATGCTAGTTGCCAAATGATGGTTCCCACATGTGTTAGGTGACTCACATGGGCTGCTAAGAGCTGATCATTGGAGTGTATATACCAATAGTACATACATCTAAAAGCTGTGTATTGTACGAGTACGAATACGGGTGCATACGAGTAGAATTGTTGATGAAACTGAACGAGAATGTAATTGTAAGCATTTTTGTTAAGTAGAAGTATTTTGATAAGTGTATTGAAGTCTTTCAAAAGTGTATAAATACATATTAAAACACTACATGTATATACATTTTAACTGAGTCGTTAAGTCATCGTTAGTCGTTACATGTAAGTGTTGTTTTGAAACCTTTAGGTTAACGATCTTGTTAAATGTTGTTAACCCAATGTTTATAATATCAAAAGAGATTTTAAATTATTATATTATCATGATATTATGATGTACGAATATCTCTTAATATGATATATATACATTAAATGTCGTTACAACGATAAACGTTACATATATGTCTCGTTTCAAAATCATTAAGTTAGTAGTCTTGTTTTTACATATGTAGTTCATTGTTAATATAATTAATGATATGTTTACTTATCATAATATCATGTTAACTATATATATAACCATATATATGTCATCATATAGTTTTTTTTTTTTTACAAGTTTTAACGTTCGTGAATCACCGGTCAACTTGGGTGGTCAATTGTCTATATGAAACCTATTTCAATTAATCAAGTCTTAACAAGTTTGATTGCTTAACATGTTGGAAACATTTAATCATGTAAACATCAATCTCAATTAATATATATAAACATGGAAAAGTTCGGGTCACTACAGTACCTACCCGTTAAATAAATTTCGTCCCGAAATTTTAAGCTGTTGAAGGTGTTGACGAATCTTCTGGAAATAGATGCGGGTATTTCTTCTTCATCTGATCTTCACGCTCCCAGGTGAACTCGGGTCCTCTACGAGCATTCCATCGAACCTTAACAATTGGTATCTTGTTTTGCTTAAGTCTTTTAACCTCACGATCCATTATTTCGACGGGTTCTTCGATGAATTGGAGTTTTTCGTTGATTTGGATTTCATCTAACGGAATAGTGAGATCTTCTTTAGCAAAACATTTCTTCAAATTCGAGACGTGGAAAGTGTTATGTACAGCCGCGAGTTGTTGAGGTAACTCAAGTCGGTAAGCTACTGGTCCGACACGATCAATAATCTTGAATGGTCCAATATACCTTGGATTTAATTTCCCTCGTTTACCAAATCGAACAACGCCTTTCCAAGGTGAAACTTTAAGCATGACCATCTCTCCAATTTCAAATTCTATATCTTTTCTTTTAATGTCAGCGTAGCTCTTTTGTCGACTTTGGGCGGTTTTCAACCGTTGTTGAATTTGGATGATCTTCTCGGTAGTTTCTTGTATAATCTCCGGACCCGTAATCTGTCTATCCCCCACCTCACTCCAACAAATCGGAGACCTGCACTTTCTACCATAAAGTGCTTCAAACGGCGCCATCTCAATGCTTGAATGGTAGCTGTTGTTGTAGGAAAATTCTGCTAACGGTAGATGTCGATCCCAACTGTTTCCGAAATCAATAACACATGCTCGTAGCATGTCTTCAAGCGTTTGTATCGTCCTTTCGCTCTGCCCATCAGTTTGTGGATGATAGGCAGTACTCATGTCTAGACGAGTTCCTAATGCTTGCTGTAATGTCTGCCAGAATCTTGAAATAAATCTGCCATCCCTATCAGAGATAATAGAGATTGGTATTCCATGTCTGGAGACGACTTCCTTCAAATACAGTCGTGCTAACTTCTCCATCTTGTCATCTTCTCTTATTGGTAGGAAGTGTGCTGATTTGGTGAGACGATCAACTATTACCCAAATAGTATCAAAACCACTTGCAGTCCTTGGCAATTTAGTGATGAAATCCATGGTAATGTTTTCCCATTTCCATTCCGGGATTTCGGGTTGTTGAAGTAGACCTGATGGTTTCTGATGCTCAGCTTTGACCTTAGAACACGTCAAACATTCTCCTACGTATTTAGCAACATCGGCTTTCATACCCGGCCACCAAAAATGTTTCTTGAGATCCTTGTACATCTTCCCCGTTCCAGGATGTATTGAGTATCTGGTTTTATGAGCTTCTCTAAGTACCATTTCTCTCATATCTCCAAATTTTGGTACCCAAATCCTTTCAGCCCTATACCGGGTTCCGTCTTCCCGAATATTAAGATGCTTCTCCGATCCTTTGGGTATTTCATCCTTTAAATTTCCCTCTTTTAAAACTCCTTGTTGCGCCTCCTTTATTTGAGTAGTAATGTTATTATGAATCATTATATTCATAGATTTTACTCGAATGGGTTCTCTATCCTTCCTGCTCAAGGCATCGGCTACCACATTTGCCTTCCCCGGGTGGTAACGAATCTCAAAATCGTAATCATTCAATAATTCAATCCACCTACGCTGCCTCATATTCAGTTGTTTCTGATTAAATATGTGTTGAAGACTTTTGTGGTCGGTATATATAATACTTTTGACCCCATATAAGTAGTGCCTCCAAGTCTTTAATGCAAAAACAACCGCGCCTAATTCCAAATCATGCGTCGTATAATTTTGTTCGTGAATCTTCAATTGTCTAGACGCATAAGCAATCACCTTCGTTCGTTGCATTAATACACAACCGAGACCTTGCTTTGATGCGTCACAATAAATCACAAAATCATCATTCCCTTCAGGCAATGACAATATAGGTGCCGTAGTTAGCTTTTTCTTCAATAACTGAAACGCTTTCTCTTGTTCATCATTCCATTCAAATTTCTTCCCTTTATGCGTTAATGCAGTCAAGGGTTTTGCTATTCTGGAAAAGTCTTGGATGAACCTTCTGTAGTAACCAGCTAGTCCTAAAAACTGGCGTATGTGTTTCGGAGTTTTCGGGGTTTCCCACTTTTCAACAGTTTCTATCTTTGCCGGATCCACCTTAATACCTTCTTTGTTCACTATGTGACCGAGGAATTGAACTTCTTCCAACCAAAATGCACACTTTGAAAACTTAGCATACAATTCTTCCTTCCTCAATACTTCTAACACCTTTCTCAAATGTTCACCGTGTTCTTGGTCATTCTTTGAGTAAATAAGTATGTCATCAATGAAAACAATGACAAACTTGTCAAGGTATGGTCCACACACTCGGTTCATAAGGTCCATGAACACAGCTGGTGCATTAGTTAAACCAAACGGCATGACCATAAACTCGTAATGACCGTAACGTGTTCTGAAAGCAGTCTTTGGAATATCATCTTCTTTCACCCGCATTTGATGATACCCGGAACGTAAGTCAATCTTTGAATAAACAGACGAGCCTTGTAGTTGATCAAATAAGTCGTCGATTCTCGGTAGTGGGTAGCGGTTCTTGATGGTAAGTTTGTTCAACTCTCGGTAGTCGATACACAACCTGAATGTACCATCTTTCTTCTTGACAAACAAAACAGGAGCTCCCCACGGTGATGTGCTTGGTCGAATGAAACCACGCTCTAAAAGTTCTTGTAATTGGCTTTGCAGTTCTTTCATCTCGCTGGGTGCGAGTCTGTAAGGAGCACGAGCTATTGGTGCAGCTCCTGGTACAAGATCTATTTGAAATTCAACGGATCGATGTGGGGGTAATCCCGGTAATTCTTTCGGAAATACATCGGGAAATTCTTTTGCAATGGGAACATCATTGATGCTCTTTTCTTCAGTTTGTACTTTCTCGACGTGTGCTAGAACAGCATAGCAACCTTTTCTTATTAGTTTTTGTGCCTTCAAATTACTAATAAGATGTAGCTTCGTGTTGCCCTTTTCTCCGTACACCATTAAAGGTTTTCCTTTTTCTCGTATAATGCGAATTGCATTTTTGTAACAAACGATCTCCGCTTTCACTTCTTTCAACCAGTCCATACCGATTATCACATCAAAACTCCCTAACTCTACTGGTATCAAATCAATCTTAAATGTTTCGCTAACCAGTTTAATTTCTCGATTCCGACATATATTATCTGCTGAAATTAATTTACCATTTGCTAATTCGAGTAAAAATTTACTATCCAAAGGCGTCAATGGACAACTTAATTTAGCACAAAAATCTCTACTCATATAGCTTCTATCCGCACCCGAATCAAATAAAACGTAAGCAGATTTATTGTCAATAAGAAACGTACCCGTAACAAGCTCCGGGTCTTCCTGTGCCTCTACCGCATTAATATTGAAAACTCTTCCACGGCCTTGTCCATTCGTGTTCTCCTGGTTCGGGCAATTTCTAATAATGTGGCCTGGTTTTCCACATTTATAACAAACTACATTGGCATAACTTGCTCCGACACTACTTGCTCCGCCATTACTCGTTCCGACACCATTTGTTCCTTTCGTTCTATTAACCCCTGGTCCGTAGACCTCACACTTCGCCGCGCTATGACCATTTCTTTTACACTTGTTGAAAAATTTGGTGCAGAACCCCGAGTGGTTCTTTTCACACCTTTGGCATAGTTGCTTCTGATTGTTGTTGTTGTTGCGGTTATTATTGTTGTTGGGATGATTGTTGTAGTTGCTGTTGTTGTTGTTGTTGTTGTTGTTGGGCCGTTTGTTGTAGTTGCGATTGATGTTGCGATTGTTGGGATAATTGTTGCGATTATTGTTGTAATTGCTGTTGTTGTTGTATTGGTGATTCTTATCACCGTTTTCCTCCCACTTTCTTTTGACTTGCTTCACATTGGCCTCTTCAGCAGTCTGTTCTTTAATTCTTTCTTCAATCTGGTTCACTAGTTTGTGAGCCATTCTACATGCCTGTTGTATGGAGGCGGGCTCGTGTGAACTTATATCTTCTTGGATTCTTTCCGGTAATCCTTTCACAAACGCGTCGATCTTCTCTTCCTCATCTTCGAATGCTCCCGGACACAATAGGCACAATTCTGTGAATCGTCTTTCGTACGTGGTAATATCAAATCCTTGGGTTCGTAACCCTCTAAGTTCTGTCTTGAGCTTATTGACCTCGGTTCTGGGACGGTACTTCTCGTTCATCAAGTGCTTGAATGCTGACCACGGTAGTGCGTACGCATCATCTTGTCCCACTTGCTCTAGATAGGTATTCCACCATGTTAACGCAGAACCTGTGAAGGTATGCGTAGCGTACTTCACTTTGTCCTCTTCAGTACACTTACTTATGGCAAACACCGATTCAACCTTCTCGGTCCACCGTTTCAATCCGATCGGTCCTTCGGTTCCATCAAATTCCAAAGGTTTGCAGGCAGTGAATTCTTTGTAGGTGCATCCTACACGATTTCCTGTACTGCTAGATCCAAGGTTATTGTTGGTATGTAGCGCAGCCTGTACTGCGGCTATGTTTGAAGCTAGAAAAGTACGGAATTCCTCTTCATTCATATTCACGGTGTGTCGAGTAGTCGGTGCCATTTCCTTCAAAATAGTTAAATGGAACAAGTTAATCATACAGAATATTAAGAGTAGTTAATAGTATTTCGTAGCATAATATGAACTCATTTATAAAAGCTTTTTCTTCATATTAGCGTTTTATAAGTTTAAATTCGGGTAGTACCTACCCGTTAAGTTCATACTTAGTAGCTAATATACAATTCAACTACTACAATTCTATATGAAAAACTGATTATAATAATATTTCGCGTTCAAACTTTTATACAATATTTTACAAAATTACAATACCGCTTATTTTACATAAAGCATGAAATATAGCACACAATAACTTTGATACAAGATAGTTGTGAAGACAATTCTAGCTAGTACACAAGTCGTTCAGCAAAGGCAATAAAGACACGTAATTCATACGTCCAGAAACAAGTCATGCATTCTGGTTTTACTAGGACTACTTCCCATCCTTGGTCTTGTGCAACATAACCGTTATGGCCGTTGATAAGACAGCGTGTTGTAACGTCATCAAAGGGACGAGGGTTACGTAATGTCCAACAGTCCCGTAATAATCTAAAAACCTCATTTCTTACCCCAATTACCGACTCCGTCACTTGTGGAAACGTTTTGTTTAATAGTTGTAGCCCGATGTTCTTGTTCTCACTTTGGTGAGAAGCGAACATTACTAATCCGTAAGCATAACATGCTTCTTTATGTTGCATGTTAGCCGCTTTTTCTAAATCACGAAGTCCAATATTCGGATATATTGAGTCAAAATAATTTCTTAACCCGTTGCGTAAAATAGCATTTGGGTTCCCCGCAATATATGCGTCAAAGTAAACACATCGTAACTTATGGGTTTCCCAATGTGATATCCCCCATCTTTCAAACGAAAGTCTCTTATAAACCAAGACATTCTTGGAACGTTCTTCGAATGTCTTACAAACTGATCTCGCCTTAAATAGTTGTGCCGAAGAATTCTGGCCGACTCTAGACAAGATTTCATCAATCATGTCTCCGGGTAGGTCTCTTAAAATATTGGGTTGTCTATCCATTTTGTGTTTTTAAACTGTAAAATAGACAAGAGTTAGATTCATAAAAAAAATACTTATTAATACAAGCAATTTTTACATATATCATAAAGCATAAGAACACTATATTCCATATATTACACCACACGAATACAACTATCTTATTCCGACTCGCTCGTTTCTTCTTCTTCGGTTTTGGTTCGTTTTGCCAAGTTTCTAGGGATATATGATGTTCCCCTAATACGAGCCGTCGTTGTCCACATTGGTTTAGAAAAACCTGGTGGTTTAGAGGTTCCCGGGTCATTGTTACAACTTAAGGACTTCGGGGGTTGACGATACATATAAAGTTCATCGGGGTTGGAATTAGATTTCTCTATTTTTATGCCCTTTCCCTTATTATTTTCTTTTGCCTTTTTAAATTCAGTTGGGGTAATTCCTATAACATCATCGGAATTCTCGTCGGAATCCGATTCATCGGAGAATTGGTAATCCTCCCAATATTTTGCTTCCTTGGCGGAAACACCATTGACCATAATTAACTTTGGTCGGTTGGTTGAGGATTTTCTTTTACTTAACCGTTTTATTATTTCCCCCACCGGTTCTATTTCTTCATCCGGTTCCGATTCTTCTTCCGGTTCCGATTCTTCTTCCGGTTCCGACTCTTCTTCCGGTTCCTCTTCGGGAACTTGTGAATCAGTCCACAAATCATTCCAATTTACATTTGACTCTTCATTATTATTAGGTGAGTCAATGGGACTTGTTCTAGAGGTAGACATCTATCACATAATATCAAACACGTTAAGAGATTAATATATCACATAATATTCATATGTTAAAAATATATAGTTTCCAACAAAAATGTTAAGCAATCATTTTTAAAGAAAACACGGTCGAAGTCCAGACTCACTAATGCATCCTAACAAACTCGATAAGACACACTAATGCAAATTTTCTGGTTCTCTAAGACCAACGCTCGGATACCAACTGAAATGTCCCGTTCTTATTGATTAAAAACGTTCCATATTAATTGATTTTGTTGCGAGGTTTTGACCTCTATATGAGACGTTTTTCAAAGACTGCATTCATTTTTAAACAAACCATAACCTTTATTTCATCAATAAAGGTTTAAAAAGCTTTACGTAGATTATCAAATAATGATAATCTAAAATATCCTGTTTACACACAACCATTACATAATGGTTTACAATACAAATATGTTACAACAAAATAAGTTTCTTGAATGTAGTTTTTACACAATATCATACAAGCATGGACTCCAAATCTTGTCCTTATTTAAGTATGCGACAGCGGAAGCTCTTAATAATCACCTGAGAATAAACATGCTTAAAACGTCAACAAAAATGTTGGTGAGTTATAGGTTTAACCTATATATATCAAATCGTAACAATAGACCACAAGATTTCATATTTCAATACACATCCCATACATAGAGATAAAAATCATTCATATGGTGAACACCTGGTAACCGACAATAACAAGATGCATATATAAGAATATCCCCATCATTCCGGGACACCCTTCGGATATGATATAAATTTCGAAGTACTAAAGCATCCGGTACTTTGGATGGGGTTTGTTAGGCCCAATAGATCTATCTTTAGGATTCGCGTCAATTAGGGTGTCTGTTCCCTAATTCTTAGATTACCAGACTTAATAAAAAGGGGCATATTCGATTTCGATAATTCAACCATAGAATGTAGTTTCACGTACTTGTGTCTATTTTGTAAATCATTTATAAAACCTGCATGTATTCTCATCCCAAAAATATTAGATTTTAAAAGTGGGACTATAACTCACTTTCACAGATTTTTACTTCGTCGGGAAGTAAGACTTGGCCACTGGTTGATTCACGAACCTATAACAATATATACATATATATCAAAGTATGTTCAAAATATATTTACAACACTTTTAATATATTTTGATGTTTTAAGTTTATTAAGTCAGCTGTCCTCGTTAGTAACCTACAACTAGTTGTCCACAGTTAGATGTACAGAAATAAATCGATAAATATTATCTTGAATCAATCCACGACCCAGTGTATACGTATCTCAGTATTGATCACAACTCAAACTATATATATTTTGGAATCAACCTCAACCCTGTATAGCTAACTCCAACATTCACATATAGAGTGTCTATGGTTGTTCCGAAATATATATAGATGTGTCGACATGATAGGTCGAAACATTGTATACGTGTCTATGGTATCTCAAGATTACATAATATATAATACAAGTTGATTAAGTTATGGTTGGAATAGATTTGTTACCAATTTTCACGTAGCTAAAATGAGAAAAATTATCCAATCTTGTTTTACCCATAACTTCTTCATTTTAAATCCGTTTTGAGTGAATCAAATTGCTATGGTTTCATATTGAACTCTATTTTATGAATCTAAACAAAAAAAATATAGGTTTCTAGTCGGAAAAAATAAGTTACAAGTCGTTTTTGTAAAGGTAGTCATTTCAGTCGAAAGAACGACGTCTAGATGACCATTTTAGAAAACATACTTCCACTTTGAGTTTAACCATAATTTTTGGATATAGTTTCATGTTCATAATAAAAATCGTTTTCTCAAAATAACAAATTTTAAATCAAAGTTTATCATAGTTTTTAATTAACTAACCCAAAACAGCCCGCGGTGTTACTACGACGGCGTAAATCCGGTTTTACGGTGTTTTTCGTGTTTCCAGGTTTTAAATCATTAAGTTAGCATATCATATAGATATAGAACATGTGTTTAGTTGATTTTAAAAGTCAAGTTAGAAGGATTAACTTTTGTTTGCGAACAAGTTTAGAATTAACTAAACTATGTTCTAGTGATTACAAGTTTAAACCTTCGAATAAGATAGCTTTATATGTATGAATCGGATGATGTTATGAACATCATTACTACCTTAAGTTCCTTGGATGAACCTACTGGAAAAGAGAAAAATGGATCTAGCTTCAATGGATCCTTGGATGGCTCAAAGTTCTTGAAGCAAAATCATGACACGAAAACAAATTCAAGTAAGATCATCACTTGAAATAAGATTGTTATAGTTATAGAAATTGAACCAAAGTTTGAATATGATTAATACCTTGTATTAGAATGATAACCTACTGTAAGAAACAAAGATTTCTTGAGGTTGGATGATCACCTTACAAGATTGGAAGTGAGCTAGCAAACTTGAAAGTATTCTTGATTTTATGAAACTAGAACTTTTGGAATTTATGAAGAACACTTAGAACTTGAAGATAGAACTTGAGAGAGTTCAATTAGATGAAGAAAATTGAAGAATGAAAGTGTTTGTAGGTGTTTTTGGTCGTTGGTGTATGGATTAGATATAAAGGATATGTAATTTTGTTTTCATGTAAATAAGTCATGAATGATTACTCATATTTTTGTAATCTTATGAGATATTTCATGCTAGTTGCCAAATGATGGTTCCCACATGTGTTAGGTGACTCACATGGGCTGCTAAGAGCTGATCATTGGAGTGTATATACCAATAGTACATACATCTAAAAGCTGTGTATTGTACGAGTACGAATACGGGTGCATACGAGTAGAATTGTTGATGAAACTGAACGAGAATGTAATTGTAAGCATTTTTGTTAAGTAGAAGTATTTTGATAAGTGTATTGAAGTCTTTCAAAAGTGTATAAATACATATTAAAACACTACATGTATATACATTTTAACTGAGTCGTTAAGTCATCGTTAGTCGTTACATGTAAGTGTTGTTTTGAAACCTTTAGGTTAACGATCTTGTTAAATGTTGTTAACCCAATGTTTATAATATCAAAAGAGATTTTAAATTATTATATTATCATGATATTATGATGTACGAATATCTCTTAATATGATATATATACATTAAATGTCGTTACAACGATAAACGTTACATATATGTCTCGTTTCAAAATCATTAAGTTAGTAGTCTTGTTTTTACATATGTAGTTCATTGTTAATATAATTAATGATATGTTTACTTATCATAATATCATGTTAACTATATATATAACCATATATATGTCATCATATAGTTTTTTTTTTTTTTACAAGTTTTAACGTTCGTGAATCACCGGTCAACTTGGGTGGTCAATTGTCTATATGAAACCTATTTCAATTAATCAAGTCTTAACAAGTTTGATTGCTTAACATGTTGGAAACATTTAATCATGTAAACATCAATCTCAATTAATATATATAAACATGGAAAAGTTCGGGTCACTACAGTTGGTCATTCCGTAACCCTCGTCCCTTTGACAATGTTACAACACGCTGTCTTATCAATGGCCATAATAGTTATGTTCCACAAGACCAAGGATGGGAAGTAGTCCTAGTAAAACCAGAATGCATGACTTGTTTCTGGACGTATGAATTACGTGTCTTTATTGCCTTTGTTGAACGACTTGTGTACTAGCTAGAATTATCTTCACAACTATCTTGTATCAAAGTTATTGTGTGCTATATTTCATGCTTTATGTAAAATAAGCGGTATTGTAAGTTTGTAAAATATTGTATAAAAGTTTGAACGCGAAATATTATTACAATCAGTTTTTCATATAGAATTGTAGTAGTTGAATTGTATATTAGCTACTAAGTATGAACTTAACGGGTAGGTACTACCCGAATTTAAACTTATAAAACGCTAATATGAAGAAAAAGCTTTTATAAATGAGTTCATATTATGCTACGAAATACTATTAACTACTCTTAATATTCTGTATGATTAACTTGTTCTATTTGACTAGTTTGAAGGAAATGGCACCGACTACTCGACACACCGTGAATATGAATGAAGAGGAATTCCGTACTTTTCTAGCTTCAAACATAGCCGCAATACAGGCTGCGCTACATACCAACAATAACCTTGGATCTGGCAGTACAGGAAATTGTGTAGGATGCACCTACAAAGAATTCACTGCCTGCAAATCTTTGGAATTTGATGGAACCGAAGGACCGATCGGATTGAAACGGTGGACCGAGAAGGTCGAATCGGTGTTTGCCATAAGTAAGTGTACTGAAGAGGACAAAGTGAAGTACGCTACGCATACCTTCACAGGTTCTGCGTTAACATGGTGGAATACCTATCTATAGCAAGTGGGACAAGATGATGCGTACGCACTACCGTGGTCAGCATTCAAGCACTTGATGAACGAGAAGTACCGTCCCAGAACCGAGGTCAATAAGCTCAAGACAGAACTTAGAGGGTTACGAACCCAAGGATTTGATATTACCACGTACGAAAGACGATTCACAGAATTGTGCCTATTGTGTCCGGGAGCATTCGAAGATGAGGAAGAGAAGATCGACGCGATTGTGAAAGGATTACCGGAAAGAATCCAAGAAGATATAAGTTCACACGAGCCCGCCTCCATACAACAGGCATGTAGAATGGCTCACAAACTAGTGAACCAGATTGAAGAAAGAATTAAAGAACAGACTGCTGAAGAGGCCAATGTGAAGCAAGTCAAAAGAAAGTGGGAGGAAAACGGTGATAAGAATCACCAATACAACAACAACAGCAATTACAACAATAATCGCAACAATTATCCCAACAATCGCAACATCAATCGCAACTACAACAAACGGCCCAACAACAACAATAACAACAACAACAACAACAACAACAACAACAACAACAACAGCAACTACAACAATCATCCCAACAACAATAATAACCGCAACAACAACAACAATCAGAAGCAGCTATGCCAAAGGTGTGAAAAGTATCACTCGGGGTTGTACACCAAATTTTGCAACAAGTGTAAAAGAAATGGTCATAGCGCGGCGAAGTGTGAGGTCTACGGACCATGGGTTAATAGAACCAAAGGAACAAATGGTGTCGGAACGAGTAATGGCGGAGCAAGTAGTGTCGGAGCAAGTTATGCCAATGTAGTTTGTTACAAATGTGGAAAACCGGGCCACATTATTAGAAATTGCCCGAACCAGGAGAACACGAATGGACAAGGCCGCGGAAGAGTTTTCAATATTAATGCGGCAGAGGCACAGGAAGGCTCGGAGCTTGTTACGGGTACGTTTCTTATTGACAATAAATCTGCTTACGTTTTATTTGATTCGGGTGCGGATAGAAGCTATATGAGTAGAGATTTTTGTACTAATTTAATTTGTCCATTGACGCCTTTGGATAGTAAATTTTTACTCGAATTAGCAAATGGTAAATTAATTTCAGCAGATAATATATGTCGGAATCGAGAAATTAAACTGGTTAGCGAAACATTTAAGATTGATTTGATACCAGTAGAGTTAGGGAGTTTTGATGTGATAATCGGTATGGACTGGTTGAAAGAAGTGAAAGCAGAGATCGTTTATTACAAAAATGCAATTCGCATTATACGAGAAAAAGGAAAACCCTTAATGGTGTACGGAGAAAAGGGCAACACGAAGCTACATATTATTAGTAATTTGAAGGTGATGATGTAGCGTGAGGGTACGAAATAGTATTATTTTTACTAGGAAATACTACAAAATATGACACAAGTTTTATTAATTTACGGATGGGATATACCTAAACCTTGCTACAACACTATAGGCAGTGTACCTAATCGTAGAGTAGTGTAGTTTTTAGTAAGTCCGGTTCATTCCACAGGGAGCTAGTGATTACGTACTATATTTTTATAAAACTATATTTATATAAATGTATATATATATATAAGTAGTAATATTATTATAAAAGGGGGGGTTTTTTACCGTTTAATGACCGGTTTGTCGATTTTATATTTTTAAGCGTAAAGATAAATGACAATAATTAAAGTGCGTAAAATAAATAAATGACGATAAATAAAATTGCGATAGAATATGAAATAAAAGGATTATGCTTATTTAAACTTCCGTAATCATGATGTTTAACGTTTTGATTTTAATTAATTGTTACTCGGGTTAATTGTCCTTTGTCATGGTTTATTTGATACCTATCTGGTTTTTGTCCATAATAGTCCATCGGTCATAAATATAAAGTGCGAGTGTCCTCGTCAAATTACCCTTATACCCGAAGTCAAATATTCCAACTAATTAAGGATTTAAACTGTGACGCAGTTATCACTTCTGTCAACAATTACACCAGTTATCACTGTATGTAATCCACCCCTGTTTTGATTAGATATGAATATTAATTTACCCACTTGATCAGTTTGAATAATCAATTACCCAACCCGAATAATTAATTAAATGATTATAATAGATTCCATATGAACGTCACTAAATAGGACAACCATAATCATTATTAATTATTAGGATAATTAATTTGAAGATAGGTTCGACAGACTCCAATGAGTTGTCACTCAATTAGACAATACCCCCCATCTATTAATAGTCAATAGTCCAATTTCCACAAGTGTCGGTCTTTTGCCCAAACCTTAATTATGGTACAAAATCCAATAACCCCGTCTTAATATTTAGTCAAACATCACGATTACATCGGCTTAAATAATCATAATAATAACTTAGTTACGAGACATTAATTTAAAAAGGAAGAACATAACTTACAGTGATTATTAATCATGTAGCGTTACACAGACAGAGTTTCGACTTTAAAACCCGTAAAACATTCCTTACAATAACCCAATTATTATTAAACTTAAACTAAAATTAAAATTAAAATTTTAAATATATATATTACATGTAAAGAGAAAGAAAGAAGAAAAGGTGTTCTTTTCATTACACCGTGAATTTCATTTTATAGACAATTGGTGATTTGAAATTTTCACTTATGACCCCTTAACTATGCTCAATTAACAACTTTTTATTATTTATTATTATTCTTATTATGAATTATTTAAATATTATATTATATTCTTGAGCATAGTTAACTTGTAATTTTAGCTCCGTTGCGTCGAGCGTTGAAAGTTGGTTCATGTCTCTGTTCCGAATTTTCGAACGTCCTTTCGTACAATTTAATATCTTGTACTTTGCATTTTGTAACTTGTACTCTTGTCATTTTTAGACGTTTCTCATCAATAATTTGAACCACTTGGATTGTATCTTGTACATTTGAGCTTTTTGGACGTTTGCGTCTTCAAATCTTCGTTTTCGCCTTTTGTCTTCGCACTTATTTATTTAAACAATTACAACGAAAATATAATACAATTACATATGAAAACCTATTATTTAGGAGGGATATTGCTATGAAATATATGTTCCTTTTTAGCCTTATCAAATATCCCCACACTTGAGCGTTGCTTGTCCTCAAGCAATACAGAACTTGAAATAAAAACATACATGAATCACTTTTTTATTCATCACACTTTGTACATCAGTGATTTTGATATGGTGGTATAAACAATGATAGTAACGATAGAACCATGGTTAAAGGTGGGTGTGTCATCCACAGTTGCCTCGGGTTTTGGTCAACGACACTTGCAATCAAATAGCCGATTTATTTTCGGTTTCCATAGCAAAGTGCACATTTGAAAGGCGGTTTACAGTTCCACATGACTATGAAAATTTAGATCCGTTAGGAAATTGGATCTTTATGAAAACATTTGATCTTTTGAAAATTCAATCTAGCTTTTACCCTAGACAAGTTTTCCGGAATAACCCTTCACCGGTGTTTGTAAAATATTTTTGTGGGTTGTGTGGGTTTCAGATTTGAAAATTTTAGCTCAACACTTGTAGTTTTGTGTTACCCACTTGCTAACCTTGTATTAGGAAAGCAACACGTCCAGTTTACTTGTCCCGTATATTACCTTTCGGCAAACTACCGTCCGGTTGTAAAGGAAAGCGATGAACAAGAAACTGTTAAGGCAATGTCCCGTGACATGCTTTTAATTATGGTCCAAAAACATGTCGGATGCTTTTACTATCCTTTGTAGGAGCAATAGTAAAGCTCACCCTTATAATTTGTCGGTTTGGCACAAGGTCCTGTCTCCGACCATGCTATACAACCACCGTTCTTACGGTTGACACCCGATTTGGTTCAGGTGACCTAATGAATTCCAATGAATTCTCAGGATTTTACGTTCAATGGTAATGAACGCATTAAAAATAGGTTTTCAGAAAACAAATCGGTTTGTATTTTGATCAAAATATTTTCTCGTTCAAGCTCGAGTTTAGATATCATCGAATTCCATGAGTTTGAATTCTCAATCTTTAAGGTCAATCTCAAGGATTGAGTAATATCAGTCTTAAAAGCTAATTTTTAATCTTTAAGGAGATTATCCTTTCTGGGGATCTGATTCATTAGTCTTATCAAGCTAATTTGCACGGTGCCCCCCCATTGTACGAGATAAATCCTTCTCATGGTTAGGATAAATCTGACCACTTGGCGACCCTGTTTGATGCTGAGGTCCGTTGATTTCCTGCTGATTTTAGAGATGACTTTTCTAGATTTTTCGTCAACCTACAGCTGGTCTGGGCGACAACTTCATGACCTAAATCAAGAAGCGCGTTTCTTTTTCGGAAGACTTTACTTCCTTTTAATGATAGAATTGATTCATCGTGTAGATCCATCTTTCTTACAGTAAATCGGGTAAATCAGTTAATTTAGTCCAAAGTAAAAGCACCTGCAATAACTTTACAAAAACATGTGATAGATAGTTTTTAATTGAATAACTTGGTACATTCTCCCCACACTTGGCTTTTTTCATGCGTCTTTTTATATCTTAATAAATAAATTCAAGTGTTTTAGTTGTTTCTCAATTTATGTCCTTTCCGAGGTAACAATAATTTCGGCATTAACACCTAGTTTTATCGTTCATAAATATGTATAAACATGATTTTGAATTCATTTAGTTAAAAAATTTTAAAATTTTCATAATATTTAGAAAATAAGCCAAGTATAAACTCGAGAGAATTTATAACCCTTCCCCACACTTGAGATCATGCAATGCCCTCATTTGCATGAAATCAGACTATAATTATAAATTCATGAGGGTGATTAGTGTAGAAAAGTGATTAAAAATACCCAGTTTATAATTACAAAGCTCGTCGAATGATAGATGGCGTGCCTCATCGTTCATTCCTTCATTTATTATATCACATTTGTTGTTTTGCATCTTGTCGTCAAAATCAGTAGCTTTTGCTGAACTTAATGTTAGTCTTTGAAAGTGCGTTGTTTTACCATGTTGTTTACATGATAAAATACAAACATATATACATATTTTTAAAGTTGGGTATATTACCCCACGTTCAAAAATTTATAAAATCAAATTTTTTTTTTTTTGCATACTTTAAATCAATAAAATTAAAAATAATGATGACAAAATTTTTCGCCCCGCCCTCGGGTAAAGTAATTTCGGCTCAACGACCTAGTCTTCAACTCACGACGAATTTTAGAAATCATTTTTTTTCAACTTAATGAAATAAAGTAAATTTTTGTTTTTAAATTCACACAAAACTTAAAAAGAAAACATATTAATTTCATATAAAACCTAAAAAACAAAAAAATTCAGAATGGGGGGAGAAAACTAGTTCTTTAGTGTCTGCTAGTGGAAAAGACCAATCGAATTCCATTCTCGGAACTACACGAGAACAGAACAACTAACTCCAAACAGCATTTTCTTTTTATAATATTTGAATCTCCTCACACTTAGGTAGATGTGGTGTCAAAATTGTGATTAACTTCATCGTCAATTTCTCTTGGACCATAATCAACTTGCATATCTGTGACTTTTGCTTTAAGCCAGTGACCAGCTTTTTCCGTAATATCCACAAATTCAACTAGCTTCGCCTTTTCTTTAGGCGACAGATTGGATACTAACCGGTTATATAACTTAAAGTTCCCCTTACTTTTAGCATCAATAACCCGTTTAAAAAGTTTCTTCATTGAACTGTTAATAACGGGGTCATTTAATTTCGTATCAACTATGGGGTTCTTTATTATCAAGTCATCATTAGGTGTTACTTCATTTTCCCCACACTTAGGCGTTCTATTATTGTTAAGCATTACCGTTGGAGTTGGTAAAACAACATGGTTCTTACCAATCGTTTTTGTCGGTTCAACGGTTTTGGTTTGTGGATATTTAGACTTTTGAATCATAAAGGTGATCGATTTCTCATCATTACTAAGTGTCATTCTACCCTTTCTTACATCAAATAACGCCCCGGTGGACGCTAAGAATGGTCGACCTAAAATTAGAGGAACGTTTGAGTCCTCTTCTATGTCAATGACAATGAATTCGACTAGAAAGGTTAAATTACCTACTTGAACGGGTAGGTTGTCAGCAATTCCAACTGGGTGCTTAATGGTTTGATCAAGGAGTCGAACACTCATATACGTTGGAGTTAACTCACCTACACCTAATCTCTTATATAATGAAAGAGGCATAACACTCACACTTAAACCTAAATCTGCTAGTGCATCATACATGACACAGTCACTAAATAGACAAGGAACAATAAATTCACCCGGATCACCTACCCTAGGTGGAGGATTTGGTGGAACTGTCTTCACCGGGTTTACTTCTACTGTTTTTGTTTCTTGCACTTTTTTATTCTTCTTCTTCTTCTTTCCAGAGGTATCACAAACTTTATTACCTATTACTTGCTCATACTCAACTCCTTTTCTTAGAAACGGGATGGGTGGTCTGTATGGTGCCACCACTGGCTTTACATACTCGGGTGGTGGTGGTGGCGTAACTTCTTCATTGTTACTTACATCTAAAACCTCCCCATCTTCTGATGCTGGTTTTTCAGAATTTGTTGAAACCATATTAACATTTTCATTCCGAGGATTTACTTCAGTATTACTCGGTAGCTTTCCTTGTTTCCTTTCACTCATCAATCTAACAAGAGTACCTACTTGTTTTTCTAGATTCAAAATAGAAGCTTGTTGAGTTCTAAATGACTGATCAAACCTCTCATTCGTTTGAGTTTGAGTTTCAATAAATTGTGTTTGAGATTCAACTAGCTTAAATACCACTTCTTCCAGATTTGACTTTTTCTCTTCAGTTTGTTGTGGTGGTTTATACAAGCCAGGTCTTTGTTGATTGAAATTGTTGTTTTGAGTTGGTTGGTTATTCGGACCTTGTTGGTTATACGAGTTATTGTCAGGTCCTTTTGGATTGTAAAGAATGTTTTGATTTCGATTGAAGTTTGGCCTTGGCGGTTGATAATTATTCTGATAACTATTTTCCAGCCTTTGGTTCATGTAGACAACATTCTCACGTTGTTCCATCGTTTGTTCAATGTGACAGTCTTTCATTAAGTGTGGTCCACCGCATTGCTCACAACTGATTCGTATTGCGTGAATATCTTTATTCATCTTTTCCATTCGTCTCTCAAAAGCATCTATTTTTGCGGAAACGGAATCAAAGTTATGGCTAGAATCGGCTCTAGCCGCTTTAGATGAACGATATATATCTTTCTCTTGGTGCCACTCATGAGAGTGGGAGGCTGTGTTATCAATAATTTTGTAAGCTTCAGTTGCGGTTTTCTTCATAATGGAACCACCAGCTGTTATGTCGATGTCTTTTCGTGTAGCAACGTTGACACCTTGGTACAATATTTGTACTATTTGATAAGTGTCTAAACCGTGTTGAGGACATCCTCTCAACAACTTTCCAAATCTTGTCCACGCCTCATATAGAGTTTCATTTGACTTTTGTGTGAACGAAACAATTTCTCCTTGAAGTCTCACGGCTTTAGATGCCGGAAAGAATCTTTTAAGAAATTTCTCAACTAAAACATCTCATGTGTCAATCGCCCCTTCAGGTAACGATTCTAACCAATCTTTGGCTTCTCCCTTTAAAGTCCAGGGAAACAACATGAGATAGATCTGTTCATCCTCAACTTCTCGGATTTTGAATAGTGTACAGATCCTATTAAACGTACGAAGATGTTCGTTTGGATCTTCCTTCGGCGCACCACTATATTGGCACTGATTAGTTACCATTTGTAGGATTTGTCCTTTGATTTCATAATCTGGCGCATTAATGTCTGGCTTAATAATGGCGTGACCTTGGCCCGTGCGTGTGGCTCTCATCCGGTCTTCCATACTTAGAGGTTCCAGATTTTCCATAATTGAATTTGTTGAATACGAATCACTAGAAGATTCTGATTTAATGGTTTGTGGTTCAGGAGGAATGATTAGTGGTTCTGGATCTTGGAATTGTCCCTGAATATTCTCCGGATTCTCAATTGTGAGGTCGGGTTCAAAAGATGGATTATCGGAAATTTGAGTTGGAGTTCTTGGTCGACTAGATGATGATTCTAAAGAAAAATCAACGGCGACAATATTGGCTAGATGTCTTGATCGAGTTATAGGTGGTGAACGTATGAAAGGTGGTGAACGTTTTACTCGGTGCATTCACTGAATATCCTATTAGTTTTTAAAAGGAAAGAAAAATTATATAAGTTATCCAATTAATAGACTTTTCTGATTTTGCCCACGTTTCGAATAGCCAAAAGATGCAGCAGAGGGGCAAGATTCGTTTGGTCTCAATATAATTGAGTACTGTTTGGCTCCAATAACCCGGTCCACGTACAAATCCAACTATTACTACGAACCAGAAAATTTTGATGTCTATCAATTTAACCACTGAAAATAAATTTTCGTAATTTTAAGAAATTTAGATAAGAAGTAGAATAAAAATCTTATCCTAAAACTAGAATAGCGAGAAATAAGAAAGAAAAAAAAAACGCGTC
The DNA here is from genome assembly GCF_046630445.1 of Rutidosis leptorrhynchoides. Classification (NCBI taxonomy): domain Eukaryota; kingdom Viridiplantae; phylum Streptophyta; class Magnoliopsida; order Asterales; family Asteraceae; genus Rutidosis; species Rutidosis leptorrhynchoides. The sequence continues at coordinate 182,301,248 of NC_092334.1, read as the reverse complement.
GAAAAAGGTCGAAAAATAAAAGGTCGAAAAATAGGCGTCGAAAAATAAAAAAAAGAAAATAGCGCGAAAAACGGCGTCGCAAAATTCTAAAGCACATAAATCTTAGTCTAAGGAATAAGCACTTAAGGGATTTTACGGCAAACCTAAAAATTCTAGAAATAAAAATAACTATGGTAAAACTAAACTTAATACTAAAAATTGTAACTAGAGTCTAAAAATCTAAAGGTAATAAAAAAAACTTTTTTTTAATTTTTTTTTATATTTCGTTTTTTAAGGATTTTAAATTTTTTTTTTAAATTTTTTTTATATTTTTTTTTTAAAAACTTTTTTTTTAAAAGGAATTAATAATTTTTTTATTATTATTGTTTTTTTTTCAAAACTTTTTTTTAACTCATTTACTATTCATGAATAGTAAATGAAAAGAAATTAATTAATTTACTATTCACATGAAAGCGACATGATAGAAATTATTAATTGCAAGTTACATAATATACCCCTGAAATATTTAATAAATACGACTTTTTAAAACTTTTAAAATTCAGAATAGTAAAAAGAAATTAATTAATTTACTATTCACCTGAAAGCGACATTATAGAAATTATTAATCATAAGTTACATAATATACCCCTGAAATATTTAATAAATACGACTTTTTAAAACTTTTACGTATCAAATTTGATTCTAAAATATTATTATATTATTATATTTTATTTCAATATTATTATATTATTATATTTATTAAATTATTATATTTAAATTAATATATCTTTAATCAATCAAAAACAAAAAAAACTTAAATACCCCGTGAAAACACAAAAAGTGTCCCCAAAATTACTTTTTTTATAACTATATTTTTACAGATATAAATTAAAAATATAGCGTTTTAGCGCTCCCCGGCAGCGGCGCCAAAAACTTGATGATGTAGCGTGAGGGTACGAAATAGTATTATTTTTACTAGGAAATACTACAAAATATGACACAAGTTTTATTAATTTACGGATGGGATATACCTAAACCTTGCTACAACACTATAGGCAGTGTACCTAATCGTAGAGTAGTGTAGTTTTTAGTAAGTCCGGTTCGTTCCACAGGGAGCTAGTGATTACGTACTATATTTTTATAAAACTATATTTATATAAATATATATATAAGTAGTAATATTATTATAAAAGGGGGGGTTTTTACCGTTTAATGACCGGTTTTTCGATTTTATATTTTTAAGCGTAAAGATAAATGACAATAATTAAAGTGCGTAAAATAAATAAATGACGATAAATAAAATAACAATAAATAAAATTGCGATAGAATATGAAATAAAAGGATTATGCTTATTTAAACTTCCGTAATCATGATGTTTAACGTTTTAATTTTAATTAATTGTTACTCGGGTTAATTGTCCTTTGTCATGGTTTATTTGATACCTATCTGGTTTTTGTCCATAATAGTCCATCGGTCATAAATATAAAGTGCGAGTGTCCTCGTCAAATTACCCTTATACCCGAAGTCAAATATTCCAACTAATTAAGGATTTAAACTGTGACGCAGTTATCACTTCTGTCAACAATTACACCAGTTATCACTGTATGTACTCCACCCCTGTTTTGATTAGATATGAATATTAATTTACCCACTTGATCAGTTTGAATAATCAATTACCCAACCCGAATAATTAATTAAATGATTATAATAGATTCCATATGAACGTCACTAAATAGGACAACCATAATCATTATTAATTATTAGGATAATTAATTTGAAGATAGGTTCGACAGACTCCAATGAGTTGTCACTCAATTAGACAATACCCCCCATCTATTAATAGTCAATAGTCCAATTTCCACAAGTGTCGGTCTTTTGCCCAAACCTTAATTATGGTACAAAATCCAATAACCCCGTCTTAATATTTAGTCAAACATCACGATTACTTCGGCTTAAATAAGCATAATAATAACTTAGTTACGAGACATTAATTTAAAAAGGAAGAACATAACTTACAGTGATTATTAATCATGTAGCGTTACACGGACAGAGTTTCGACTTTAAAACCCGTAAAACATTCCTTACAATAACCCAATTATTATTAAACTTAAACTAAAATTAAAATTTTAAATATATATATTACATGTAAAGAGAAAGAAAGAAGAAAAGGTGTTCTTTTCATTACACCGTGAATTTCATTTTATAGACAATTGGTGATTTGAAATTTTCACTTATGACCCCTTAACTATGCTCAATTAACAACTTTTTATTATTTATTATTATTCTTATTATGAATTATTTAAATATTATATTATATTCTTGAGCATAGTTAACTTGTAATTTTAGCTCCGTTGCGTCGAGCGTTGAAAGTTGGTTCATGTCTCTGTTCCGAATTTTCGAACGTCCTTTCGTACAATTTAATATCTTGTACTTTGCGTTTTGTAACTTGTACTCTTGTCATTTTTAGACGTTTCTCATCAATAATTTGAACCACTTGGATTGTATCTTGTACATTTGAGCTTTTGGGACGTTTGCGTCTTCAAATCTTCGTTTTCGCCTTTTGTCTTCGCACTTATTTATTTAAACAATTACAATGAAAATATAATACAATTACATATGAAAACCTATTATTTAGGAGGGATATTGCTATGAAATATATGTTCCTTTTTAGCCTTATCAGAAGGCACAAAAACTAATAAGAAAAGGTTGCTATGCTGTTCTAGCACACGTCGAGAAAGTACAAACTGAAGAAAAGAGCATCAATGATGTTCCCATTGCAAAAGAATTTCCCGATGTATTTCCGAAAGAATTACCGGGATTACCCCCACAGCGATCCGTTGAATTTTAAATAGATCTTGTACTAGGAGCTGCACCAATAATTCGTGCTCCTTACAGACTCGCACCCAGCGAGATGAAAGAACTGTAAAGCCAATTACAAGAACTTTTAGAGCGTGGTTTCATTCGACCAAGCACATCACCGTGGGGAACTCCTGTTTTGTTTGTCAAGAAGAAAGATGGTACATTCAGGTTGTGTATCGACTACCGAGAGTTGAACAAACTTACCATCAAGAACCGCTACCCACTACCGAGAATCGACGACTTATTTGATCAACTACAAGGCTCGTCTGTTTATTCAAAGATTGACTTACGTTCCGGGTATCATCAAATGCGGGTGAAAGAAGATGATATTCCAAAGACTGCTTTCAGAACACGTTACGGTCATTACGAGTTTATGGTCATGCCGTTTGGTTTAACTAATGCACCAGCTGTGTTCATGGACCTTATGAACCGAGTGTGTGGACCATACCTTGACAAGTTTGTCATTGTTTTCATTGATGACATACTTATTTACTCAAAGAATGACCAAGAACACGGTGAACATTTGAGAAAGGTGTTAGAAGTATTGAGGAAGGAAGAATTGTACGCTAAGTTTTCAAAGTGTGCATTTTGGTTGGAAGAAGTTCAATTCCTCGGTCACATAGTGAACAAAGAAGGTATTAAGGTGGATCCGGCAAAGATAGAAACTGTTGAAAAGTGGGAAACCCCGAAAACTCCGAAACACATACGCCAGTTTTTAGGACTAGCTGGTTACTACAGAAGGTTCATCCAAGACTTTTCCAGAATAGCAAAACCCTTGACTGCATTAACGCATAAAGGGAAGAAATTTGAATGGAATGATGAACAAGAGAAAGCGTTTCAGTTATTGAAGAAAAAGCTAACTACGGCACCTATATTGTCATTGCCTGAAGGGAATGATGATTTTGTGATTTATTGTGACGCATCAAAGCAAGGTCTCGGTTGTGTATTAATGCAACGAACGAAGGTGATTGCTCCTGCGTCTAGACAATTGAAGATTCACGAACAAAATTATACGACGCATGATTTGGAATTAGGCGCGGTTGTTTTTGCATTAAAGACTTGGAGGCACTACTTATATGGGGTCAAAAGTATTATATATACCGACCACAAAAGTCTTCAACACATACTTAATCAGAAACAACTGAATATGAGGCAGCGTGGGTGGATTGAATTATTGAATGATTACGACTTTGAGATTCGTTACCACCCGGGGAAGGCAAATGTGGTAGCCGATGCCTTGAGCAGGAAGGACAGAGAACCCATTCGAGTAAAATCTATGAATATAATGATTCATAATAACCTTACTACTCAAATAAAGGAGGCGCAACAAGGAGTTTTAAAAGAGGGAAATTTAAAGGATGAAATACCCAAAGGATCGGAGAAACATCTTAATATTCGGGAAGACGGAACCCGGTATAGGGCTGAAAGGATTTGGGTACTAAAATTTGGAGATATGAGAGAAATGGTACTTAGAGAAGCTCATAAAACCAGATACTCAATACATCCTGGAACGGGGAAGATGTACAAGGATCTCAGGAAATATTTTTGGTGGCCAGGTATGAAAGCCGATGTTGCTAAATACGTAGGAGAATGTTTGACGTGTTCTAAGGTCAAAGCTGAGCATCAGAAACCATCAGGTCTACTTTAACAACCCGAAATCCCGGAATGGAAATGGGAAAACATTACCATGGATTTCATCACTAAATTGCCAAGGACTGCAAGTGGTTTTGATACTATTTGGGTAATAGTTGATCGTCTCACCAAATCAGCACATTTCCTGCCAATAAAAGAAGATGACAAGATGGAGAAGTTAGCACGACTGTATTTGAAGGAAGTCATCTCCAGACATGGAATACCAATCTCTATTATCTCTGATAGGGATGGCAGATTTATTTCAAGATTCTGGCAGACATTACAGCAAGCATTAGGAACTCGTCTAGACATGAGTACTGCCTATCATCCACAAACTGATGGGCAGAGCGAAAGGACGATAAAAATGCTTGAAGACATGCTACGAGCATGTGTTATTGATTTCGGAAACAGTTGGGATCGACATCTACCATTAGCAGAATTTTCCTACAACAACAGCTACCATTCAAGCATTGAGATGGTGCCGTTTGAAGCACTTTATGGTAGAAAGTGCAGGTCTCCGATTTGTTGGAGTGAAGTGGGGGATAGACAGATTACGGGTCCGGATATTATACAAGAAACTACCGAGAAGATCATCCAAATTCAACAACGGTTGAAAACTGCCCAAAGTTGACAAAAGAGCTACGCTGACATTAAAAGAAAAGATATAGAATTTGAAATTGGAGAGATGGTCATGCTTAAAGTTGCACCTTGGAAAGGCGTTGTTCGATTTGGTAAAGACCCTGAGTGTAGTGACCCGAACTTTTCCATATTTATATATATTAATTGAGATTGATATTTACATGATTAAATATTTCCAACATGTTAAGCAATCAAACTTGTTAAGACTTGATTAATTGAAATATGTTTCATATAGAAAATTGACCACCCAAGTTGACCGGCGATTCACGAACGTTAAAACTTGTAAAAACGACATGACGATATATATATATGGATATACATATGGTTAATATGAGATTATGATAAGTAAGTATCTCCATAAGTATATTAACAATGAGTTATATACATATAAACAAGACTACTAACTTAAGGATTTCGAAATGAGACATATATGTAACGATTATCGTTGTAACGACATTTAAATGTATATATATCATATTAAGATATATTAATATATCATAATATCATGATAATATAATAATTTAACATCTCATTAGATATAATAAACAATGGGTTAACAACATTAATTGAGATCGTTAACTTAAAGGTTTCAAAACAACACTTACATGTAACGACTAACGATGACTTAACGACTCAGTTAAAATGTATATACATGTAGTGTATTTAGATGTATTAAAATACTTTTGGAAGACTTCAATACATATATCAAAACACTCATACTTAACGAAAATGGTTACAGTTACTTTTCCATTCTTTTCTTTCATCAAGAATTCTAGTCGTATTCTTACCCGTATTATACACAGCTTCAAAACGTACTTACTATGAGTATATACCAATAGGAACTAGCATGGGATTCCACTCTTGATTATTTCATGTATGACTAATCGTGAATAACTTCTACCATGAGCTAGTCAACTAACTAGAACTCCTTTTAACCCCACTCACCACTCACCAATTACCACTCATCATTCACTCCATTTCACTTCCAATTCTCTTTCTAATTCTCTCTCAACACACACACACACTATTATGAACGTATTTTTCCAGTAGTTAATCATCATCTTCATCAAAAATCACTTCAAGAATCAAGCTATAATCATCATAGGAAGAACACTTCAAGAACACTTCAAAAATCCCTTCAAGTTTACTAATTTACTTCCAAGCTTTCTAATCCATTCCAAGTAACCATCTAAGATCAAGAAACCTTTGTTATATATAGTAGGTTATCTTTCTTATTCAAGGTAATATTCATATTCAAACTTTGATTCAATTTCTATAACTATAAACTATCTTAATTCGAGTAAAAATCTTACTTGAACTTGTTTTTGTGTCATGGTCCTACTTCAAGAACTTTCAAGCCATCCAAGATCCTTTGAAGCTAGATCATTTCTGGTCATTTCCAGTAGGTTTACCTACTAAACTTGACGTAGTAATGATTTTCATAACATCATTCGATTCATATATATAAAACTATCTTATTCGAAGGTTTACACTCGTAATCACTAGAACATAGTTTAGTTAATTCTAAACTTGTTCGCAAACAAAAGTTAATCCTTCCAACTTGACTTTTAAAATTAACTACACACATGTTCTATATCTATATGATATGCTAACTTAATGATTTAAAACCTGAAAACACGAAAAACACCGTAAAACCGGATTTACGCCGTCGTAGTAACACCGCGGGCTGTTTTGGGTTAGTTAATTAAAAACTATGATAAACTTTGATTTAAAAGTTGTTATTCTGATAAAATGATTTTTATTATGAACATGAAACTATATCCAAAAATTATGGTTAAACTCAAAGTGGAAGTATGTTTTCTAAAATGGTCATCTAGACGTCGTTCTTTCGACTGAAATGACTACCTTTACAAAAACAACTTGTAACTTATTTTTCCGACTATAAAACTATACTTTTTCTGTTTAGATTCATAAAATAGAGTTCAATATGAAACCATAGCAATTTGATTCACTCAAAACGGATTTAAAATGAAGAAGTTATGGGTAAAACAAGATTGGATAATTTTTCTCATTTTAGCTACGTGAAAATTGGTAACAAATCTATTCCAACCATAACTTAATCAACTTGTATTGTATATTATGTAATATTGAGATACCATAGACACGTATACAATGTTTCGACCTATCATGTCGACACATCTATGTATATTTCGGAACAACCATAGACACTCTATATGTGAATGTTGGAGTTAGTTATACAGGGTTGAGGTTGATTCCAAAATATATATAGTTTGAGTTGTGATCAATACTGAGATACGTATACACTGGGTCGTGGATTGATTCAAGATAATATTTATCGATTTATTTCTGTACATCTAACTGTGGACAACTAGTTGTAGGTTACTAACGAGGACAGCTGACTTAATAAACTTAAAACATCAAAATATATTAAAAGTGTTGTAAATATATTTTAAACATACTTTGATATATATGTATATATTGTTATAGGTTCGTGAATCAACCAGTGGCCAAGTCTTACTTCCCGACGAAGTAAAAATCTGTGAAAGTGAGTTATAGTCCCACTTTTAAAATCTAATATTTTTGGGATGAGAATACATGCAGGTTTTATAAATGATTTACAAAATAGACACAAGTACGTGAAACTACATTCTATGGTTGAATTATCGAAATCGAATATGCCCCTTTTTATTAAGTCTGGTAATCTAAGAATTAGGGAACAGACACCCTAATTGACGCGAATCCTAAAGATAGATCTATTGGGCCTAACAAACCCCATCCAAAGTACCGGATGCTTTAGTACTTCGAAATTTATATCATATCCGAAGGGTGTCCCGGAATGATGGGGATATTCTTATATATATGCATCTTGTTAATGTCGGTTACCAGGTGTTCACCATATGAATGATTTTTATCTCTATGTATGGGATGTGTATTGAAATATGAAATCTTGTGGTCTATTGTTACGATTTGATACATATAGGTTAAACCTATAACTCACCAACATTTTTGTTGACGTTTAAAGCATGTTTATTCTCAGGTGAATACTAAGAGCTTCCGCTGTTGCATACTAAAATAAGGGCAAGATTTGGAGTCCATGTTTGTATGATATTGTGTAAAAACTGCATTCAAGAAACTGATTTCGATGTAACATATTTGTATTGTAAACCATTATGTAATGGTCGTGTGTAAACAGGATATTTTAGATTATCATTATTTGATAATCTACGTAAAGCTTTTAAACCTTTATTTATGAAATAAAGATTATGGTTTGTTTTAAAAATGAATGCAGTCTTTGAAAAACGTCTCATATAGAGGTCAAAACCTCGCAACGAAATCAATTAATATGGAACGTTTTTAATCAATAAGAACGGGACATTTCACTGAGAACACTAATTTAATTATGCAAAGTATTAATATTTAACAACTATGCATGAAAAGTTTGAGTAATAGTTAATATATTATCTTGTGTCTATCACTAATGAAAGTGTAGTTTGATCTTCTATGAAGTCCCAAATCATCCTCTAAACAATTCAGAAAGCAACTCCAAGAATTGTAATTTTCTACTTTCTGCTTCTGCAATAGCATAAGAAACTGGATATATTTCGTTGTTTGAATCAACCCCTACAGTTGTAAGAACTTGTCTAGAGCTAGTTCCTTCATAAATGCCAAATCTAAACCAATCACATATCCCTACCCAAATCTTTAAAACCTTCCTTTTCATGGAACCAAACATATATATACTCTCTTGAAAACCGTAATAGGCAATGATGGATCACATTGTTTGACTTCCAATATAACTATTAATCCTGGGTTACACCTTTTTATCTCTTCCAGATAATCCCTTAAATGATTATATTTTTCATTATAATCTCCTTGTACAACTTCAAGCACAGACTTCAATGCTCAATATGCCTTTTGCCTTGAAACATTTACCTCATACTCAGACTCAATATGAAACTTAACTGCTTTAGTTGGTAAACGTGGATTAGTTGGAATTTGGTCAATTAACTTGGTAGCAAGGAAATTAGATGTACATTGTTGAATATTTCTATAATATTCACAAGTGTGTTCAGGCTTATAAGTCTTCACTTGCTATGTATCTGATTTACCCTCTTTTGAAACTTAAATAACTCAAGGACATTCTAGGTTTAACTCTCTCATTTTCCAACTTTTATCTGCTACTGATGTACTAATATTCAACTCTCTGTTTTTAGGTTTAACTCTCTCATTTTCCAACTTTTATCTGCTACTGATGTACTAATATTCAACTATTTCCTTTGTGAGGTAATATCACATTCCCCACCCGAACCACTAACAAAATCAACCACAACATCATCAGTTATGTTCTTTTCCACTATTGACTTACAACCATTCTCCATGTATTTAACTTCCTTGTCAATGTTAAAGTCAAAATATTGCATATCCACAACAACATATGATATCTTGGTATATTCTTCATCAACAAAGTAACTATCATCTTCACCATCATTTAACCTATTCATATCATCATCACTAACCTCTTACACATTAATATCATGAATTTCAGTTTGAATAACAATACAAGATTGAGTAAAGTTGCTGCTTTCAGTCATATAAACACGAATTGTCGTATGTGTAACGACCCAGATTTTTTCGTAATTATATATATGAGATTAATATTTACATACATAAATTTTTCCGACATGTTAAGCAATAAAACTTGTTAATACTTGAATAATTAAAACGGTTTTATGTAAACGTTTGACCACCTAGTTCGTCCGACGATTCACGAACGTCATAACTTGTAAAAAATGATATATATATATATATATATATATATATATATATATATATATATATATATATATATATATATATATATATATATATATATAACTTGATTAAATGATATTTATGTAACGACCCAAAAATTTTGGTTTATTTTGAACCAAATCTAAATATGATTTAATACTTTCGACACGATAAGCAAAGTCTGTAATATTGAGTCTCAAAAATTTTGAACTGTTTTCATGAATTCATTTAACCTTCGACTGTTCCAACGATTCACGAACAACTATTTGTAAATAGATATATATATATATATATATATATATATATATATATATATATATATATATATATATATATATATTATAAATGTTATTAATCTTTTGTATGAAATTGTTGTTATAAATAAATATGTAAAATAATATACTAAGTAATGAAATATATAATATATATATATATATATATATATATATATATATATATATAATAATTTAAATTATAATTGGAAATAATATACAACTTAATTGTTAGAAATAAATATGAAAAATGATGTAAGTAATAATAAAATTTATTATTAAAAATAAATCTATATATATATATATATATATATATATATATATATATATATATATATATATATATATATATATATATATATATATATAAAGTATATTGAATATATATATTTGGTTTCGAATTTATTTAGTAAACGATAGTAGAACTCGTCCATCATTCGATGGTTTTTTAAGGAAGTTTAATTCGAACTTATATGTTTTTAAAATAAACAGTGATCCAAAAATGAGTTATATAAATTATAGGCTTATTAAAATGTATTTAGGAACTACTTGTTAAATTTTAAAACTTTTTATATTTTACCTGATATCGAGCGCGGACAGTGAGTTAATTTATATTTAATAATTTTAAACAGTTAATGACCAATTTTATACCATAATGACTGAAATAAATAAAGACATTTAATTCAAAAATTTGGGATTTTTTCGAAACCTTTTATCCGCCACTAATTAATCACGGAGTACGATATAGCACTTCGTGAAAACTGTCGGTAGAAAGAAACCAAATGAATCGGCTACTTTACTATGCCCTTTACTATTTGATTCTGTTTTAAATTGGTGACATTGATTTCTGTATGTGATTATATCTATCTTATCTTTTATTATATATAAACATATACATACATATCTGTTGGGTCCGATTACGTATGAATACCGTGTATATTGATATGAATATTGAGAGAATTAGTCAAATATACAATATTGACTAATTCCACAACTCTCTTGAACTCACTTAGGTACTTTGGCTATGTGTGATGGCTTCCTTCTAAGGTTGCCTTGTGGGATATATATAGCCCTCATCTATATCCCACCTTTACAAGGCTTAGCACACAATCTATGCAATTCCTGGGGTTCTAACAATCTCCCCCTTTGCATTGATTGTGTGCAAAAAGTTAGCAACCTTACAAATTACATACAAAAAATCTAAAACTACAAATCTAGTCTTCGATTCATGTATGTAGCCGTTGTTGACGAACTTGAATTTCTTGAATTCTTGGAGCTTCAACGGACTTCTTGAGAATCTTCTTTGAATTTGCGAATTTAATGAAGACCTCGTACTTTCCCTTATATCTCCCCCTCAAAATGTGATTAACCCTTAAGCATATTTTGATCTGAGAGGGAAAGGGTATCAGAGCCTACGAAAAGATAATTAGCGTTGAATCTTCATGCATAGCTCCCCTTGACTAATGCAGAAACTTAATCAAGGTATCAGAGTCAGGAATCGTGGTAAGCATGTGTTCACTCCCCCTGAAAAGAATAATCGGTGCTCCCCCTGGAAGTAAGAACACTTTCTCCCCCTTGACAAGTTACGTCGGTCAAGGTATAATGTTTAACATCTCTTTAAATACCAGGTCCCATACAGAAGTATATGGAAACCGTAGTGAAGTTAAATCATCTTCGTTTGAAATACCACTGATAGGTATTATCAATGGCATCTATGGATTCTTCACTCCACTTTGTCGGGACATTTGGTTTACCTTTTGAGAATAGTTCCGGTGGAATTGAAGGGAATGAAGTTTTAGCCATGTTCACGGATCTTGGCTTAAACTTGAGCAACTTTTGAAAAGAGTATTTGGTTGTAGTTTTTGTTGTTGCCGAAACGGGTGTGGTGCCAGCTTTGATTGACACTTGTTTCGGAAACTGAATCTTTGAAGTTTTAGAAACTAGCTCAACTTTGGTGCGAGGGGTTTTTCTCGGACCTATGGATGACTTCTTGGTTTTGTGTGGAAACCAACCATATTGATCGCGATAACCAGTAATTTCTCCATTCTCCCCATATGTGGTTTTCAGAAATGGACGATTCACGTTGGTCTCATAACCTGAATAAACCTTTTTCCTTGAGGAAAACGTTTTCTTGAGTTTAGGAATTGTAGGAGGAGTGGATTTCGTCCTGATGACCTTCTTCTCAACCGTTTGAGGAGAATCCGAAATTGTAGTTGTTAATGCATCCACTACTGATATCGCATCAGTATTAACTCCTAGTGACACCATTTTGGGTTTCGGAATTGGTGTTGATTTAACATCTAACTCCTTTTGTAACTCAAAGATGCGTTTCTCAAAGTCACACATTAATGTTTGATTTTGCTTGCGAAGTTGAGTGATGACCTTTGAATCAAGTTCACGTTCCTTGGAAAGTATTAGTTTTTCAACAACCTGTGAACGAAGATCTTTAATGATGTGAGCGTTACTCTCATCTTTTTCTTTGAAGGTCTTGGCTTGACTCTCTAAGTCACTTTGAAGAGTAGTCACTTGCTTTTGAAGCTTTTCAGATTCTGATTTACTGTATGCAACTTGAGATTTCAATTTATTGATTTGAGCTTGCACCTTAGAAATCTCTGAAAATGTCGTTTGAACTTCTTGTTCTTTCATCTGTTGAAGTTCTGTTTGAAGTTGTTGATGAAGATTGTATTGTATAAAGATACAATTGGAAGGTTGACTTCTGTTGTGGCATGAACAACCATATTCATAATGTGCAGTCTCTTCAACAGAGGATGGTTCTCATGGAGTCATTAACAAAGCAATTGACTCAAGTTGTGTAGCTTTTGTATCTTCCACAAATCTAATAAAAGCACATTTTCCGGGAGTGTTGTAGTAACAAGAACATCTCTTGTCTCGATGATTAAATCTCACAATGAAATCCGGTTTCAGACGAAAATCTTGTGTAACACGCATCATTATGACGAATCGTTGAATAATATCAAGTATTATCGCCTTTTCTCCCCCTCAAAATATGATTCCGGTGAATCAAATTTTGTTTTTGAACGTTTCGTTAACTTTCGTTAACTTTCGTTAAGTCCTCGTTAGTCTAGATTCGGTAATGGACCACCCTTGTAAATTCTGATAAACTGACAGGGGCTGAAAGTGTCAAAAAGTCCTAAGATTCGGTAAGGGACTTGTCTCGGAAAAGTCTCAAATTTGTCAGGGACTGATTATGAAAATCTATCAGATTCTTTCACTTGTTGGGCCAGATTCTGGTAAAGTCCAACAGATTCGGTAATTGGGCTTTTATTGGGCTTTAAGGTAACATACAATATATCCAGTAAGCCTTGAAACCAAATACCGAGTCCAGGGTCCAAATTGAATACCGAGTAAATTACCGAATGTATACCGAATGTGATTGTTCACCAACTATCGAATGTAATTTGTCAATTAAACTGAATCTTATACCGAAGATGATTTAATTAGGTGAAAACTGAGTCAATAAATCTGATACCGAGTGTGATTCAAGTGATACAACCACCAAAACAGCAACCGAATCTGTTTATAAACCTGTGTACGAGCAAATCTAATTCGTCCAGTAACTGCTACTATTGTACGGATGAAGACGAATCTCAAAATTTCAATTCAACAGAATTGTTGTTCGAAACAAGCATCAAAGAATTCATGAGGCCTCGATTTATATCAATCGTGAAGAATCAGTACTAAAGCATCATTAAATTCTGAAAAACGAATCATGAACATTCAGAGATGAAGATGATGAGCCATAAAATCGATTTTCCAAATTCAACACTTTCAGGTATCTGTTACTTCATAAAAGTTACTCCAAATACAATACCTTCGTCGATCCTTCTTATAACCTGAAATTCCTTGAATCACTTCAATTAACTTGTTGACCGAACGAGTTCATAAGGTTGACTTTTAGATTTTGAAGCGATTGATGAAGTTCTTGTTCATTTAACGAATCACGAAGCATCAGTAAGTATTCAGGAATTCAAATCAGTCCTTAATTTGATGTAACTGTAGCTAAGATGATCCGTGAGCCCTCAAGGTATGTAGCGATGGACTTAAAATCAAACTTGATGAATCTGATTGCTGATGAATCTATTGTTGTTCATTGTTGATGAAGATCGATGATGTTGAACTGATGAAGAAGATTCGGTATGCTCGATTTAGTTTTTTTTTTTTTTAGATCGATGAATATGAATCTGTATATGTATATGTCGATGTAAATTTTGTTTAGAGGAGAGAGATAGATCGATGTGTTTAGATGATAGAAGAGAGAGAATGTTAGATCTGATGTACAGTAGATTCGGTACTGTTGTAAAATGGAAGATTCGGGATTTCTATTTTTTATATTTATTTTGTGAATATGAAAAATGAAATATGAATAAATTTCGGATTCGGTAAAAAATTTTGTTCGAAGATTCGGTATGAATATTCGAAGATGAGTATGAAGATTTGAAGATTTAATTTGAAGATTTGAAGATAAGTATGAAGATTGGATGAAGATTCGAAGATTCGGTTTGAAGATTCAAATGAGAGTATGAAGATTCACACGATATTCGGATCGATGCTTAAAAGCTTTTGCCCGGATACCAATTGATGGGGTGTGTTAGGATGAATACCGTGTATATTGATATGAATATTGAGAGAATTAGTCAAATATACAATATTGACTAATTCCACAAATCTCTTGAACTCACTTAGGTACTTTGGCTATGTGTGATGGCTTCCTTCTAAGGTTGCCTTGTGGGATATATATAGCCCTCATCTATATCCCACCTTTACAAGGCTTAGCACTCAATCTATGCAATTCCTGGGGTTCTAACAATATCACTTATGCATTCTCTTCTTCCTGCTTCCTTTCGAGAGCCACCCATCGAGAATAATCCCGCAAACCATCACGTTTGCTACTACGGTTCAAACCACTACTACCACGTTGACTATCTCTTATTCGAAGTATTTTCTGTTCAGGTTCAAAACATGAGAACCAAACACCCACTTATTTAGTTTCACTATTATTAAGCTATGACTACCATTCGTTCCGGTCATCTGTCCACCTCTTAAACACCTCCTTACTTGACCATCTTCAACTCACCACTGTGAACCACCTTCGGTCACCATAACCATACACCTTGAACACCAACTGTACGTTTCTACTAATGCTAAGGAGTTCTGTTTAGCTGGAAAAACAATCTCGAAGACACCACTCTCCTCCACTTCCACCACCACCCTAAGCATCACCATAATCGCTACCACCATCGATACATACCACCAAAACAACCACTACCATTCGAAGCCTCCTACAGTTGCAACGTTTCCTATTGTGCTACTACTTTTTTTTAAACAAATTTTCTCTTCGACAAATAACACAGCGAACAGTACTGATGTTTTCTTCTTGTTCAAACGATCACAACCGCTGAGTTCCTGTTAGATTAATGATGCTACACTATTGTTACTATTTGCGTGTTGTGAAACCCAAACTACCATGACAATCGAACACCACTTCGAACTACTATTGCTACAACACATTTCTATTTATGTTTTATTATAATAAAGAAGATGAGGGGAAGATGAGATGATAACGGAGTCGATAATAATGATGAACTGTATAGTTGATGAATAACGATAAAGCATGATGAGGGTTACTCGATGACTTCATAGTCCTGTATAATTATGATAGAGATGATGAGTGAAAACATTGATGATAATGAAATATGTTGTTACTGTTTCTGTTTCCCATATTCACGACAACAAGAACCCACAAACATCAGATACACGTTTATATATTTGGATTGGTGTAAATTGTAGTGACCCGAACTTTTCCATGTTTATATATATTTAATGAATTCGATATTTACATAATTAAGTGTTTCCAACATGTTAAGCAATCAAACTTGTTAAGACTTGATTAATTGAAATAGGTTTCATATAGACAATTGACCACCCAAGTTGACCGATGATTCACGAACGTTAAAACTTGTAAAAACTATATGATGTCATATATATGGATATATATATATATATTTAACATGATATTATGATAAGTAAACACATCATTAAGTATATTAACAATGAACTACATATGTAAAAACTAGACTACTAACTTAAGGATTTCGAAACGAGACATATATGTAACAATTATCGTTGTAATGACATTTTAATGTATATATATCATATTAAGATATATTAATACATCACGATATCATGATAATGTAATAATTTAACATCTCATTTGATATAATAAACAATGGGTTAACAACATTTAACAAGATCGTTAACCTAAATGTTTCAAAACAACATTTACATGTAACGACTAACGATGATTTAACGACTCAGTTAAAATGCATATACATGTAGTGTTTTAATATGTATTCATATACTTTTGAAAGATTTCAAGACACTTATCAAAATACTTCTACTTAACAAAAATGCTTACAATTACATCCTCGTTCAGTTTCATCAACAATTCTACTCGTATGCACCGTATTCATACTCGTACAATACACAGTTTTTAGATGTATGTACTATTAGTATATACAATCCAATGATCAACTTTTAGCAGCCCATGTGAGTCACCTAACACATTTAGGAACCATCATTTGGCAACTAGCATGAAATATCTCATAAAATTACAAAAATATTAGTAATCATTCATGACTTATTTACATGTAAACAAAATTACACATCCTTTATATCTAATCCATATACCAAGGACCAAAAACACCTACAAACACTTTCATTCTTCAATTTTCTTCAGCTAATTGATCTCTCTCAAGGTCTATCTTCAAGTTCTAAGTGTTCTTCATAAATTCTATAAGTTCTAGTTTCATAAAATCAAGAATACTTCCAAGTTTGCTAGCTTACTTCCAATCTTGTAAAGTGATCATCCAACCTCAAGAAATCTTTCTTATTTACAGTAAGATATCTTTCTAATATAAGGTAATACTCATATCAAACTTTGATTCAATTTCTATAACTATAACAATCTTATTTCGAGTGGAAATCTTACTTGAACTTGTTTTCGTGTCATGATTCTGCTTCAAGAACTTTCAAGCCATCCAAGGATCCTTTGAAGCTAGATCTATTTTTCTCATTTCCAGTAGGTTTACCTACTAAAATTAAGTTAGTAATGATGTTCATAACATCATTCGATTCATATATATAAAACTACCTTATTCGAAGATTTAAACTTGTAATCACTAGAACATAGTTTAGTTAATTCTAAACTACGCCGTCGTAGTAACACCGCGGGCTGTTTTGGGTTAGTTAATTAAAAACTATAATAAACTTTGATTTAAAAGTTGTTCTTCTGGGAAAATGATTTTTCTTATAAATATTAAACTATATCCAAAAATCATGGTTAAACTCAAAGTGAAAGTATGTTTTCCAAAATAGTCATCTAGACGCCGTTCTTTCGACTGAAATGACTACCTTTACAAAAATAACTTGTAACCTGTATTTTTGACTATAAACCTATACTTTTTCTATTTAGATTCATAAAATAGAGTTCAATATGAAACCATAGCAATTTGATTCACTCAAAACAGATTTAAAACGAAGAAGTTATGGGTAAAATAAGATTGGATATTTTTTTTTATTGTTGTAGCTACGGGAAATATTGTAACAATTCAATACAAATCATATCCTAGCTAACTTATATTGTATTATACATGTATTCTAATATATTATGTAATCTTGGGATACCATAGACACGTATGTAAATGTTTTGACATATCATATCGACCCATGTATATATATTATTTGAAACAACCATAGACACTCTATATGCAGTAATGTTGGAGTTCGCTATACAGGGTTGAGGTTGATTCCAAAAATATATATACTTTAAGTTGTGATCTAGCCTGAGACGTGTATACACTGGGTCATGGATTGATCCAAGATAATATATATCGATTTATTTCTGTACATCTAACTATGGACAACTAGTTGTAGGTTATTAACGAGGACAGCTGACTTAATAAACTTAAAACATTAAAACGTATTAAAAATGTTGTAAATATATTTTGAACATACTTTGATATTTATGTACATATATGTTATAGGTTCGTGAATCGACCAGTGGCCAAGTCTTACTTCCCGACGAAGTAAAAATCTGTGAAAGTGAGTTATAGTCCCACTTTTATAATCTAATATTTTGGGATGAGAATACATGCAAATTTTATAAATGTTTTACGAAATAGACACAAGTAAATAAAACTACATTATATGGGTGAATTATCGAAGCCGAATATGCCCCTTTTTAGCTTGGTAGCCTAAGAATTTGGGAACAGACCCCCAAATTGACGCGAATCCTAAAGATAGATCTATTGGGCCCAACAAGCCCCATTCTGGAATTTAGAATGCTTTAGTACTTCGAAATTATCATGTCCGATGGGTGTCCCGGAATGATGGGGATATTCTATATGCATCTTGTTAATGTCGGTTACCAGGTGTTCACCATATGAATGAATTTTATCTCTATGTATGGGATGTATATTGAAATATGAAATCTTGTGGTCTATTATTATGATTTGATAATATATAGGTTAAACATATAACTCACCAACATTTTTGTTGACGTTTTAAGCATGTTTATTCTCAGATGATTATTAAGAGCTTCCGCTGTTGCATACTAAAATAAGGACAAGATTTGGAGTCCATGCTTGTATGATATTGTGTAAAAACTGCATTCAAGAAACTTATTTTTGATGTAATATATTCTTAATGAAACCATTATGTAATGGCCGTGTGTAAATGGTATATTTTAGATTATCATTATTTGATAATCTATGTAATGCTTTTTAAACCTTTATCAATAAAATAAAGGTTATGGTTGTTTTAAAAATGAATGCAGTCTTTGAAAAACGTCTCATATAGAGGTCAAAACCTCGCGACGAAATCAATTAATATGGAACGTTTATAATCAATATGAACGGGACATTTCAGTTGGTATCCGAGCGTTGGTCTTAGAGAACCAGAAATTTGCATTAGTGTGTCTTATCGAGTTTGTTAGGATACATTAGTGAGTCTGGACTTCGACCGTGTTTTCTTTAAAAACGATTGCTTAACACTTTTGTTGGAAACTATATATTATTAACACGTAAATATTATGTGATATATTAACCTCTTAATGTGTTTGATATTGTGTGATAGATGTCTACCACTAGTACAAATCCCATCAACTCACCTAATAATAATGAAGAGTCGAACATAATTTGGGAAGATTCACAAATTCCAGAAGAGGAACCGGAAGAAGAGGAACCGGAAGAAGAGGAATCAGAAGAGGAGGAACCGGAAGAGGAGGAACCGGAAGAAGAAGAGGTTCCGGAGGAAGAAATATTGATACCTACAGTAAATCGATTAAATAAAATAAAATCATCAACCAACGGACCAAAGTTAAAAATGGTCAATGGTGTTTCCGCCGAGGTAGCAAAATATTGGGAAGATTACCAATTTTTCGATGAATCGGATCCCGATGAGGATTCTGATGATGTTATAGAAATTACCTCGACCCAATTTAATATGGAAAAAGAAAATAATAAGGGAAATGGTATAAAAATAGAGAAACCTGATTCCAACCCCAATGAACTTTATATGTATCGGCAACGTCCGTATTTCCTAAATTGTAACAATAACTCGGGAACCTCTAAACCACCAGGTTTTTCTAAACCATTGTGGAAAACGACGGTTCGTATTAGAGGAACATCATATATCCCTAGAAAATTAGGAAAACGAACCAAGTCCGAAGAAGAAGAAACTAGTGATTCAGATTAGAGGGTTGTAATCATGTTGTGTATTATATGTATTGTATTGTGCTTGTACTTTTATGTTCTATGTAAAAATTGCTTGTATTGTTTGTTAATTATCTTTTACGAATCTAATCCTTGTCTATTTTACAGTATAAAAACAAAATGGACGTTAAGGGTAGACAACCAAATATTTAAGAAGACCTACCAGAGGATATGATTGAGGAAATCTTGTCTAGAGTCAGTCAGAATTCATCAGCACATTTAGTTATGGCGAAATTAACTTGTCAAACATTTGAAAGACTTTCCAGAAATGCCTTAGTTTATAAAAGGCTTTCCTTTGATAGGTGGGGTATATCACATTGGGGAGACTGTAAGTTACGCCGTGTTTTCTTTAAAGCGTTAAATACGGGGAACCCAAATGCAATTTTACGCTACGGGTTAAGAACCTATTTTGACTCAACATATCCCAATATAGGATTTCGTGAGTTAGAAAGAGCTTCTAACATGTAACATAAAGAAGCATGTTATACTTACGGGTTAGTGATGTTCGCTTCTTACCAAAGTGAGAAAAAGAATATCGGGTTACAACTTTTAAATAAAACCTTCCCACAAGTGACGGATTCGGTAGTTGGGGTGAGAAACAAGGTTTTTAGATTATTACGGGGCTGTTGGACATTACAAAACCCTCGTCCTTTTGACGACATTACAACATGCTGCCTAGCCAATGGTCATAATGGTTATTTTCCATAAGACCAAGGACGGGAAGTCGTCTTAATAAAACCGGAATGCATGACTTGTTTCTGGACTTATGAATTACGTGTCTTTATTTCCTTTGCTGAACAACTTGCATATTAACAAGATTTATCTTCAAAACTGTCATGTATCAAAGTGTACTATATTTCATGTTATATGTAATATAGCGAAGTTGTAAGTTTGAAGAATATTTGTATGTGATATATTATTATAATAAGTTTTTCATATGGAATTGTAGTAGTTGAATTGTATATTTGCTACTAAGTATGAACTTAACGGGTAGGTAGTACCCGAATTTAAACTTATAAAACGCTAATATGAAGAAAAAGCTTTTATAAATGAGTTCATATTATGCTACAAAATACTATTGACTACTCTTAAAATTCTATATGATTAACTCAATTCTTTTGGCTATTTTTGAAGGAAATGGCACCGACGACTCGTCAGAATTTGAACATGAGCGAGGAAGACTTTCATGTTTTCTTTGCAGCAAATATAGAAGCAGTACAGGCTACGATGCAAAATAACAATAACTCTGGATCTAGTAGTGGAACTAATTCCACAAGAAATCGTGTAGGATGCTCCTACAAAGAGTTCACTGCCTGCAAACCTTTGGAATTTGATGGAACTGAAGGACCAATTGGATTGAAACGGTGGACCGAGAAAGTCGAATCGGTGTTTGCCATAAGTAAGTGTACTGAAGAGGACAAAGTTAAGTACGCTACGCATACCTTCACAAGTGCTGCGTTAACGTGGTGGAACACCTATGTTGAACAGGTAGGACAAAATGCTGTTTACGCACTACCGTGGTCGGCATTCAAGCAATTGATGAACGAGCAGTATCGTCCTAGAAACGAAGTCAATAAGCTCAAGGTAGAGCTTAGAGAGTTTCGAACACAAGGGTTTGACATTACCACATATGAACGACGATTCACAGAGTTGTGCCTATTATGTCCAGGAACGTTCGAAGATGAAGAAGAGAAGATCGATGCGTTTATAAAAGGGTTACCAGTAAGGATTCAAGAAGATGTGAGTTCACATGAGCCCGCTTCTATACAAAAGGCAAGTTGAATGGCTCATAAACTCATAAATCATATTGAGGGAAGAATTAAAGAGCAGGCGGCCGAAGAAGCCAACACGAAACAACTCAAGAGAAAGTGGGAAGAAACCAGTGACAACAGTCACCAATACAACAACAACAACAATTACAACCACAACCGCAACAACAATCGCAACAATAACCGCAATCCTAATAATAGCTAAAACAAACGTCCCAACAACAACAACAACAACCGTTCCAACAACAATAACAATCCCAACAACAACCTCAATAACAACAACGGCAACAAAAACTAAAAATGCCAAAGGTGTGAAGAGTACCACCAGAATGGGTTCTGCACGACATTTTACACCAAGTGTAAAAGAACTGGCCATGGTGCGAAAAAGTGTGAGGTATACGGACCAAAGTTTAACAGAACTAAAGGAACAAATCGTGGCGAAACAAGTAATGCCGCCTTTGTTTGTTATGGATGTGGAAAACCGGGCCACATTAGAAGTAATTGCCCGAATCAGGGGAATACTAATGGACAGGGCCGTAGAAGAGTTTTCAATATTAATGCGACAGAAGCGCAGGAAGACCTGGAGCTTGTTACGGGTACGTTTCTTATTGATAATAAATCTGCTTATGTTTTATTTGATTCAGGTGCGGATAGAAGCTATATGAGTAGAGATTTTTGTGCTAAGTTAAGTTGCCCATTGACGCCTTTGGATAGTAAATTTTTACTCGAATTAGCAAACGGAAAATTAATTTCAGCAGATAATATATGTCGGGATAGAGAAATTAAACTGGGGGATGAAACGTTTAAAATTGATTTAATACCAGTAAAGTTAGGGAGTTTTGATGTAATAATTGGTATGAACTGGTTGAAAAAGGTGAGAGCAGGGGTCGTTTGTTACAAAAATGCGATTTGCATTATGCGTTAAAAGGGAAAACCTTTAATGGTGTTCGGAGAGAAGAACAATGCGAAATTAAATCTTATTAGTAGTTTGAAGGCGCAAAAACTAATAAGAAAAGGTTGTTACGTCATTCTAGCACACATCAAGGAAGTTAAACCTGAAGAAAAGAACATCAGTGATGTTCCTGTTGTAAAAGAATTTCCCGATGTATTTCTGAAAGAATTACCGGGATTATCCCCACATCGATCCGTTGAATTTCAAATAGACCTTCTACCAGGAGCTGCACCAATAGCTCGTTCTCCATACAGACTCGCACCCAGCAAAATGAAAGAATTACAAAGTCAGTTACAGGAACTTTTAGAGTGTGGTTTCATTCGACCAAGCACATCACCATGGGGAGCTCCTGTTTTGTTTGTCAAGAAGAAGGATAGTACATTTAGGTTGTGTATCGACTACCGAGAGTTGAACAAACTTACCATCAAGAACCACTACCCACTACCGAGAATCGACGACTTATTTGAGCAACTACAAGGCTCGTCAGTTTATTCGAAGATTGATTTACATTCTGGGTATCATCAAATGCAGGTGAAGGAGGATGATATTCCAAAGACTGCTTTTCGAACGCGTTACGGTCATTACGAGTTTATGGTTATGCCGTTTGGGTTGACTAACGCACCAGCTGTGTTCATGGACCTCATGAACCGAGTGTGTGGACCATACCTTGACAAGTTTGTCATTGTTTTCATCGATGACATACTTATTTACTCAAAGAATGACCAAGAGCAAGAAAAACATTTGAGAAAAGTGCTAGAGTTGTTAAGAAAGGAAAAACTGTACGCTAAGTTTTCAAAGTGTGCATTTTGGTTGGAAGAAGTTCAATTCCTCGGTCACATAGTGAACAAAGAAGGTATTCAGGTGGATCCAGCAAAGATTGAAACCGTTGAAAAGTGGGAAACCCCGAATACTCCGAAGCACATACGCCAATTTTTAGGGCTAGCTGGTTATTACAGGAGATACATCCAAGATTTTTCCAAAATAGCAAAACCCTTGACTGCATTAACGCATAAAGGAAGAAAATTTGAATGGAAGGATGAACAAGAAAAAGCGTTTCAATTGTTGAAGAAAAAGTTAACTACGGCACCTATATTGTTATTACCTGAAGGGAATGATGATTTTATGATATATTGTGACGCCTCAAAGCAAGGTCTCGGTTGTGTATCAATGCAACGAACGAAAGTAATTGCTTATGCATCTAGACAATTGAAGATTCACGAGCAGAATTATACGATGCATGATTTGAAATTAGGCGCGGTTGTTTTTGCATTAAAGACTTGGAGGCACTACTTATATGAGGTTAGAAGTATTATATATACCGACCACAAAAGTCTTCAACACATATTTAATCAGAAACAACTGAACATGAGGCAGCGCAGATGGATTGAATTGTTGAATGATTATGACTTTGAGATTCGTTATCACCCAGGGAAGGTAAATGTGGTAGCCGACGCCTTGAGCAGAAAGGACGGAGAACCCATTCGAGTAAAAGCTATGAATATAATGATTCACAATAACCTTACTACTCAAATAAAGGAGGCGCAACAAGGAGTTTTTAAAGAGGGAAACTTAAGGGATGAAATACCCAAAGGATCGGAGAAGCATCTTAATATTCGGGAAGACAGAACCCGGTATAGGGCTGAAAGAATTTGGGTACCAAAATTTGGAGATATGAGAGAAATGGTACTTAGAGAAGCTCATAAAACCAGATACTCAATACATCCTGGAACGGGGAAGATGTACAAGGATCTCAAGAAACATTTTTGGTGGCCGGGTATGAAAGCCTATGTTGCTAAATACGTAGGGGAATGTTTGACGTGTTCTAAGGTCAAAGCGGAGCATCAGAAACCATCAGGTCTACTTCAAATTTTGTGGTTTTGATACTATTTGGGTAATAGTTGATCGTCTCACCAAATCAGCACACTTCCTGCCAATAAGAGGAGATGACAAAATGGAGAAGTTAGCACGACTGTGTTTGAAGGAAGTCGTCTCCAGACATGGAATACCAATCTCTATTATCTCTGATAGGGATGGCAGATTTATTTCAAGATTCTGGCAGACATTACAGCAAACATTAGGAACTCGTCTAGACATGAGTACTGCCTATCATCCACAAACTGATGGGCAGAGCGAAAGGATGATACAAACACTTGAAGACATGCTACGAGCATGTGTTATTGATTTTGAAAACAGTTGGGATCGACACCTTCCGTTAGCAGAATTTTTCTACAACAACAGCTACCATTCAAGCATTGAGATGGCGCCGTTTGAAGCACTTTATGGTAGAAAGTGCATATCTCCGATTTGTTGGAGTGGAGTGGGGGATAGACAGATTACGGGTCCGGAGATAATACAAGAAACTACCGAGAAGATCATCCAAATTCAACAACGGTTGAAAATCGCCCAAAGTCGACAAAAGAGTTACGCTGACATTAAAAGAAAAGATATAGAATTTGAAATTGGAGAGATGGTCATGCTTAAAGTTGCACCTTGGAAAGGCGTTGTTCGATTTGGTAAACGGGGAAAATTAAATCCAAGGTATATTGGACCATTCAAGATTATTGATCGTGTCGGACCAGTTGCTTACCGACTTGAATTACCACAACAACTCGCGGCTGTACATAACACTTTCCATGTCTCAAATTTGAAGAAATGTTTTGCTAAAGAAGATCTCACTCTTCTGTTAGATGAAATCCAAATCAACGAAAAACTTCAATTCGTCGAAGAACCCGTCGAAATAATGGATCGTGAGATTAAAAGACTTAAGCAAAACAAGATACCAATTGTTAAGGTTCGATGGAATGCTCGTAGAGGACCTGAGTTCACCTGGGAATGAGAAGATCAGATGAAGAAGAAATACCCGCACTTATTTCCAGAAGATACGTCAACACCTCCAACTGCTTAAAATTTTGGGACGAAATTTATTTAACGGGTAGGTATTGTAGTGACCCAAACTTTTCCATGTTTATATATATATAATGAATTTGATATTTACATGATTAAGTGTTTCCAACATGTTAAGCAATCAAACTTTTTAAGACTTGATTAATTGAAATAGGTTTCATTTAGACAATTGACCACCCAAGTTGACCGGTGATTCACGAACGTTAAAACTTGTAAAAACTATATGATGTCATATATATGGATATATATAGTTAACATGATATTATGATAAGTAAACATATCATTAAGTAAATTAACAATGAACTACATATGTAAAAACTAGACTACTAACTTAAGGATTTTGAAACGAGACATATATGTAACAATTATCGTTGTAACGACATTTTAATGTATATATATCATATTAAGATATATTAATGCATCATGATATCATGATAATGTAATAATTTAACATCTCATTTGATATAATAAACAATGAGTTAACAACATTTAACAAGATCATTAACCTAAAGGTTTCAAAACAACATTTACATGTAACGACTAACGATGATTTAACGACTCAGTTAAAATGCATATACATGTAGTGTTTTAATATGTATTCATACACTTTTGAAAGACTTCAAGACACTTATTAAAATACTTCTAATTAACAAAAATGCTTACAATTACATCCTCGTTCAGTTTCATCAACAATTCTACTCGTATGCACCGTATTCGTACTCGTACAATACACAGCTTTTAAATGTATGTACTATTGGTATATACACTCCAATTATCAGCTCTTAGCAGCTCATGTGAGTCACCTAACATATGTGGGAACTATCATTTAGCAACTAGCATGAAATATCTCATAAAATTACAAAAATATTAGTAATCATTCATGACTTATTTACATGTAAACAAAATTACACATCCTTTATATCTAATCCATATACCAACGACCAAAAACACTTACAAACACTTTAATTCTTCAATTTTCTTCATCTAATTAATCTCTCTTAAGTTCTATCTTCAAGTTCTAAGTGTTCTTCATAAATTCTATAAGTTCTAGTTTCATAAAATCAAGAATACTTCCAAGTTTGCTAGCTTACTTCCAATCTTGTAAAGTGATCATCCAACCTCAAGAAATCTTTCTTATTTACAGAAAGATATCTTTCTAATACAAGGTAATACTCATATTCAAACTTTGATTCAATTTCTATAACTATAACAATCTTATTTCGAGTGGAAATCTTACTTGAACTTGTTTTCGTGTCATGATTCTGCTTCAAGAACTTTCAAGCCATCCAAGAATCATTTGAAGCTAGATCTATTTTTATCATTTCCAATAGGTTTACCTACTAAAATTAAGATAGTAATGATGTTCATAACATCATTCGATTCATATATATAAAACTACCTTATTCGAAGGTTTAAACTTGTAATCACTAGAACATAGTTTAGTTAATTCTAAACTTGTTCACAAACAAAAGTTAATCCTTCTAACTTGACTTTTAAAATCAACTAGACACATGTTCTATATCTATATGATATGCTAACTTAATGATTTAAAACCTAAAAACAAGAAAAACACCGTAAAACCGGATATACGCCGTCGTAGTAACACCGCGGGCTGTTTTGGGTTAGTTAATTAAAAATTATGATAAACTTTGATTTAAAAGTTGTTCTGATGGGAAAATTATTTTTCTTATAAACATGAAACTATATCCAAAAATCATGGTTAAACTCAAAGTGGAAGTATGTTTTCCAAAATAGTCATCTAGACGTCGTTCTTTCGACTGAAATGACTACCTTTACAAAAATGACTTGTAACCTATATTTCTGACTATAAACCTATACTTTTTCTGTTTAGATTCATAAAATAGAGTTCAATATGAAACCATAGCAATTTGATTCACTCAAAACGGATTTAAAACGAAGAAGTTATGACAAGATTGGATATTTTTTTATTGTTGTAGCTACGGGAAATATTGTAACAATTCTATATAAATCATATCCTAGCTAACTTATATTGTATTATACATGTATTCTAATATATTATGTAATATTGGGATACCATAGACACGTATGCAAATGTTTTGACATATCATATCGACCCATGTATATATATTATTTGGAACAACCATAGACACTCTATATGCAGTAATGTTGGAGTTAGCTATACAGGTTTGACGTTGATTCCAAAAATATATATACTTTGAGTTGTGATCTAGCCTGAGACGTGTATACACTGGGTCGTGGATTGATCCAAGATAATATATATCGATTTATTTCTGTACATCTAACTATGGACAACTAGTTGTAGGTTATTAACGAGGACAGCTGACTTAATAAACTAAAAACATTAAAACGTATTAAAAATGTTGTAAATATATTTTGAACATACTTTGATATTTATATACATATATGTTATAGGTTCGTGAATCGACCAGTGGCCAAGTCTTACTTCCCGACAAAGTAAAAATCTGTGAAAGTGAGTTATAGTCCCACTTTTAAAATCTAATATTTTGGGATGAGAATACATGCAAATTTTATAATTGTTTTACGAAATAGACACAAGTAAATGAAACTACATTATATGGGTGAATGATCGAAGCCGAATATGCCCCTCTTTATCTTGGTAGCCTAAGAATTTGGGAACAGACCACCAAATTGACGCGAATACTAAAGATAGATCTATTGGGCCCAACAAGCCCCATTCTGGAATTTGGAATGCTTTAGTACTTCGAAATTATCATGTCCGATGGGTGTCCCAAAATGATGGGGATATTGTATATGCATCTTGTTAATGTCGGTTACCAGGTGTTCACCATATGAATGAATTTTATCTCTATGTATGGGATGTATATTGAAATATGAAATCTTGTGGTCTATTATTTTGATTTGATAATATATAGGTTAAACTTATAACTCACCAACATTTTTGTTGACGTTTAAGCATGTTTATTCTCAGGTGATTATTAAGAGCTTCTGTAGTGACCCGAACTTTTCCATGTTTATATATATTAATTGAGATTGATATTTACATGATTAAATGTTTCCAACATGTTAAGCAATCAAACTTGTTAAGACTTGATTAATTGAAATATGTTTCATATAGACAATTGACCACCCAAGTTGACCGGTAATTCACGAACGTTAAAACTTGTAAAAACTATACGATGACATATATATGGTTATATATATATATATTTAACATGTTTTTATTATAAGTATGTATCTCATTAGGTATTTTAACAATGAGTTATATACATAAAAATGAGACTATTAATTTAAGAAACTCGAAAACGATATATATAACGATTATCGTTATAACAACGTCTTACTAGGTACATATGAATCATATTAAGATATTGATACACTTGGTTAATTATGTTAAATGATAAGTAAATATATTATTAAGTGTATTAACAATGAAATACATATGTAAAAATAAGACTACTAACTTAATGATTTCGAAACGAGACATATATGTAACGATTATCGTTGTAACGACATTTAACTGTATATACATCATACTGAGATATATTATATATCATAATATCATGATAATATAACAATTTAACATCTCATTTGTTATAATAAACAATGGGTTAACAACATTCAACAAGATCGTTAACCTAAAGGTTTCAAAACAACATTTACATGTAACGACTAACGATGACTTAACGACTCAGTTAAAATGTATATACATGTAGTGTTTTAATATGTATTCATACACTTTTGAAAGACTTCAAGACACTTATCAAAATACTTCTACTTAACAAAAATGCTTACAATTACATCCTCGTTCAGTTTCATCAACAATTCTACTCGTATGCACCCGTATTCGTACTCGTACAATACACAGCTTTTAGATGTATGTACTATTGGTATATACACTCCAATGATCAGCTCTTAGCAGCCCATGTGAGTCACCTAACACATGTGGGAACCATCATTTGGCAACTAGCATGAAATATCTCATAAAATTACAAAAATATGAGTAATCATTCATGACTTATTTACATGAAAACAAAATTACATATCCTTTATATCTAATCCATACACCAACGACCAAAAACACCTACAAATACTTTCATTCTTCAATTTTATTCATCTAATTGATCTCTCTCAAGTTCTATCTTCAAGTTCTAAGTGTTCTTCATATATTTTACAAGTTCTAGTTACATAAAATCAAGAATACTTTCAAGTTTGCTAGCTCACTTCCAATCTTGTAAGGTGATCATCCAACCTCAAGAAATCTTTGTTTCTTACAGTAGGTTATCATTCTAATACAAGGTAATAATCATATTCAAACTTTGGTTCAATTTCTATAACTATAACAATCTTATTTCAAGTTATGATCTTACTTGAACTTGTTTTCGTGTCATGATTCTGCTTCAAGAACTTCGAGCCATCCAAGGATCCGTTGAAGCTAGATCCATTTTTCTCTTTTCCATTAGATTTATCCAAGGAACTTAAGGTAGTAATGATGTTCATAACATCATTCGATTCATACATATAAAGCTATCTTATTCGAAGGTTTAAACTTATAATCACTAGAACATAGTTTAGTTAATTCTAAACTTGTTCGCAAACAAAAGTTAATCCTTCTAACTTGAATTTTAAAATCAACTAAACACATGTTCTATATCTATATGATATGCTAACTTAATGATTTAAAACCTGGAAACACGAAAAACACCGTAAAACCGGATTTACGCCGTCGTAGTAACACCGCGGGCTGTTTTGGGTTAGTTAATTAAAAACTATGATAAACTTTGATTTAAAAGTTGTTATTCTGAGAAAATGATTTTTATTATGAACATGAAACTATATCCAAAAATTATGGTTAAACTCAAAGTGGAAGTATGTTTTCTAAAATGGTCATCTAGACGTCGTTCTTTCGACTGAAATGACTACCTTTACAAAAACGAACTGTAACTTATTTTTCCGACTATAAACATATATTTTTTCTGTTTAGATTCATAAAATAGAGTTCAATATGAAACCATAGCAATTTGATTCACTCAAAACGGATTTAAAATGAAGAAGTTATGGGTAAAACAAGATTGGATAATTTTTCTCGTTTTAGCTACGTGAAAATTGGTAACAAATCTATTCCAACCATAACTTAATCAACTTGTATTGTATACTATGTAATCTTGAGATACCATAGACACGTATACAATGTTTCAACCTATCATGTCGACACATCTATATATATTTCGGAACAACCATAGACACTCTATATGTGAATGTTGGAGTTAGCTATACAGGGTTGAGGTTGATTCCAAAATATATATAGTTTGAGTTGTGATCAATACTGAGATACGTATACACTGGGTCGTGGATTGATTCAAGATAATATTTATTGATTTATTTCTGTACATCTAACTGTGGACAACTAGTTGTAGGTTACTAACGAGGACAGCTGACTTAATAAACTTAAAACATCAAAATATATTAAAAGTGTTGTAAATATATTTTGAACATACTTTGATATATATGTATATATTGTTATAGGTTCGTGAATCAACCAGTGGCCAAGTCTTACTTCCCGACGAAGTAAAAATCTGTGAAAGTGAGTTATAGTCCCACTTTTAAAATCTAATATTTTTGGGATGAGAATACATGCAGGTTTTATAAATGATTTACAAAATAGACACAAGTACGTGAAACTACATTCTATGGTTGAATTATCGAAATCGAATATGCCCCTTTTTATTAAGTCTGGTAATCTAAGAATTAGGGAACAGACACCCTAATTGACGCGAATCCTAAAGATAGATCTATTGGGCCTAACAAACCCCATCCAAAGTACCCGATGCTTTAGTACTTCGAAATTTATATCATATCCGAAGGGTGTCCCGGAATGATGGGGATATTCTTATATATATGCATCTTGTTAATGTCGGTTACCAGGTGTTCACCATATGAATGATTTTTATCTCTATGTATAGGATGTGTATTGAAATATGAAATCTTGTGGTCTATTGTTACGATTTGATACATATAGGTTAAACCTATAACTCACCAACATTTTTGTTGACGTTTAAAGCATGTTTATTCTCAGGTGAATACTAAGAGCTTTCGCTGTTGCATACTAAAATAAGGACAAGATTTGGAGTCCATGTTTGTATGATATTGTGTAAAAACTGCATTCAAGAAACTGATTTCGATGTAACATATTTGTATTGTAAACCATTATGTAATGGTCGTGTGTAAACAGGATATTTTAGATTATCATTATTTGATAATCTACGTAAAGCTTTTAAACCTTTATTTATGAAATAAAGGTTATGGTTTGTTTTAAAAATGAATGCAGTCTTTGAAAAACGTCTCATATAGAGGTCAAAACCTCGCAACGAAATCAATTAATATGGAACGTTTTTAATCAATAAGAACGGGACATTTCAGTTGGTATCCGAGCGTTGGTCTTAGAGAACCAGAAAATTTGCATTAGTGTGTCTTATCGAGTTTGTTAGGATGCATTAGTGAGTCTGGACTTCGACCGTGTTTTCTTTAAAAATGATTGCTTAACATTTTTGTTGGAAACTATATATTTTTAACATATGAATATTATGTGATATATTAATCTCTTAACGTGTTTGATATTATGTGATAGATGTCTACCTCTAGAACAAGTCCCATTGACTCACCTAATAATAATGAAGAGTCAAATGTAAATTGGAATGATTCGTGGACTGATTCACAAGTTCCCGAAGAGGAACCGGAAGAAGAGTCGGAACCTGAAGAAGAATCGGAACCGGAAGAAGAAATAGAACCGGTGGGGGAAATAATAAAACGGTTAAGTAAAAGAGAATCCTCAACCAACCAACCAAGGTTAATTATGGTCAATGGTGTTTCCGCCAAGGAAGCAAAATATTGGGAGGATTACCAATTCTCCGATGAATCAGATTTCGACGAGAATTCCGATGATGTTATAGAAATTACCCCAACTGAATTTAAAAAGGCAAAAGAAAATAATAAGGGAAAGGGCATAAAAATAGAGAAATCTAATTCCAACCCCGATGAACTTTATATGTATCGTCAACCCCCGAAGTCCTTAAGTTGTAACAATGACCCGGGAACCTCTAAACCACCAGGTTTTTCTAAACCAATGTGGACAACGACGGCTCGTATTAGGGGAACATCATATATCCCTAGAAACTTGGCAAAACGAACCAAAACCGAACAAGAAGAAACGAGCGAGTCGGAATAAGATAGTTGTATTCGTGTGGTGTAATATATGTAATATAGTGTGCTTATGCTTTATGATATATGTAAAAATTGCTTGTATTAATAAGTATTTTTTTTAATGAATCTAACTCTTGTCTATTTTACAGTTTAAAAACACAAAATGGATAGACAATCCAATATTTTAAGAGACCTACCCGGAGACATGATTGATGAAATCTTGTCTAGAGTCGGCCAGAATTCCTCGGCACAACTATTTAAGGCGAGATCAGTTTGTAAGACATTCGAAGAACGTTCCAAGAATGTCTTGGTTTATAAGAGACTTTCGTTTGAAAGATGGGGGATATCACATTGGGAAACCCATAAGTTACGATGTGTTTACTTTGACGCATATATTGCGGGGAACCCAAATGCTATTTTACGCAACGGGTTAAGAAATTATTTTGACTCAATATATCCGAATATTGGACTTCGTGATTTAGAAAAAGCGGCTAACATGCAACATAAAGAAGCATGTTATGCTTATGGATTAGTAATGTTCGCTTCTCACCAAAGTGAGAACAAGAACATCGGGCTACAACTATTAAACAAAACATTTCCACAAGTGACGGAGTCGGTAATTGGGGTAAGAAATGAGGTTTTTAGATTATTACGGGACTGTTGGACATTACGTAACCCTCGTCCCTTTGACGACGTTACAACACGCTGTCTTATCAACGGCCATAACGGTTATGTTCCACAAGACCAAGGATGGGAAGTAGTCCTAGTAAAACCAGAATGCATGACTTGTTTCTGGACGTATGAATTACGTGTCTTTATTGCCTTTGCTGAACGACTTGTGTACTAGCTAGAATTATCTTCACAACTATCTTGTATCAAAGTTATTGTGTGCTATATTTCATGCTTTATGTAAAATAAGCGGTATTGTAAGTTTGTAAAATATTGTATAAAAGTTTGAACGCAAAATATTATTATAATCAGTTTTTCATATAGAATTGTAGTAGTTGAATTGTATATTAGCTACTAAGTATGAACTTAACGGGTAGTTACTACCCGAATTTAAACTTATAAAACGCTAATATGAAGAAAAAGCTTTTATAAATGAGTTCATATTATGCTATGAAATACTATTAACTACTCTTAATATTCTGTATGATTAACTTGTTCCATTTGACTATTTTGAAGGAAATGGCACCGACTACTCGACACACCGTGAATATGAATGAAGAGGAATTCCGTACTTTTCTAGCTTCAAACATAGCCGCAGTACAGGCTGCGCTACATACCAACAATAACCTTGGATCTAGCAGTACAGGAAATCGTGTAGGATGCACCTACAAAGAATTCACTGCCTGCAAACCTTTGGAATTTGATGGAACCGAAGGACCGATCGGATTGAAACGGTGGACCGAGAAGGTCGAATCGGTGTTTGCCATAAGTAAGTGTACTGAAGAGGACAAAGTGAAGTACGCTACGCATACCTTCACAGGTTCTGCGTTAACATGGTGGAATACCTATCAAGAGCAAGTGGGACAAGATGATGCATACGCACTACCGTGGTCAGCATTCAAGCACTTGATGAACGAGAAGTACCGTCCCAGAACCGAGGTCAATAAGCTCAAGACAGAACTTAGAGGGTTACGAACCCAAGGATTTGATATTACCACGTACAAAAGACGATTCACAGAATTGTGCCTATTGTATCCGGGAGCATTCGAAGATGAGGAAGAGAAGATCGACGCGTTTGTGAAAGGATTACCGGAAAGAATCCAAGAAGATATAAGTTCACATGAGCCCGCCTCCATACAACAGGCATGTAGAATGGCTCACAAACTAGTGAACCAGATTGAAGAAAGAATTAAAGAACAGACTGCTGAAGAGGCCAATGTGAAGCAAGTCAAAAGAAAGTGGGAGGAAAACGGTGATAAGAATCACCAATACAACAACAACAGCAATTACAACAATAATCGCAACAATTATCCCAACAATCGCAACATCAATCGCAACTACAACAAACGGCCCAACAACAACAACAACAACAACAACAACAACAACAACAGCAACAGCAACTACAACAATCATCCCAACAACAATAATAACCGCAACAACAACAACAATCAGAAGCAGCTATGCCAAAGGTGTGAAAAGTATCACTCGGGGTTCTGCACCAAATTTTGCAACAAGTGTAAAAGAAATGGTCATAGCGCGGTGAAGTGTGAGGTCTACGGACCAGGGGATAATAGAACGAAAGGAACAAATGGTGTCGGAACGAGTAATGGCAGAGCAAGTAGTATCGGAGCAAGTTATGCCAATGTAGTTTGTTATAAATGTGGAAAACCGGGCCACATTATTAGAAATTGCCCGAACCAGGAGAACACGAATGGACAAGGCCGCGGAAGAGTTTTCAATATTAATGCGGCAGAGGTACAGGAAGACCCGGAGCTTGTTACGGGTACGTTTCTTATTGACAATAAATCTGCTTACGTTTTATTTGATTCGGGTACGGATAGAAGCTATATGAGTAGAGATTTTTGTGCTAAATTAAGTTGTCCATTGACGCCTTTGGATAGTAAATTTTTACTCGAATTAGCAAATGGTAAATTAATTTCAGCAGATAATATATGTCGGAATCGAGAAATTAAACTGGTTAGCGAAACATTTAAGATTGATTTGATACCAGTAGAGTTAGGGAGTTTTGATGTGATAATCGGTATGGACTGGTTGAAAGAAGTGAAAGCAGAGATCGTCTGTTACAAAAATGCAATTCGCATTATACGAGAAAAAGGAAAACCCTTAATGGTGTACGGAGAAAAGGGCAACACGAAGCTACATCTTATTAGTAATTTGAAGGCACAAAAACTAATAAGAAAAGGTTGCTATGCTATTCTAGCACACGTCGAGAAAGTACAAACTGAAGAAAAGAGCATCAATGATGTTCCCATTGCAAAAGAATTTCCCGATGTATTTCTGAAAGAATTACCGGGATTACCCCCACATCGATCCGTTGAATTTCAAATAGATCTTGTACCAGGAGCTGCACCAATAGCTCGTCCTCCTTACAGACTCGCACCCAGCGAGATGAAAGAACTGCAAAGACAATTATAAGAACTTTTAGAGCGTGGTTTCATTCGACCAAGCACATCACCGTGGGGAGCTCCTGTTTTGTTTGTCAAGAAGAAAGATGGTACATTCAGGTTGTGTATCGACTACCGAGAGTTGAACAAACTTACCATCAAGAACCGCTACCCACTACCGAGAATCGACGACTTATTTGATCAACTACAAGGCTCGTCTGTTTATTCAAAGATTGACTTACGTTCCGGGTATCATCAAATGCGGGTGAAAGAAGATGATATTCCAAAGACTGCTTTCAGAACACGTTACGGTCATTACGAGTTTATGGTCATGCCGTTTGGTTTAACTAATGCACCAGCTGTGTTCATGGACCTTATGAACCGAGTGTGTGGACCATACCTTGACAAGTTTGTCATTGTTTTCATTGATGACATACTTATTTACTCAAAGAATGACCAAGAACACGGTGAATATTTGAGAAAGGTGTTAGAAGTATTGAGGAAGGAAGAATTGTACGCTAAGTTTTCAAAGTGTGCATTTTGGTTGGAAGAAGTTCAATTCCTCGGTCACATAGTTTACAAAGAAGGTATTAAGGTGGATCCGGCAAAGATAGAAACTGTTGAAAAGTGGGAAACCCCGAAAACTCCGAAACAAATATGCCAGTTTTTAGGACTAGCTGGTTACTACAGAAGGTTCATCCAAGACTTTTCCAGAATAGCAAAACCCTTGACTGCATTAATGCATAAAGGGAAGAAATTTGAATGGAATGATGAACAAGAGAAAGCGTTTCAGTTATTGAAGAAAAAGCTAACTACGGCACCTATATTGTCATTGCCTGAAGGGAATGATGAATTTGTGATTTATTGTGACGCATCAAAGCAAGGTCTCGGTTGTGTATTAATGCAACGAACGAAGGTGATTGCTTATGCGTCTAGACAATTGAAGATTCACGAGCAAAATTATACGACGCATGATTTGGAATTAGGCGCGGTTGTTATTGCATTAAAGACTTGGAGGCACTACTTATATGGGGTCAAAAGTATTATATATACCGACCACAAAAGTCTTCAACACATATTTAATCAGAAACAACTGAATATGAGGCAGCGTAGGTGGATTGAATTGTTGAATGATTACGACTTTGAGATTCGTTACCACCCGGGAAAGGCAAATGTGGTAGCCGATGCCTTGAGCAGGAAGGACAGAGAACCCATTCGAGTAAAATCTATGAATATAATGATTCATAATAACCTTACTACTCAAATAAAGGAGGCGCAACAAGGAGTTTTAAAAGAGGGAAATTTAAAGGATGAAATACCCAAAGGATCGGAGAAGCATCTTAATATTCGGGAAGACGGAACCCGGTATAGGGCTGAAAGGATTTGGGTACCAAAATTTGGAGATATGAGAGAAATGGTACTTAGAGAAGCTCATAAAACCAGATACTCAATACATCCTGGAACGGGGAAGATGTACAGGGATCTCACGAAACATTTTTGGTGGCTGGGTATGAAAGCCGATGTTGCTAAATACGTAGGAGAATGTTTGACGTGTTCTAAGGTCAAAGCTGAGCATCAGAAACCATCAGGTCTACTTCAACAACCCGAAATCCCAGAATGGAAATGGGAAAACATTACCATAGATTTCATCACTAAATTTCCAAGGACTGCAAGTGGTTTTGATACTATTTGGGTAATAGTTGATCATCTCACCAAATCAGCACACTTCCTGCCAATAAGAGAAGATGACAAGATGGAGAAGTTAGCACGACTGTATTTGAAGGAAGTCGTCTCCAGACATGGAATACCAATCTCTATTATCTCTGATAGGGATGGCAGATTTATTTCAAGATTCTGGCAGACATTACAGCAAGCATTAGGAACTCGTCTAGACATGAGTACTGCCTATCATCCACAAACTGATGGGCAGAGCGAAAGGACGATACAAATGCTTGAAGACATGCTACGAGCATGTGTTATTGATTTCGGAAACAGTTGGGATCGACATCTACCGTTAGCAGAATTTTCCTACAACAACAGCTACCAATCAAGCATTGAGATGGCGCCGTTTGAAGCACTTTATGGTAGAAAGTGCAGGTCTCCGATTTGTTGGAGTGAAGTGGGGGATAGACAGATTACGGGTCCAGAGATTATACAAGAAACTACCGAGAAGATCATCCAAATTCAACAACGGTTGAAAACCGCCCAAAGTCGACAAAAGAGCTACGCTGACATTAAAAGAAAAGATATAGAATTTGAAATTGGAGAGATGGTCATGCTTAAAGTTGCTCCTTGGAAAGGCGTTGTTCGATTTGGTAAACGAGGGAAATTAAATCCAAGGTATATTGGACCATTCAAGATTATTGATCGTGTCGGACCAGTAGCTTACCGACTTGAGTTACCTCAACAACTCGCGGCTGTACATAACACTTTCCACGTCTCGAATTTGAAGAAATGTTTTGCTAAAGAAGATCTCACTATTCCGTTAGATGAAATCCAAATCAACGAAAAACTTCAATTCATCGAAGAACCCGTCGAAATAATGGATCGTGAGGTTAAAAGACTTAAGCAAAACAAGATACCAATTGTTAAGGTTCGATGGAATGCTCGTAGAGGACCCGAGTTCACCTGGGAGCGTGAAGATCAGATGAAGAAGAAATACCCGCATCTATTTCCAGAAGATTCGTCAACACCTTCAACAGCTTAAAATTTCGGGACGAAATTTATTTAACGGGTAGGTACTGTAGTGACCCGAACTTTTCCATGTTTATATATATTAATTGAGATTGATATTTACATGATTAAATGTTTCCAACATGTTAAGCAATCAAACTTTTTAAGACTTGATTAATTGAAATATGTTTCATATAGACAATTGACCACCCAAGTTGACCGGTGATTCACGAACGTTAAAACTTGTAAAAACTATACGATGACATATATATGGTTATATATATATTTAACATGTTTTTATTATAAGTATGTATCTCATTAGGTATTTTAACAATGAGTTATATACATAAAAATGAGACTATTAATTTAAGAAACTCGAAAACGATATATATAACGATTATCGTTATAACAACGTCTTACTAGGTACGTATGAATCATATTAAGATATTGATACACTTGGTTAATTATGTTAAATGATAAGTAAATATATTATTAAGTGTATTAACAATGAAATACATATGTAAAAATAAGACTACTAACTTAATGATTTCGAAACGAGACATATATGTAACGATTATCGTTGTAACGACATTTAACTGTATATACATCATACTGAGATATATTATATATCATAATATCATGATAATATAACAATTTAACATCTCATTTGTTATAATAAACAATGGGTTAACAACATTCAACAAGATCGTTAACCTAAAGGTTTCAAAACAACATTTACATGTAACGACTAACGATGACTTAACGACTCAGTTAAAATGTATATACATGTAGTGTTTTAATATGTATTCATACACTTTTGAAAGACTTCAAGACACTTATCAAAATACTTCTACTTAACAAAAATGCTTACAATTACATCCTCGTTCAGTTTCATCAACAATTCTACTCGTATGCACCCGTATTCGTACTCGTACAATACACAGCTTTTAGATGTATGTACTATTGGTATATACACTCCAATGATCAGCTCTTAGCAGCCCATGTGAGTCACCTAACACATGTGGGAACCATCATTTGGCAACTAGCATGAAATATCTCATAAAATTACAAAAATATGAGTAATCATTCATGACTTATTTACATGAAAACAAAATTACATATCCTTTATATCTAATCCATACACCAACGACCAAAAACA
Organism: Rutidosis leptorrhynchoides; assembly: GCF_046630445.1. Lineage (NCBI taxonomy): Eukaryota > Viridiplantae > Streptophyta > Magnoliopsida > Asterales > Asteraceae > Rutidosis > Rutidosis leptorrhynchoides. The sequence continues at coordinate 182,261,590 of NC_092334.1, read as the reverse complement.
CCTACAAACACTTTCATTCTTCAATTTTCTTCATCTAATTGATCTCTCTCAAGTTCTATCTTCAAGTTCTAAGTGTTCTTCATATATTTTACAAGTTCTAGTTACATAAAATCAAGAATACTTTCAAGTTTGCTAGCTCACTTCCAATCTTGTAAGGTGAGCATCCAACCTCAAGAAATCTTTGTTTCTTACAGTAGGTTATCATTCTAATACAAGGTAATAATCATATTCAAACTTTGGTTCAATTTCTATAACTATAACAATCTTATTTCAAGTGATGATCTTACTTGAACTTGTTTTCGTGTCATGATTCTGCTTCAAGAACTTCGAGCCATCCAAGGATCCGTTGAAGCTAGATCCATTTTTCTCTTTTCCAGTAGGTTTATCCAAGGAACTTAAGGTAGTAATGATGTTCATAACATCATTCAATTCATACATATAAAGCTATCTTATTTGAAGGTTTAAACTTGTAATCACTAGAACATAGTTTAGTTAATTCTAAACTTGTTCGCAAACAAAAGTTAATCCTTCTAACTTGAATTTTAAAATCAACTAAACACATGTTTTATATCTATATGATATGCTAACTTAATGATTTAAAACCTGGAAACACGAAAAACACCGTAAAACCGGATTTACGCCGTCGTAGTAACACCGCGGGCTGTTTTGGGTTAGTTAATTAAAAACTATGATAAACTTTGATTTAAAAGTTGTTATTCTGAGAAAATGATTTTTATTATGAACATGAAACTATATCCAAAAATTATGGTTAAACTCAAAGTGGAAGTATGTTTTCTAAAATGGTCATCTAGACGTCGTTCTTTCGACTGAAATGACTACCTTTACAAAAATGAACTGTAACTTATTTTTCCGACTATAAACCTATATTTTTTCTGTTTAGATTCATAAAATAGAGTTCAATATGAAACCATAGCAATTTGATTCACTCAAAACGGATTTAAAATGAAGAAGTTATGGGTAAAACAAGATTGGATAATTTTTCTCATTTTAGCTACGTGAAAATTGGTAACAAATCTATTCCAACCATAACTTAATCAACTTGTATTGTATATTATGTAATCTTGAGATACCATAGACACGTATACAATGTTTCGACCTATCATGTCGACACATCTATATATATTTCGGAACAACCATAGACACTCTATATGTGAATGTTGGAGTTAGCTATACAGGGTTGAGGTTGATTCCAAAATATATATAGTTTGAGTTATGATCAATACTGAGATACGTATACACTGGGTCGTGGATTGATTCAAGATAATATTTATTGATTTATTTCTGTACATCTAACTGTGGACAACTAGTTGTAGGTTACTAACGAGGACAGCTGACTTAATAAACTTAAAACATCAAAATATATTAAAAGTGTTGTAAATATATTTTGAACATACTTTGATATATATGTATATATTGTTATAGGTTCGTGAATCAACCAGTGGCCAAGTCTTACTTCCCGACGAAGTAAAAATCTGTGAAAGTGAGTTATAGTCCCACTTTTAAAATCTAATATTTTTGGGATGAGAATACATGCAGGTTTTATAAATGATTTACAAAATAGACACAAGT